>NC_071392.1:58851582-59161503 GCF_022682495.2 Desmodus rotundus | reverse complement strand
CTCTGGACTGAGCTCAACAGAGTTGTATAGGGGGGCTCAGTTGTAGGAAAATCAGGTCATATGATTATTCCATTGGAGGAATAGCACGGGTTGAGTGTGGAGGGTAGATATGAGTGCCCCCTCCCACCTGTGATGTAGCCACACAACCTAGCACATGTCCCTTTCATTCCCTCACAAAAACCTCCCTGGGAGGTGCACTCTGATCACCCTGTGGGACTGAACTCAGGAGGATGGGTCCACAGGGATTGGAAGGGAGGCCAAATGAATCCACATCTATGAGGGGGAGTGGAGCCAGCAATACTCTTGAGGTTGGGAAGAATGGTTGTCTTTACAGAGCTACACAGTTCTCAATCTCTTCCAAGAGTTCCTCCAGGAAAAGAGCTCCCTGAAAGTCCCTGCTGGGTGCAGCCAGCATATGCCTCTACAGGACCCAAGCACAGCAGAGTACTGTTGCCAGTAATTGGGGGAGGGGGCAGTGCACTCCCCAGGCTGATGCTATAAATATAGGAGTGCTCAGCTCTAGAAAGGTGGCTTCTGGGTCTCTAACCAAATGTCTTCTCTCCTTGGCCGACTGACTCACCACTGATTTTCACCACTAGATGCTAGGCAGGCTCCTCTTCCTGTCTCTTTTGCTCTGGATTGGGGAATCCCTGCATGGGTTTGACACCCCAAGCTCCTGGGGTGGGGTATTTTGATGTGAGATATCACCCCTGCTTCTCAGTCATTGCTTTTGGGTGGGGTGTGGGGGCAGGATCATCCCTTTTCACTCTCTGCCCTTCTTACCTGTCTCTATGTGGCTTTTTCTGTAAATCCTTTGTTAAAATGTTTCAGTTCAGCTAGACTTCAGTTGCTATTCAGGTTGATTGAGCTGTAATTTAGCTGTAAATCTGGTTGGACACTGGGAGCAGGTGACTATAGCTTCCTCCTACTCTTCAGCCATATTGGATTCTTTCAATTATATTTTGAAGGAAAGAAATTTGCTGTACCAGATGTCAAAAGAGAGGTTAATTTATAAATAAAAACATGCTTCAACTCTAAAGAGTTTAGGGATTCTATTGATTCACTTGATTTTGGACCTATAAATACAGCTTTCCTTGAGTTTATTAAGAACAAAAATGAATAATTTCTTATTTCAGTGTACTTGGTACTTAACAAAGACAGTAGCAGTCAAAGTATAATATCTTCAACTGTTCACACAATTATTAAAAATGGAACTCTGGAGGAAACGGTCTCCGATCGCAGGTGGGGGTGCAACTGAGAAGAAAGATTTTGGGAGAGGAACCAAGATGGCGGCGTAGGTAGACACACTGCTCCTCCTCGCACAACCAGAACTGACAGAGAATCGAACAGCAAGGGGGACCGACACCAAGGAAATAGAAAATAAACATTCATCCAGACTGGTAGGAGGGACGGAGACTGGCACCAGGGTGGAGAGGACTCGCGTGGCTGTGGCGGGACTGAGACTGGCAGAGTGTGGGACAAATGGCGCAGGCAGTCCGAGCACTAGCCGACCCTGCGGCCCCACATTTGCACAGATAAACCCAGAGGGCCGGACTCAGAGTGTCAGAGAGTGGGGCAGGCAGAGCAGCGGGTAGCACCCCGCGGCACCACATTCGCCCACAGATAAACTGGACGAACAGCGGGCAGCGAAGCAGACCGTGCAACCCAGGGCTCCAGCTCGGGGAAATAAAGCCTCAAACCTCTGATTGAAAGCACCCGTGGGGGTTGGGGCGGCAGCAGGAGAGACTCCCAGCCTCACAGGAGAAGTTGTTGGAGAGACCCACAGGGGCCTAGAGTGTGCACAGGCCCGCTTACTCGGGAACCAGCACCAGAGTGGCCCAGTTTGATTGTGGGTATCGGAGTGGGGGATTGAAATCCGGAGGAGAGTGAGGCGGGCGCCATTGCTCCCACTCGGCCCCTCCCCCTCGTACAGCATCACAGCGCAGTGACCAGCATTACCCCACCCTGGTGAACACCTAAGGCTCCGCCCCTTAAAGTAACAGACGCACCAAGACAAACAAACAAACAAACAAAAAATGGCCCAAATGAGAGAACACTTCAAAGCTCCAGAAAAATTACAACTAAGCGATGAAGAGATAGCCAACCTATCGGATGCACAGTTCAAAGCACTGGTTATCAATATGCTCACAGACTTGGTTGAATCTGTTCGAAAAACATGAAAAAATGAAGCCTATGCTAAGAGAAACAAAGGAAAATGTACAGGGAACCAATAGTGATGAGAAGGAAACTGGGACTCAAATCAATGGTGTGGACCAGAAGGAAGAAACAAACATCCAACCAGAAAAGAATGAAGAAACAAGAACTTGGAAAAATGAGGAGAGGCTTAGGAACCTCCAGGACACCTTGAAACGTTCCAACATCCGAAATATAGGGGTGCCAGAAGGAGAAGAGGAAGAACAAAAAATTGAAAACTTATTTGAACAAACAATGAAGGAGAACTTCCCTAATCTGGCTAAGGAAATAGACTTCCGGGAAGTCCAGGAAGCTCCGAGAGTCCCAAAGAAGCTGGACCCAAGGAGGAACACAACAAGGCACATCATAATTACATTACCCAAGATTAAACGCAAGGACCTACATCCAAGATTACTGTATCCAGCAAAGCTATCATTTAGAATGGAAGGGAAGATAAAGTGCTTCTCAGATAAGGTCAAGTTAAAGAAGCTCATCATCACCAAGCCCTTATTATATGAAATGTTAAAGGGAGTTACCTAAGAAAAAGAAGATCAAAAATAAGAACAGTAAAAATGACAGCAAACTCACAGTTATTAACGACCACACATAAAACAAAAACGAGAGCAAACTAGGCAAACAACTAGAACATGAGGGTTGTCAATAAGGGAGTGGGAGGGGGAGAGGGGGGTAAAGGTACAGAGAATAAGTAGCATAGATGATAGGTGGAAAATAGACGGGGGGGGGGGTAAAAATAGTGTAGGAAATGTAGAAGCCAAAGAACTTATAAGTATGACCCATGGACATGAACTATAGGGGGGGGAATGTGGGAGGGAGGGGGGTGGGCAGGGTGGAGTGGGGGGGGAAATGGGACAACTGTAATAGCATAATCAATAAATATATTTAAAAAACAATGGAACTCTGCCTTTTGAATTCCTGTTAATTTATTCCTAGTTATAACTTTTCATAGGAAGTATTTCATATTTCTTCTTTAGTTTGACATATATTTGTGAAGGTTAATTTAGAAATAATTATTGTCTTGATATTGGGACCATGCTTTTAATAATTTGGTTCATTGATTTCCATATTGAACTAGGTTTGGCAACTTTAGATTACTATCAGTTGTATTTTAAATTATTAATTAGTTTTTAAAATTAACATTTGAACAAATTAAATGTACAGAGAATATAATAAATAGAAGTCATGTTAAAGGGGCTTTGTTTTGGAATTTTGTAAGACAATCAGATGACTTTATTTTTTAGACTAGGCAGAGCTTTGAGCTCATCTTAAAACTGTATTGGAACAAGTGATTATTGATTACCTATTAATTTACAGTTAGGCTGCAGAACACATACATTTTTAAATTTGCTTTCTAAAAATAATTTTGGAATTTTCTTTATTAGGGCAAAGTGAAATGTATTGTATTCATTGGAGATTTTCCTCATTTTCCTCTCTTTCCTCTCTCTTTTTTTTTTTCCTATAAGATACATTCATATTTTTATAGGATGTCTACAATGGGTAAGAAAATAAATTTTCACAATGACTTAGAGTCATCATAAATACCTATATATTGGAATCATTATGAGGCTAATTATTAATTATTGAGTGCTCTGATTGATTGAACTTGAATACATTTCTTTTTCTCTTGACTACATCTTCGATACAAATCTCAGGAAGTTCTTAGTTCCTGAACTAAGCTACTTTCAGTTAACAAACTGAAAGCTAGCTGATATGAATTATAACCAAGGAGTACAGAAGATGCTACATAGCGACTGGCAAGAAGGGTTCAGACGTAGTGGGAAAAAGCCCCCAAATGCAGATGTGGTAGCACCTGAGAAGCTGGAGATACATCATGGCTATGGAACTCCCTCTCCATAGGAGCATGGAATGTTAACCATATGCAGGGATCCCCAACCCAGAGCAACAGAGATGTGAGGAAGAGTCTGTGTAGCATCTGGTGGTGGGAATCAGTGGGGAATTTATCCTGCCTGGGAGACTCAGAGCACACCCTCACAGGGTAGAGCACCTTGTTGGCTTTCAGCCTAGTTGAACTGTGTGCTTAAAATAACCAATAGTTTTTCAGATTTTGAATAATAAGTATTGTAATAGTTGAACTATTACATATATTTTTTTTTTGCTAAAAAACTTAAATACTAAAATCTAATTGCCTCATTTGAGGGAATAATTTGACTGTAATTATCTCTAAATTTGGTTATTCTATTTATGTGTTTTAAGTTTATTTTGTCACCAGACAATTGCCTACATTTGAACATGAGGCAAGAGAATGTGTATCTTATATCAAAGGACATCGAATGAAGCCCCCTTGATCATTCTGTTTACTCTTTTACCCTTGTAATTATGTTAAGGTCATTTATTTGGCCATAGCATTATCATACCTCTCTTTATCAGAGTTCAAATTGATATTTCACATTTTATATTAAGTGTGATGACTTAACTTAATTTTTTCTAAAAGGTAGTAGCTGGAAGTAATACATTGGCCAAATAATGTAATTAGTCTAAAATTTTTATTCAGAACATTGTATAAATACTTAAAACTTTGGAGAGGCTTCCAAGGTAATTTCTTTAGTAACATTTTTGCACTGGGATTACAATTTTTTAAAGTACAGTATGCTTAGAACCAGTCCAAATGCATAAATAAAAATATTTAACTTGCTAGTTTACATTGCCCTCTCATCTATTGACCCCTTTTTCTGAAATATTGGGAACTGATAATTATGTAGAGATCCAAAAGTACAGTTAACTTAATTCATTTTTTTCCTTGTTTTTAGTGGGAGATTTTGATAAGATCTGGAGAGAACATTGTGAGGATGAGGAAACACTTTGTGAATATGCTGTTGCAATGAAAAACTTGGCAGATAATCATTGGGCAAAAAGTTGTGAAGGTGAAGGTCGTATTGAATGGTGTTGTAGGTGAGTGCTTTTATGAACTAACATGTTTGGTTTCTAATGTATTGTTGTCACTCTCAAATTTAAATAATGCCGTGTGTAATTTATTGTACCAAAATGGAAGTGTTTGAAAACAATTGATGTTTTTTAAACAACTTCTCACTCCTTGGTTCACTTTCTCTAGGTTTATTTCATTCCTTTTTTAAATCAAAAGGTTTTTATTTGATATAATTTTAAATTTTCTGCTCCAACTTTATTTAAAAGAATAGCTTTAAATACATTTAACATATTTAACATTAATCCAATAAAATATGAAAATTAACATGACTCATCAGTAAGTTAGAGGATAGAAATTTCTCTAGATAAATATCCATATTTGGATTCAAGTAGAAGTGAGTATTTTTCTATAATGTAAAATTTGAAAACTTCTGATAAGTTTCAAAATCCTGAATTTTTGGTGTGTGATTTGGGGTATTCTAGCACTTATATTGACTTTGGGGGATGTTTATTTTCTCATAGTATAGATTCTAATGTTAAAAACATTAGAAAGTAAAATACTGATGATAATTTTCTCAAGGTAATAAAACTGTAAGAATGGATATATATATTAACTGGATTTTAAAATGAACTCCCAGAAAACAAAGTATTATCCTTCAATATGGACAATAAGTTTACAATAACTTCAGGTTTATATATTTTTAACATGACTTTTAAAAAAGATTTTCCTTATTTATTTTTAGACCCAGGGGAAGGGTGGAAGAAAGAGAGGGAGAGAAACATCATTGTGTGGTTGTCTCTTACGCACCCCATACTGGGGATCTGGCCCACGACCCAGGCATGTGCCGTGACTAGGAATCAACCATCAACCCTTTGGTTCTCAGGCCGGTGCTCAATCCACTGAGCTACACACCACCAAGGGCTAGGTTTATATTTTATATCAAATTTTCATTCAAATTTTTTATGTTAATCTCACTTAAAAATTATGTAATAGTGTCTGTTTCATTCATTCAACAAATGATTCGGAGAAGAAGATGTATTTATATTATTTCTTTTATTTATTTAATAATATTTTTTAGTGTTGCTTACTGTGTACCAGTCATACCATAGACAATGGCAGTATAACAATTAACCAAACAGACAAAATCCATGCTCTCATGGAACTTATATGCTAGTGGCAGTTGGAGGCAACAAATAATATGTAAAGTAAATACATAATAGGTCAGAAATGATAAATGCCATGAAAAAAACAAAGGAAAAATAAAAGAGTTTTAAGTAGGGCAGACAGAGAAGGCCACACTGAAATGATATGTATAAAATACCTAAAGGAAGTGAGAGCACGAGACCCACCAAGTCTAAAGCCCTTGAGGCAGGACCATGCTGGCTTGTTTCGGAAAGAGCAAGGAGACCATTGGTGTGGCCAGAGCAGAATGAGAGGGGGAGGATGTTAGAAAATAAGATAATGAATAGCTAGATTTTTGGATTTTTGAGGAAATTCCATAGTATTTTCCACAGTGGTTGCACCACTCTGCATTCCCACCAACAATGCACTAGAGTTCCCTTTTCTCCACAACCTTGCCAGCACTTGTTGTTTGTTCATTTGGTTACGATGGCCATTCTGACTGGTGTGAAGTGGTATCTTATTGTGGTTTTAATTTGCATCTCTCTGATGGCTAGTAATGCTGAGCATCCTTTCATATGTCTCTGGGCCCTCTGTATGTCCTCCTTGGAGAAGTGTCTGTTCAGGTCCTTTGCCCATTTTTTACTCGGATTGTTTGTCTTCCCTGAAACACCAGTTCAGAGGAACCTATGCACCCCAGTGTTCATAGCAGTGCAATTTACAATAGCCAAGTGCTGAAAGAAACCTAAGTGCCCACCAGGAAATGAATGGATTAAAAAAACTATGGTACATTTACAAAATGGAATACTATGAAGCAAAAAGGAGGTCCAACTCTTCGCAACAGCATGGATGGAAGTGGAGAGCATTATGCTAAGTGAAATAAGCCAGGTGGTAAAAGACAGATACCATATGATCTCAGCTATAAGTGGAACCTAATCAGCAAAGCAAACAAGCAAGCAAAATATAACTAGAGACATTGAAACAAAGTACAAACGGACAGTAACCAGAGGGGTAGGGGAGTGGGAAGATGATAACCAGGGAAAGAAGGAAAGCGTTGCCAGGAACATGTATAAAGGACCCATGGACAAAGCCAAAGAGGGGTAGGATTGAGAGTGGGAGGTGGGGGTGGGTGGGGTTGGGGAGAGTGGTGGGGGGGAAATGGAGACAACTGTATTTGAAAAATTAAAAAAAAAACACCTAGATTTTGTAGGAGCTGGTGGACCATTATGAAGACATTGCAATTTTGTTCTACATGAGATGAGAAGTCATTGGATGTTTTAAGAAGAGGAGTAATAGGTTTTTATTAGCATTTTAAAATGTCAGTAGTTATTAAGAATTAATTGCTGTGTTAAGGTAGACTATAGGAAGGGTGCAAGGATATAAGTAAAGAAACCAGTTTGGAGGCTACTGAAACAATCAAGGCGCAAAGTTATAGTGAAATAGTTTTTCTTAGAGAGTGAGGAAGTGAGTGAATGGATAGGACATTGTAGTAGGATTAATGCTGCTCAAATGAGTATAATGACTTAAAGACAAAAAGAGATGATGGTGTATATATTGTGATGATTATGACAATATATAAGAAGGAAGTTGAATGTGAGAAGCATGAGGAGCAGTGAAAAGGTGGTAGGTACCCTTACTGGATTCTGGAATCAAAGAACTGTGGAGTTGGAGGAACTATAGGAAGGAATCAAAGTAATAGGAGATGGGATATTTGAAATTAAAGTGTTTGGGGGTTTTGGTTTGGTTTTATAGAGAAAATGGTTATAAATCTGACTTTTCTACAGAATATACATTTTGTCCCCCAGCTAAGAAAATGAAGTATACTTCTGAACCAAATATTTCCCTTGTAAAATGAAAATAATAATGTAATCCAGTCAGGAACTCAGCACTATCACTATTTAAGACCATCATTCTTGGCTCTTACCAGCTCTGCTTTTAAATTAGTATTACAGTACATAAGGCAAGCTCTCAGACTTTATTTATTTCTGAAATGGACTTTGATATGTGGTATTCTCTCTTTTTCCTTTTTTTTTTTTTTTTACTAATGTTCAATTTTTCTCCCCATTTTTTCCCCATTACTCTCCCCCGCAGTACCCATCCCCACGTTCCATATGTGGTATTCTCATAGGAGTATTTGCTTGTGTTGTACCATCCATTTGAATAATGAACTTGCTCCCACCTCTTTTTTTCCCTTAGATACATGTTTTTATCAATAGATACTGTATCCACATGTGTTCTGAAAAAGGTCAATTTTAGGTCAAACTGCTGAAAAAGAATATTAATAAGAATTTAGGTCAAAATGCTGAAAAAGAACAGTGGCAAACTATGGTAAAAAGATCTTAGAGTTGGAAGTAATCCCAAGAGGAGTTTTATAACTTCTACTTTAAACTTAAAAGAAGGTTGCGGGGAAAGTCTTCAAAACAATATTAAGACTTAATTTGTCTATAATTCTAACTTGGATTATATATAATTTCTTTGTTGATGGTTGTAAAACAGCAGTGCCACTGTGAAAGCTAAAGTGGGCTTTAAAAAGGGTTTGACAAAAGTTTCTTTACAGTTATGTATGCTTAAACCTTTATAGGAATGTCATGTGAGATAAGTCTTATTGACATTACCTTGTTAAGATTTTATTGATTGGTTAGCTTGAAGAATTCTGCATAATATTTCTTCCAAAATGTAATAAAATTTTATTTTTAATACCAAGTATTAAAAACTAGAAACAAAATAAGATATAATTATATGTTCAATAAAAAAATTTGCCTTTTCTAACACTTTACACAGAGAAACATATACACTATTTCCGCAGCAATTTGAAAGTAAATAGCAGATAACATTTCAACCTAATAACATCTCCCCTAAGAATAAGGATGTTCCTCTGCGTATTTACAATACCATCATTATATTAAGACAACAGTAATTCCCTAAAATATCCTGTTCATAAATTCATATTTTTATTATTGTCCCCAATGTATACTTTATAATTTTTTTAATCCAGTTAGGGCTCATGCATTGCATTGGGTGATTATATTTCTTCAGGTTCATGTTTTTGTTTTCCATTAACATTGAATTTTTATGTAAACGCATGTTTTGTGACATAGCTCACATTCTGTGGTTTGTGATTATTGGTTCAAGGTGGTTAATAGCATTTTTCAAATATTCTGTATTTCCTCACTAATTTTTCCTTTTGGCTTTTCACTTTTTCAATTACCAAGAGAGATGTTTTCAAGGTATGTTTTTCTCAATTTTTCTATAATAATTACTTGGTTCTTCTTTAGAGATTTCATTTTTCTATTGAAGTTCTCCATATTTTCATCTATTCAGTTAGTCTTTTTCTCTGTTAAAAGATTAAAAGTTATTTTAAAGTCCTTGTCTCCTTATTCGAACATGTAGTTTATCTGTAGGTCTGTAACTTCTGGATGGGTTATTTTTGATTATGGATCATCTTTATTTGCCTCATTTATGACTGGTAGTTTTAAAAATACATATCCTGGCATTGTATTTAGAAGAGTCTGGGGTAAATATATTTTTTCCTAGAGAAGGAATGCTTTTTTCTGATAGGCATCTAGGATGAGATACAGAATATTTTGATCCCATCAGATGTTAAACTGGATTGAGAGGGTGGATTACCTCTTTAGATAGTTTCAGTTCATCTCTGGCATCAGATACTTTGAGAGTGAGTCCTGTTCTATGTATATTAAAAATGTCATTCTCGTATGACCCCTGGACATGAACTATAGGGGGGGAATGTGGGAGGGAGGGGGTGGGCAGGATGGAGTGGAGTGGGTGGGGGGGAAATGGGACCACTGTAATAGCATAATCAATAAATATATTTAAAAAAAAATATGTCGTTCTCTAGTAGGACTCTTTGACCTAAGCCCAAGGAAAAGTGCGGAGAATTTTCTCTGCTTTTTAGTTCTACTCCAAGCCTCCATTGCTGCCCCCTGGACTTGAAGGAACTGTAGAGGGAAACATAAGGAGAATGGGGAGAACAGAAGGAGAATGGGGAGAACAGTCTCTGCATTTGGGTTTCTTAAGTATTCCAGTCTGTCACACCATTCTAAGGAGGCATTAAAAGGTCTGCTGGTTCCCGTTTAATAGAACAGAATTTCTCTACCATGGAAGGCTTCATCCTGTGCATCCCATGCAGTATTTCAACAAATGCCCAAAGTGCCTGTGATTGATCCCTTCCCATCTAGAAAGGGCTTGTGTCCCTGAATTTAGTTTCTTTACACCCCCTTGCACCCTCAGCTCTCTCGATTTCTTTTTAATATATTATGTTTTAGACTATATAGTTTCTTTTTCTACTTACAGCATAACCAGATGTCTTTTGTGTACTCTTAACCAAAATTAGCTTTGTGTCCTGTTTTGGATGTATTTGATTGTTTTCTCATGGTGCCATTTAACTACTTATTTAGTCTCCTTTATCTCTTGTAAACTGAAAGTTGGGTCTAAAGTGTTGATCAGGTCACATGTTTTTGCCAAAATATCTATTAGGTGAAACTGCATAATTCATACTGCATCACATTAGCAGGTTCTTATTATCATATTATTCCACCACTAGAGATGCTACATGTTGCCATTTGGCTAAGATGGTGTCTACTAGATCCTTCTATTGTAAACTTAATGTTTTTCCTTTGTAATTAGCAAGTAGATGATATTTTGACTTATGGATAAATCCCCCTCCCAACAATATTTCAACTAACAGGTATACTCTCATTTACTAAATAATTTTACTTGGGGTTGGAAAATGATTTTTTAAATTTTAAAATATTACTCCTTGCATTTATTAGTTGTCATTATTCTGTAAAAATGAGCTTTCCTGCATGAACAAAGAATGATGACATGTTGTCCAGAAAGGCTGGATTAAAAAAATAAACATATATATGTAAGTCTTTCTGCCTAATTATCAGTTTTCACAAGGAATTGGTATAATAGTCAATTCCAATTGTGACAAGATTTTTTTTGTTTGTTTGTTTTTTGGTAATATATCTGTAGCCTCTGGATTGTTAGTTACTTACTCACTTTTTCCCCATTAGTCTCCAGTGCTTTTATTTTTCCTGTTAAATTATTACATATTTAGTCAGTGGGTAACCCTACAAAGCTGACCTTTATGTTTGACATCACGTTTGAGCCCTTTCTCACTCTCAAGTGCAAGATGAGCCTTTACTTTCCCTGTCTTAGTTGTAGGATTAAACTATTTATTCAAGCCCTAATACTTTTAACAAGAAATGGCACTTAGAAATCATGATCTAGGCACTAGATATGCTTCTGAGGGGTCCGTCCTTCTAGAATTTTTCAATGAAGAGAGTTAGAAAAAATTACATATAGTTAAACTTGTTGCACCCACTGACGCAAGAAACAGATGTTCGGAGACTTTCAGGACGTTTACAGAGATGTTACTTTAATGGCCAACTCTTTTAACCTGGGCAGGGGCGGACTCTCGATGTGTCCTGGAGACACGGTGCTCTGAAGAGCTGCAGATGAGAGCCGCGCTGAATGCTCACAGGCTAGCTCTTTTATACAGTGAGAAGCAAGCAAGCAAGTTACAAAAGCAGATATGGCAGTTAGCAATTGGCTATTATTTCTTGGCACACTCAGGGTTGGTTACCAGGACAGGGGAGATGTTTACAAGAATAAAATGTTCTCTTAAGCTGCTGTTACAACAAATTCATAATTGATATTTTCTGTTCAAATGTAATGTTATGGAATTTTTTAAACATCTTTATTTTTTATATTCTCACTTATGTTACACTGAAGGACTTAATTCTGAATAACATTAATACATTTGCTTTGTCCTACAGTGCACATGTAATGGTTTCAAAATTACTATACCAATTTTTCTTCCAACAAAAAACTGACTGAATTTTCTTCCCAGTTCTTTTGTCTTTAGACTATATCCCAATAAGAGCAATAAGAGTCATAATACTGTTTTTAAAAGTTACTTGAAACAGTTATTTCGTGTATGGTTATGTTACCAATTTACTATTATTAGTTTCATTTTATTTTCAGTTTTATTGGTTTTCCCCTCAATTTTCTATATTTTTGGAGGACTATAAAACATTTACATGGTTCAGCGGTCAAACTTTATTTAAAAAAGTTTACTCAGAAAAGGCTTCTTTCCATGTTCTTTGTTTTTTGTTTATCTTACCAGTGTATATAGATTTCTTTCTCATTTTGATCTTATTTGCAAGCTTTTCCTATTACAGAGTCATAGTGAATAACCTTGTGTGTACTTTTTGTACTTTTGGCATTTTATCTTGGTAGAGTCCCAAATATAGAACTTGAGGATAAAAAAGTAAAAATATATGTGATTTTGTTAGATATTGCTAAATCACCCTCCATAGAGGTTATATTATTTTTCAATTTCACTAGCAAAAAAACTGAGAATACCTATTTCTTTACAAACTCACTAACAGAGTATGTTGCCCACAGTTGAGTTTTTGACAATCTGATAAATGGGATTTGGTATCTCTGTGTGGTTTTAATTTATGTTTCTCATATGAATGATGTTGAGTGTGTTTTCATATAATTAGGAATTATATGCCTTTTTTTCTATGAATTGTTTATATTTTTGAAACTTTTTTTCTATTGGTTTCTGGTCCCTTTTTCTTGATTATTTTTAGAGCTCTTTGTTTAATTTAACTGTATGTGCTCTTTTTCATTGGTTTTGCCATGCAGGTATTTGGTTTGTCATGTAGAAATTTTTTGTTTTTACATAATTAGATCTCTTTGTCTCTCCTTTTATTGCTTCCAGATTTTGATTGTTTTAGAAAAGCCTTCCTGATTCCCAGACTATAAGAATTCCTAGTCATAATTCACTCATGTTTTCTTCTAGTGCTTATTATGATATCATTTTTATATTTAGATCTCTCATGTATTTGGATTTAGTCTGGTGTTTGTTAAATATAGATCTAATTTTTCCACCGAAATAATTATCTATATAACAATATCACTTATGAAAAGTCCACCTTTTCTACAGTGATTTGACGTGACACGAATATTATATGCCAAGTTTTCCCATTTAGTTGGTTCCATGTGAATACTTAACTGTTGCATTTCATTGTCTATATCATTCAGTCAGTGTTATTCTATAACATCTCTCCCCCCAACCACCACCATTCTTCTTTCTTGGGATTTTCCTAGTTATTTTTGCCTTTGTTTTGTTCCATGTGTATTTTAAAATCAACTGGCCTAACTAAAGTTTTGAGTTTGTATTTTTATTGATGTCATGTTAAATTTTTTAATAACTGGAAAAAACTGATATCTTTATAATGCCGAATCATTGTAGCCATTAAAAAAGTATGTATATGTTTTTATTTGTTCTAGTCTAGTTGTGAGTGGTAGTGTTTTAAGGCTATCTGTATAGTGATTATACATATTTTGTTGTATTTATCCTAGATATTTTATCATATTGTTGCTATTATAAATGTGATCTTCCCTTCCATTATATATTCAAATAGGTTATTGTGTATGTTTTTGTGGAGACTTGATTTTTCTGTTTTACATCCTATTGTACTGAATTCTTTCACTGTGTTAGCTTATGATTGATTGTTTTGGGTTGTCTAGCTATACTGTCATATTATCTGTGAATATACAGTTTTCCTTCTCTCCAATTCATTTGACTAATTCTTTTTCTCTTATCTGTTACGTAGCTGTGCCTTGCACATTTAGTGAAAACATTTGTGCTGTGTCCCTGTTAAATAAGTTACTGGCTTTTGATATATATGTTTAATTTCACTGATAGAAAGTATTCACCAATTCCTATTTCATTGAGTGTTTTTATTAGGAGTATTGAATTTAGGAGTATTGAATTTGAATGTCCTTTTCAGCATCTATGGAAATGAATATGAGTTTTCTTATTAAATTTATGTTATGAATATAGTTCTGGCTGGTGTGGCTCAGTGGGTTGAGCTCCAGCCTGCAAACCAAAAGGTTGCCAGTTCGATTCCCAGTCAGGGTAAATGCCTGGGTTGCAGGCGCAGGGCTGTGTTTGGGGGTGCACAAGAGTCAACCAATCGATGTATCTCTCACACATCAGTGTTTCTCTCCCCCTTTCTCCCTCTCTTCCCTTCTGTCTAAAAAATAAATAAAATCTTTTAAAAAACATTGTGAATATAGTGAATTATATTAGTATACTTATATTGAATCATCCTTGCATTCCTGAAATACATACTCCTTGGTCATGCTTGTATCTATTTGCTAAAATTTTATTTCATATTTTTACATTGATATTTACAAGTGATACTGGTTTGTGTTTTTTGTAGAAATTATCAGATCTTACTATAATTGTTATTTTGCTCCCTAAAAATGACTTTGAAAAATTTATTTTTGTTTTTATGGTCTGGAACTATTTAAATAGTTTTGAGGTTGTCTCATTTGTACTCGTGGGAGTTTACCTTAAGAGGTAATTGATTAAAACACAGAGAGTATATTCTTGTGTGTGGTATATGGTCTAGTTTCATTTTTCTGCATGTATCTGACAAGTTTCCCCAACACCATTGATTGAATAAGCTATGTTTAACCCACTGTATGTGCTTGCTTCCTCTGTCAAGTATCAATTGGCTGTAAAGCTATGGGTTCATTTCTGGGTTCTCTGTTGGGTTACATTGATCTGTGCGTGCGTGTGTATATATGCCAGTACCATGCTGTTTTGATTACTATAGTCTTACAGTATAGTTTGATATTAGGTAGTGTGATTTTTCCAACTTAGTTCTCCTGTCTCAAGATTGTTGTTGCTATTTGGGGCCTTTTGTGGTTCTATATAAATTTTTGAAATATTAGTTCTAGTTCTGTGAAATATGCCATTGGTATATTGATAGAAATTGTATTGAATATATACATGCGTAGATTGCTTTGGGAAGTATGGACATTTTAATGATGTTAATTCTTCCTATCCATGAACATGGTATGTGCTTCCACTTATTTGTATTTTCTTCAATTTCTTTTCTCAGTGTCTTATAATTTTCCAAGTACAGGTCTTTTACATCCTTGGCTAGATTTTTTCCTAGGTTATTTTTTTCTTTTTGAAGTAAACGTGAATGGGATTGTTATCTTAATTTCCCTTTCTGATAGTTCATTTTGACATATAAAGATGCATCTGATTTCTGCATGTTAGTTTTGCATCCTGCTACTTTACTGGATTCATTTATCAGTTTTAGTAGTTTCTTGATAGAATCTTTGGGGTTCTCTATGTGCAGTGTCATATCATTTGCAAATAAAAGCAATTTTACTTCTTCCTTTCCAGTTTATATGCCTTTTATTTCTTGTTTTTGTCTGATTGCTATGGCTAGGACTTCCAGTACTATGTTGAATGAGAGAGGTAAAAGCAGACATCCCTGTTTTGTTTCCGATCTTAAGAGGAACATTTGTAGTTTTTGCCCATTGAGAATGATGCTGGCAGTGGGTTTGTCACATATGGCCTTTATTATATGGAGGTATGTTCCCTCTGTTCCCACTTTGCTGACAGTTATTTTTAATCATAAATGGATGTTGGGTTTTTTCAAATGCTTTTTCTTCATCTATTCTAAGATCATGTGGTTTTTATCCTCCATATTGTCTATGTGCTATATCACATTTATTGATATGCACATATTGTACCAAACTTGCATCCCGGGGAAAAACTCATGTGTTCGTGTTGTATGATCTTTTTGATGTATTGCTGTATTTGTTTGCTAATATTTTGTTGACAATTTTAGCATCTATGTCCATCAGTGATACTGGCCTATAATTTTGTAGGGTTTTTTGTAGTGTTTTTATCTGGTTTTGGAATTAGGATAACTCTGGTCTAGTAAAATGAGTTGGGGAGTCTTCCCTCCTCTTGAATTTTTTGGAATAGTTTGAGAAAGAGAGGTGTTACATCTTGGAATGTTCGGTTAGATTCATCTGTGAAGCCATCTGGTCCAGGGCTTTTGTTTGGTGGGAATTTTTTGATTACTGCGTCAGTATCACTAGGTGTAATCTGTCTATTCGTATTCTCTGATTCTTCCATGATTTAGTTTTGAAAGATAATAGAATATATTTCTAGGAATTTTTACATTTTGTCCAGGTTATCCAATTTGTTGGCGTATAGTTGTTAGTAATACTTTCTTACAATCCTTTGTATATTTTTAGTGTCAATATTATGTCTCCTCTTTCATTTCTGATTTTATTTGGGTCCTCTCTCTTTTTTTCTTGTGAATCAGGGTAAAGGGTTGAAAGTCTTGTTTATCTTTTCAAGAACTAGCTGTTGGATTCATTGATCATGTGTATTGTTTTTTTTAGAATGTTTTTTATTTATTTCTGCCCTGATTATTTAATTTCCTTCCTTCTACTCACTTTGGGCTTTGTTTCTTGTTCTTCTTCAAGTTCCTATAAGTATGAAGTTAGATTGTTTATTTGAGCTTTTATTGAGCTTTTATTTTTTTTATTTTTATTTGTTTCATTGAGCTTTTTCTGGTTTCCTGAGATAGGCATGTTATGCTATGAGTTTCCATCTTAGGATTGCTTTCTGTTTGCCTCACAGATTTTGGGTTGTTGTTTTCTCATCTTCATTTGCTTCAAGGTGTCTCTCTTTTTTTTTTTTAAATTAATAGTATTTATTTTGCCTGAATTCACTATTTTCATTACATAACAAAAAGTTTGAATTTAGGTATTGTATCCTCTCTTCAAAAGAGTTTGCAGAAATCCTGCTTGGTACAAAGTAAGCTTAAGAGAGATCAAACAATTTAGTATATATTTTACACAATAAAAAGCAGGGTGAAGTTGAACTCTAGACTGTTTTAGTCTTATCTTCCTCATAGATTTTAGGACCTTTTGTATTATATATTATACATCATGTAATAGAAATTACAGGCATTTTTTTGAGTATGTTTATCTGTTATTTTTAAATTTAATCTCTTTAAAAATATTTTTGTGGTTTTTTGTTATTGTTCAATTATAGTTGTCCCCCTTTCCCCCCCATTACTCTCCGCTACCCTACCCGCACCCCATGTCCCCCATTCCATCCTCCTACCCCATCGTTGTCTTTGTCCTTGTTCGGGTCCTTTATACATGTTCCTTGACATGATCCTTCCCCTTCTTTGCCCAGTTATACCCCTCACACCTCCCCTCTGGTACTGTTGGTTTGTTCTTTATTTCCATGTCTCTGGTTCTATTTTGCTTGCTTGTCTTTTTTGTTGATTAGATTACACTTATAGGTAAGATCATATGATATTTGTCTTTCCCAGCCTGGCTTATTTCAGTTAGCATTATGCTCTCCAGTTCTATCCATGTTGTGATGAAGGGTAGGAGTTCCTTCTTTCTTTATGTGTGTAGTATTCCATTGTGTAAATGTACCACAGATTTTTGATCCACCCATTTCCTGATGGGCACTTAGGCTGTTTCCAGGACTTGGTTATTGTAAATAGTGCTGCTAAACATAGGGGTGCATAGGTTTGCTTGAATTGGTGTTTCAGGATTCTTAGGGTATAACCTAAGCACTGGAATTGCCAAGTTAAAAGGCAGTTCCATTTTGGTTTTCTGAGGAAATTCCATACCGTTTCCACAGTGGCTGCACCTGTCTGCATTCTCACCAACAGTGTACTAGGGATCCCTTTTCTCCACAACCTTGCAGGCACTTATTTGTTGATTTGCTTATAATGGCCATTCTGACCAGTGTAAAGTGGTGTCTCATTGTGGTTCTAGTTTTTATCTCTCTGAGGGCCAGTGAGGCTGAGCATCCTTTCACATGGGCCCTCTGTATGTCCTACTTGAATAAGTGTCTGTTCAGGTTCTTTGCCCATTTTTTAATTGGATTGTTTGTCTTCCTGGTGTGGAGTCATGTGAGTTCTTTATATATTTTGGAGATCAAACCCTTGTCTGAGATATCACAGGCAAGTATATTTTCCATACTGTTGGTTCCCTTTTTATTTTGCTGATGTTTTCTTTAGCCATGCAGAAACTTTCTAATTTGATATACTCCCATTTGTTTATTCTTTCCATTATATCCCTTGCTCTAGGGCATGTATTGGTGAAAACACAGATGCTTGGAATATCTGAAATTTTTCTGCTTTTGTTCACCTCTAGGAGTTTCAAGGTGTCCCAGTTTATATTTATAAGTCTTTTATCCATCTTGAGTTTATTTTGGTGTATGGTGTAAGTTGATGTCCAGCTTCAATTTTTTGCATGTGGCTGTCCAGATCTCACAACACCATTTGTTGAAGAAGCTATTTTTACTCCATTTTAAGCCCCTGCCCCCTTTGTTAAATATTGATTGACCATAGAAACATGTTTTTTTTTTTTTTCTGGGCTCTCTATTCTGTTTCATTGATCCGTGTGTCTGTTTTTATTCCAGTACCAGACTGTTTTGATTACAGTCACCTGGTTTGATATCAGGTATTGCAATCCTTCCTACTTTGATCTTCTTTCCCAAAATTGCTGAGGCTATGCAGGGTCATTGTGATTCCACATAAGTTTTTGAAATGTTTTTCCTATATCTGTGAAATGTCATTGGTATTTTAATAGGGATTGTTTTGAATCTATACATTGCTTTGGGTAGTGTGGACATTCTGATGATGTCAATTCTTCCTATCCACGAACATAGCATATGCTTCTATTTACTTGTTCTATTTACTATCTTCCTTAATTTCATTGTTCAGTGTTCTGTAGTTTTTTTGTATGCAGATCTTTTAACTACTTGGTTAGGTTTATTCCCAGGTACTTTATTTTTCTTGTTTCTATAGGAAATGGGATTTTTTTGGTCTAATTTTTGTTTCCAGTATTTCACTGTTGGTGTTTTAAAATCCCTTCTTTTTCTGAATATTGACTTTGTATCCTGCTGTTTTGCCAAATTCAGATTTTAAGTCAAGTAGTTCTTTGGTGGAGTCTGTAGGGGTTTTCTGTGTACACTATCATGTCATCTGCAAACAAAGACAGTTTTAATTCTCCCTTTCCAGTTTGGATGTCTTTTATTTCTTTTTCTTGTCTAATCTCTGTGGCTAGAATTTCAATACTGTGTTGAATAGAAGTGGTGAAAGCAGACACCTTTGTCTTGTTCCTGAATTTAGTGGGAAAGCTTTTATTTTTTTCCCATTGATTATGATGTTGGCTGTAGGTTTCTTGTATATGGCCTTTATTATGTTGAGGTATGCTCCCTCTAATCCCTCTGTGCTCAGTGTTTTTATCATAAGTGGGTGCTTTATATTATCAAATGCTTTTTCCACATCTGTTGATACGATCATGTAATTTTTGTCTTTCCTTTTGTTTATGTGATATTGTGCATTTATTGGTTTGTAAGTATTGTACCTTCCTTGCATCCCTGGGATGAATCCCACTTGATCATGGTGTATGTATAATCTTTTTAATGTATTGCTGGATACAGTTTCCAGTGTTTTGTTAAGGATTTTCGCTTCTTTCTCCATCAGCGACATTGGCCTGAAATTTTCTTCCTTTGTTTTGTCTTTATTTGGCTTTGGGATTTGGATGATGCTGGCCTCATAAAAAAAGTTTGGGAGATTTTCTCTTCTTGGAGTTTTTGGAGTAGTTTGAGAAGGGTAGGGGTTAGCTCTTCCTTAAATGTTTTGTAAAATTCTCCTGTGAAACCATCTGGTCCAGGCCTTTTGTGTGCTGGGAGTTTTTTCATTATTACTTCAGTTTTCCTAGCTGATATTGGTCTGTTCAGGCTTTGTTCTTCTTCATTCAATTTTGGGAGACGATATTTTTCTAGAAATATGTCCATTCCACTCAGGTTTTCAAATTTCTTGGCATATTTTTGTTTGTAGTAATTTTGTACAATCCTTTGTATCTCTGTGGGAATAGTTGTAATCTCTCCTCTTTTATTTCTGATTGTATTTATTTGGGTCCTCTCTCTTTTCTTTTTGAGGAGTCTGGTTAAAGACTTGTTGGTTTGGTTTGTCTTTTCAAAGAACCAGCTCCTGGATCTGTTGATCCTTTGAATTTTTCTTTTAGTCTCTATGTCATTTAATTTTGCTCTGATCTTGGTTATTTCCTTCCTTCTACTCCCCTGGGCATGGTTTCTTGGTGCCCCAGTTATTGTAGATGTAGGGTTAGGTTGTTTATTTGAAATGTTTCTATCTTTTCTGGGTAGGCCTGTATTGCTATGAACTTCCCTTTCCAGATGGCCTTTGCTGTGTCCCATAGGTTTTGTATTGTTCTGTGTTCATTTTCATGTGTCTACAAAAAGTTTGATTTCTTCCTTGATCTCATTCTTGACCCATTCATTGTTTAATAGCATGCTGTACTGTCTCCATGAGTTTGAATGTTTTTGAGTTTTGTCCCTGAATTTGGTTTCTAGTTTTAGGGCTTTGTGATCCTAGAAAATGCTGGATATAATTTCAATTTTCTTGAATTTTTTGAGGCTTGTTTTGTGAGATAGTCCTGTCATGTGATCTATCTTTCAAAACATTCCACGTGCATTTGAAAAGAGTGTGTACTTTGCTTCTTTGGGATGAAAGGTTCTATATATATCTGTTAAGTCCATTTGATCTAGGGCATTGTTCAATGCCACAATATCCTTGTTGGTATTTTATTGGGAATATCTATCCATTTTTGACAGTGGGGTGTTAAAATCCCCTAGTATAAGTGTCAGTATCTTTCTTGAAGTCCTCCAAGATTTTCCTTATATATTTGGGTGGTCCTATGTTGGTTGCATATAAGTTTACAATGTTTATGGCTTCATGATGGATTCTTCCCTTGATTATTTTGAAATGTCCTTCTGTGTCTCTTACTGTGGCCTTTATTTTGAAATCTGTTTTGTCTGCTATGAGTATTGGTACCCCAGCTTATTTTTTCCTTTTTATTTGCTTGGAATAATTTTTTCAACCCTCCACTTTCAGTAAGTGTAGGTCCTTTGTTCTGGGGTGGGTCTCTTGTAGGCAGCATAAGTGCAGGTCATGTTTTCTTTTCCATTCAGGTACCATATGTCTCCAATTGATTGGAGCATTTAATCCATTAACATTTAAGGTTATTATTGATAGGTTCTTATACATGAAAACCCATTGTACCTATGTTTCGCCATCTCTTACTCTTTCTATTTCTCTTCTTAAAGCAGTCCCCTTAGCATCTCTTGCACTGCTGGTTTGGTGGAGGTGTATTCTTTTAGCCATCTTTTGTCTGGAAAACTCCCTATTTTCCTTCCATTTTAATTGAGAGCTTTGCTGGGTTTGGAGCATTCTTGGTTGCAGGTTTCTGGTTTTCTCTACTTGGAATATTTCTTTCCACTCCCTTCTGGTTTGTAGTGTCTGTGTTGAGAAGTCAGCTACTAGCCTTATCAGAGCTCCTGTGTATGTCACTATCTGTTTCTCCCTTGCTGCCTTTAAGATTCTCTTTGTCCTTAAAAATTGGCATTTTGATTATGATGTGTCTTGAGTAGCTCTCTTTGGGTTCATCCTGATTGAGACCCTCTCTGTTTCCTGAACTTGCATGCCTTTTCCCCTTCCAGGTTAGGGAATTTTTCTGTCATTATTTTTCAAACATGTTTTCTGTTCCTTCCTCCATTTCTTCTTCTGGTATTGCTGTGATTCAAAATTTGTTGTATTTCGACCGAGAACCAAGATGGCGGCGTAGGTAGACACACTGCGCCTCCTCGCACAACCAGAACTGACAGAGAATCGAACAGCAAGGGGGACCAACACCAAGAAAATAGAAAATAACCATTCATCCAGACTGGTAGGAGGGGCGGAGACGGGCACCGGGGTGGAGAGGACTCGCGTGGCTGTGGCGGGACTGAGACTGGCGGAGTGTGGGACAAATGGCGCAGGCAGTCCGAGCACTAGCAGACCCTGCGGCCCCACATTTGCACAGATAAACCCAGAGGGCCGGACTCAGATTGGCGGAGAGCGGGGCAGGCAGAGCAGCGGGTAGCACCCTGCGGCACCAAATTCGCCCACAGATAAACCTGACGAACAGCAGGCAACGAAGCAGACCGTGCAACCCAGGGCTCCAGCTCCGGGAAATAAAGCCTCAAACCTCTGATTGAAAGCACCCCTGGGGCGGCAGCAGGAGAGACTCCCAGCCTCACAGAAGAGGTTGTTGGAGAGACCCACAGGGGCCTAGAGTGTGCACAGGCCCACTTACTCGGGAACCAGCACCAGAGGGGCCCAGTTTGATTGTGGGTAACGGAGTGAAAGATTGAAATCGGGAGGAGAGTGAGGCGGGCGCCATTGCTCCCACTCGGCCCCTCCCCCTCGTACAGCGTCACAGCTCAGCGACCAGCGTTACCCCGCCCTGGTGAACACCTAAGGCTCCGCCCCTTAAAGTAACAGACGCGCCAAGACAAAAAAAAAAAAAAAAAAGGCCCAAATGACAGAACACTTCAAAGCTCCAGAAAAAATACAACTAAGCGAGGAAGAGATAGCCAACCTATCGGATGCACAGTTCAAAGCACTGTTTATCAATATGCTCACAGACTTGGTTGAATCTATTCGAAAAACAGATGAAAAAATGAAGCCTATGCTAAGAGAAACAAAGGAAAATGTACAGGGAACCAATAGTGATGAGAAGGAAACTGGGACTCAAATCAATGGTGTGGACCAGAAGGAAGAAACAAACATCCAAACAGAAAAGAATGAAGAAACAAGAACTTGGAAAAATGAGGAGAGGCTTAGGAACCTCCCAGACGCCTTGAAACGTTCCCACATCCGAATTATAGGGGTGCCAGAAGGACAAGAGGAAGAACAAAAAATTGAAAACTTATTTGAACAAATAATGAAGGAGAACTTCCCTAATCTGGCAAAGGAAATAGACTTCCGGGAAGTCCAGGAAGCTCAGAGAGCCCCAAAGAAGCTGGACCCAAGGAGGAACACACCAAGGCACATCATAATTACATTACCCAAGATTAAACGCAAGGACCTACATCCAAGATTACTGTATCCAGCAAAGCTATCACTTAGAATGGAAGGGAAGATAAAGTGCTTCTCAGATAAGGTCAAGTTAAAGAAGCTCATCATCACCAAGCCCTTATTATATGAAATGTTAAAGGGAGTTACCTAAGAAAAAGAAGATCAAAAATTGGAACAGTAAAAATGACAGCAAACTCACAGTTATTAACGGCCACACATAAAACAAAAACGAGAGCAAACTAGGCAAACAACTAGAACATGAGGGTTGTCATTAAAGGAGTGGGAGGGGGAGAGAGGGGGAAAGGTACAGAGAATAAGTAGCATAGATGATAGGTGGAAAATAGACAGGGGGAGGGTAAAAATAGTGTAGGAAATGTAGAAGCCAAAGAACTTATAAGTATGACCCATGGACATGAACTATGGGGGGGGAATGTGGGAGGGAGGGGGGTGGGCAGGATGGAGTGGAGTGGGGGGGGAATGGGACAACTGTAATAGCATAATCAATAAATATATTAAAAAAAAAAATTTGTTGTATTTCATGTTGTACTGAACTTCTTTAAGCTATCCTCATACTTTTTGCATCTTTTTTTCATTCTGCTACTTTGCTTGATATTTATTTCTACCTTGACTTCTGGCTCACTAATTTGGTTTGCTGCTTCATCCAGCCTGCTTATAATACCTTATAATGTAGGTTTTATTTCAGATATTGTATTCTTCATTTCTTCCTGGTTCTTGTTTATAGTTTCTATTTCATTTTACATAGTGTTGTAGTTCCCACTAAGTTCCTTGTAGTTGTCACTGAGTTCCTTGAGCATCCTTATACCCATTCTTCTGAATTCTATGTCTGATGATTTGCTTTCTTCCATTTCATTTAACTTTTTTACTGGTGATTCTCCCATTCCTTTCAACTGCAGGTTCTTTCTTTGTCTTCCCATGTTAGGTGAGTCTTTCTGTTTGTTTTTGTGTTTCAGATGCTCTCTTTTGCCAGCTGTCTTCATGGCATGGCTTTCTGTGGTAGGAGTTCTGTGGGACTCAGTGGTGTGGTCTCTTTGATCTCCTTGTCTGATGTTCTTGGGTTGCCCTTTCTTCCATTTGTGTTGGCTCTCTTACTGTACTTGGACTGTACTTGTTGGAGGCTTCTTTGTTGGTGGGTTCTCCCCTCCATCAGGCTTACTGGTAGTCACACTCCCACCTTATCTTGTGTGCTGTTGTACAGGTATTTGTTAACAAAGCAGTATTATCAGAAAACCAGACGTACGCCTGCAAAATGAACCCCCTACTACATCAGCAATCTCAACCACAATTGAGCTAAGCTTAATAAAGGTGAAGGGAGACTGTGGATATAAGATATGACAAAGAGAATATGAGATGACTGAAAGAGGGGAAAATGTTATTGAGTCATAAGAGGAGGGAGAATCGATAAATATTGGGATAGAACTGATGCGAAGAAAGGGAGAGAACAAAATTTAAAATGTAAGTAAAACACAAAAGGGCAATGTGAACAATGAGGTAAGAAAAGGGAAGAGTATACTATGAAATTTGAAGTGCAATTGAAAAGGTACTAGACCAATGGGAGCAAAATTGCAGAAAAACCACAGCAGGATTGATGGCAATCACAGCTGAATGAAGTTTAATAAAGGTGGAATGGGAATAAGAATATTGTATAAAAGTGAAAAGTGATTGTGAGTTGTCTGTGGTAAAGAAAAATGATTTTGAGAGGATGGGGGAAGCAGACAAATAAGAGTAAAGAGTAAAGCCCAGGTTAAGAGAGGGGGGAAAATAAGAGAAAACAATGAAATAAAATTCTGCACTCAACTGATCAGGGGCACTGGGAAAGGAAAGTAGAATAAGATAGGGGGAGAATATTATATGGGATATAAAGGACAAACAAATAATGAACAAATAGGAATTCCATTGGAGAAGTACAGCAATAATCGTGGTATTTTACACAAGCAGTCACTGTTTATAAAAGGTGGAAAAGAAATAAAACTTATACGAAGGGAAAAGAATGTGAACTGACTTAAAAAAAGAAGAACACTTATGCAAAGTTAGATGGAGGAGAAATAATGAGAGTAAGGGATAGAAACTTGGCGTAGGGTGAGAGTAAAGAAAGTTTATACCAACAGTATTAAAGCTCAGGAAAAATGCAGAATGAATTAAGACCAGGGAAGGGTGCTGTAGGATTTGGAATAAGAGTAATATGATTAATATATAATCTGAATAAAAAGAATAAAAAATAAAAGACAGGGCATAGTGTGTTATTTGGAATATGAGTGAAGAGAAAGAAGAAAAACTAAAATGCAATATGAAAGGGAGAATAACAAAGAAGCAAAAGAAACAATAAAAACAAAGAAACAAAAAAAACTAAATAGACAGAAAAAGGAAAGAAGAAAAAAACATTGAGTTTTGATAAGAGAAAGTGAAATTTTTCTCAAGTGTTGGTGTTCGCCTTCTGACTTCTTTCTGGATCTGTCTCTGGTTTTCTCTCAGCTCCAGGTCTTACTGTCTGACTCTTAAAAAAAAGAAAAAAGAATAAAAAGGCCCCCTTACTGATTGTTAAGCCTGCCCAGCAGGTTTTGCAGAACTTCCTGGTTCCTGCAGGCAGTGGTGGACTTAGCTCCCTTTTTCCTTTCCCATCCTTTGGCAAATATGGAGGCTCAGTCTGGACTACAGTAATCACAGGTGCCATTTCTAGCCCACACCCCCAGAGTTCACACTCTGCTCTTTGCAGTTGTGCCAAGCTGGCACCAGTAAGCCACCTCGCTTTGCACTCCTTTGATCAATCTGTGAGGTTCACTTAGTAGTAGCGAATTGTGCCCACACTCCACCCTCTTTGTTGGCTGGCTGCTGTACACGCAAAGTCCCTGCACAGTGCCTCAGTTCCCCCTTTTTAAAAAGTCTCTTTGGACACTGCTGCTGCTCAGAGCCACTGCCCAGCTTTCTACACACTCCCAATTCTCTGGCAAGTCCAGAGTCTATCTGGGTCACGGCCAGTGGTAGCTCACCTCTTCTCCCTGCTCCAGGTGCCACTAGGATCCCCCAAACTCTGGCACTGCCCAGCCAGTGACTGCTGCCCCAGCTTGGGTACACCGGAAGTTGTGTCTTCACTTGTTGCCTTTTTTCTCCCCAGCAACTTTATGCATTCAGGCCTCTCCTTTCATGGGTGTGGGATTTCTCTGCCCTGAGAGGGGAAGTAGCTGCTAGGCTGCTATCACCACTTGGCTCTCCTCCAATGTCCCTGTGGCAGCTGCCCTGTCTGGCATCAGGTCTGGGGACCTTCCCCATCTGCTTATAAAACCTCCTTACCACCTGTTTTGAAGCGTCTCTGCACACTTTGTCTTCCAAACTTCATGTCAGCTAGGGTTCTGTTGCCTGTTCACTTTGTTTTCCGGAAGATCCACTAAGTGTGCCATTTGGGTGCAACAGCAAGTGCGCTCAGCTCCCACCTACTTTGCCACCATCTTCCAGGACCTTTTTAATTTCTCAAGGTGTCTTTTGATTTGTTTCTTTGATCCTTTGGTTAATTCATTCATTATTTAATAACATGTTATTTAGCTTCCATGACTTTATGTATTTTTTTCAGTTCTCATGGTTGATTACTAGTTCATAGCATTAGGGTCAGAGAAGATGCTTGATATGATTTCATTCTTCTTAAATTTATTGAGACATGTATTGAATCAGAACATGTGGTCTATTCTAGAAAATGCTCCATGCGCACTTGAAAAGAATGTATATTCTGCTGCTTTGGGATGAAATGTTCTGAAAATATGAATTAAATCCATTTGATCTAGTGTGTCATTTAAGGCCATTGTCTACTTGTAGGTTATCTGCCTGCATGACCTATACATTGAAGTTAATGGGATGAGTGTTCTAGGAACCCATCTGTATCAGTGTACTAGCTGTGTTTGACTTCAGTGGTTTATTTTGTCTTTTTTGAAGACCTTTTAATGCATTTGTCCATTTCATAGTAGGTGATTCACCAGCACACCTGCCCACACTGTGCTAAGTGTTCAACAGTTTTTGACCAAAAATGGAATGAACCCCATGCCTTACCCTACCTATTCACTTGATCTCACCCCAAGCAAACTTTTTTTGTTTCCCCAAATGAATAAAGTTCTCAAACGGAAAGGTTTTGCTGATTTGGAACAGGTGAAACAAAAAATGGCAGTAGCACTAAAGGGCATCAAAATCAGTGAATTTAAAAACTATTTTGAGCAGCGGAAAAAATTCTCAGTAGGTGTATTGCATCAGATGGAGAGTACTTGGTTAGTGAATGAAGTTTAAACATGTAAACATACATACATAATTTTTATAAATAAGTCCTGGTTTTTGGGTGTCCCCCCATATTATTTATTTCAGACATTGCATTCTGAACAGATGACTGTTTTTCTATGGTTTCTATGTCTTTTTTCATACTGTTGAGCACCCTTACAATCATTACTCTAAACTTTATATTGATAAATTGCTTGCTTCTATTTCATTTAGTTCTTCTGGAGAATTCTCTTGCTCTTACTTTTGAGGCCTGTTTCTTTTTCTTCCCATTTTGGCTGCCCCATTGTGTTTGTTTTTATGTATTAGGTAGGAATGCAAAGACGCTGTTGCAGCCCTATATCAAATGCTGACTGACCCTCGGCAACCTTTTTGGAACTATTAACAATCCACATGTTGTGTGGCTCCCTCTGCTGGGCCTGGGTGTGTGTAAAAAGAACCAACCTGTGCACCAAGGCTGACTTTTATGAGCACCAGGACTTGGGGAGGGTCACCTGTAGTCTCAAATCTCTCAAAGATCTACCTTCACCTGCCAGCTTTCTGTTAGGCTTAAGCAGTGAAAGTGCCTCTATCAGTACTACTGAGCAGAGCTTAAGCGCCACAAGGATTCCTGCAGGTGGGACTGTTGCTTACCCTCAGGCTGATGCCACATGGAGGGGAGAGTTCTGCCTGAGGAAGTTGGCTCCAGCATCATGGGGAATGACTCAGCACGGGGATCCTGATGGCTGACCCTTCACCTATCTCCCCAGAGCCACCTACCCCAGACTCTTCTCACATTGCTCTAGTCTGTTCTGCCCTTCCTCAGCTGGAGCCCAAGGTAAGTGGCTACAAACAAAATTTTGTGTGCTCTCTGTGTCTCTAGCCGTCTCTCCCTATCAGAAAACCCACTGCTTTTCACAGACAGATACTGTTTGGGTTCTTTCCTGGCTGTGGTGCCCAGTGTGGGGTTTAGATCCCACAATTCTCAGGTGGACCACCTCCCCCCAGCCACTGAAATACACCTCTGGAACTTTATCTGTTGCCACTGGGAGCCCTGGCAGCCATCTTGTGCCTCCCTGATTCCTACCAATCTTAATATAGTGGATGTGGTTTCTTCTGTAAAGTCCTTGGTTATAAGGCTTTTCTCCAGGTATTGTTCAGTTGATTATTCACGATGATTTTTCTATAGTTTAGTTGTAATTCAGCTTTGGGCCTGGGAGGTGGTTAGTATAGCTTCCACCTGCTCTGCTGCCATCTTGGATCCCTTACTATATATTCCTAGAAAAATTGTTTCATCTAAGTTTTCAGTTTTATTTTGATAAAGTTATGCAAGTTAAAGAACCAGTTTATATATTTATTTGTTAGTTCTGTTTTTTTCTAAATCATTAATACCTTCTTCCTCTTTTTTTATTTTGGTTTACATTTTTTCTCCTAATCCTTTGAGTTGGATATTCATTTATTTTTATTATTTTATTTGTATTGGTATAATATTAAATGACTTGAATTTCCCTCGGGTCTCTATTTCAGTTGCATTCCTTAGATTCTGACTTCTCTTGTTTTCCTTACTGGTTTTTGTTTTTGTTTTTGTTTTTTTTAGCTATCCTGTGATTTTTATCCATATTTTCATTTGACCCCAGTTATTTAATTTGAAACATTTCAGGTGAAACGGCTTTTTGGATCTACTTTGTTGTTAGTTTTAGTTGTATTGCATTGTGATTGAATGATTTTGTTTGGACTATTTTTTCATGGCTCATACTGTGACTATTCCATGTGCACTTGATAAGAAGCTGTACTGTGTAAGAGCAGTATTTGTTAAATAGTGATAATATAAACCTTATTATGCTCTTTAGGGCTTATTTTTCATTTAGGGCTTATTTGATTGAGAGTGGTGTGTTAAAAAGTTACCTGTTGTTAACTGTATCTGTTCTCTATGCATCTTCCTGGTTTTTCTCAGAGATGGTTGCTCTGATATCACATAAATATTTACAACTGTTTCATCTTCATTTGGAATTGTTGCCTTCAGTATTATAAAAATCTTTTTTAAAATTTCTTTAATGCTTTTTATTCACTACCATCCTCTTCACCAATATTTCTGAATCATCTAATGGAGGAATTCATCTTCCAGTAGATTGTTTATAAACAGTTTGCATCTGTAGTGTTTCATGAGGTTTTATATAACAAAAGCTGCTTTTCTATGGTTTTACAAGATGCACAACTTGGCTAGATATAAAATCCTTGACTCACAAGTTTTTTCAGTTCCTAGTAAAACGAAATCTCTTAATTTGGTTTTATATGGTTGTTTCTTTATGATTAGATTGAAGTTAAGCATATTAGCAAAAATATTATATAGGTGATAGTGCCCTCTCAGTGTATTATATTACATCAGAAGGCACATGATATCTATTCTGAGTTGGATTTTTTTTTTTTTTGCCATTTCAGGTAGACTTTATTTTATAGAGCAGATTCGAGTTACAGCAAAACTGAAGAAAAAGTATAGGTAGTTCCCACATACACCCACCGACATGTGTGCACAGTATCCCCTACTGTCAGTATCCACTCAGAGTGCTACATTTGTTATAATCGATGAACCCACATTGACATATCATCATGATCCAAAATCCACAGAGTTCACTTTTGGTTTTATATAATCTATGGATTTTTGACAAATGTATGCTGGCAAGTATCCAACATTATATTGGATTGGCCAGAAAGTTCATTTGTTTTTTCCTGTAAGATGGCTCTTGTAGCACTTAGTTGTCTTTAATTTATTGGAAACAATTTTGTTTGATTGTATTGTCTGAATAAGACGTGATGCATAAATGGGCGTGCTATCATAATGAAGCTGCCAATCACCAGTTGCCTGTAGCTGCAGCCTTCTGAATCATCAAAATAGTTTCTGTGGAGGAATGTTCAAGCTTAAGGCAAAATTTGATGCAGATTCGTTGCTCCACTCACTCAGTTATTTTGAAGCCACACAGTACACATGCTCACTCAACAGCATCTTCTGCCCTCAGACTAGTACAGTGAAGTCATCACTGTTCACACATGCACATTCCAGTCCACTTTCCTTGGCTGCCAGTTTATATCAACAATGTGCAAACCATTCTCATTATATTAACAATGATTGGAATTTTTCTGGACAGATCTTGTATATACAAGGCATGGTACCCTACTGTATTCACTGTAAAATTTTATTAGATACAAAAAATTGTTTTAAGGTTATGCCATTCATCAGTTTCTGATTCTGGATAGCAACCTGATATGGGCTATACAGTAATGAGCTTAAAGTGATACATCTTGATAAATCTGCATTTTTATAGTATAGGAATTGGGACTAGCAGTAATTATCTCTTGATACACAGAAATAATTTTCAAATATTATAAAAACCACTACTGTGTTCAAACCATTGTGCTTTCTGAATATATATCTTTATGAAATGATACTGTTTTTACTTAAATGATTTTTATACCCTTCTCTCAGAGAAAATAAGAAGACAAATAATTCTAAATGTGTTGAAAACCTTACCTTCATAAACCAGAAGGATCTAGAAAACAGCTGTTGGGATATTTGTCTAATACCAGCAAAGCTGGCTCAGAATTAACTGTGACTGCTATTTCTTTTGTATGCTTAGTGTAACTGAATAGCAGAATTATTTAAGCTTTTTGGAGGAACTTATGTTTCAGTCAAAAAGAAAGTTAAAATTTCTATTAAAATATGTATATTTCTGAAAAAACATACTTTTTATTTAACTAATACAATGTGTTTGTGTTTTGTGTATCTTAATTTTTAAAATGTGAAAGTGCTACAAGGTTCTTAAACTTTACAGTTGTGTGACATTTTTATATTAAAAATCTGTAATTTTAAAGTTTCCCATTTTTATTGATAAAGACCAATGTTTTTTCATTTTATTTTATATTCATACTTAGTGTTTTAACATATAACTTTATTTTGACTTGTAGTGTATGCAGAGAATATTTCCAAAATGGTGGGAAGAGAAAAGCACTTGAAAAAGATAAAAAAAGAACAGTACTTGCCACCAAGACCACTCCAGCCTTAAATACACATGAGTCCTCTAAACTTGAAGGTCATTCAGCCAACCTCAGCTTTACAAATTCTGAAATTATAACTGAGTAAGTATACTTTTTCTATTTCAATTACTAACATCCTGGGTAGCTGTGTTACTATTATAAAATAGTGTGATGGTTTACCAAATAGTGTGTAATATGCTTGCTCCTCTGATAATAATGTTAACCTGAAAAATGCGGATATATAATATTATTAGGTAGAATACCAGCATAAAATTTTAAAGGATATCTGGAAAACTAGAGGTTCTAGTTTTAATGTTTTAATAATTATTTTATAGTAACACAAAGAATCAAAATAGGAAAATCCAATTAAATTATGTTTAATGTAAAGTTGCTATCCACTAAGAAATCACAAATAAGGAATGATGAAAGATTACTAATAGAACCAATTGCCATGATTTTATTCTTCAAAGGAAAAACTCTCTGGTAGTAAGTATGCATGTAGGTACAAATTTCATTTAATGAGTATATGATTGTTTCTCTAGTTTTATTGATATAATTAATGTGTAACATTATGTAAGTTTAAGGCATACCACATAATGATTCAATATGTGTATATGTTGTGAAATGATTACCACAATAAGTTAACATACATCACCTCAAATAGTTAACATTCCTCACCTCACATAATTACAAATTTTTCCCCTATGCTGAGAACTTTTAAGGTCTGATGTCTTTCAAATATGTAATACAGTGTTATTGACTATAGTCATCATGTTTAACATTATATCCCCAGAACTTATTTATCTTATAACTGAAAGTTTGTACCTTCCACTACCCTCTCGCTGCACTCCCCATCCCTGCCTGTGGCATCCATAAGTCTGATCACTGTTTTTGATATTTTAAATATCACTGAGTTTGATATTTTTAGATTACACAAGAAAGTGAGGTCACTCAGTATTTGTCTTTCTGTGTCTGACTTACTTCACTTAGCATGGTACCTTCAAGGTTCATATATGTTGTCACAAATGCAGGATTTCCTTCTTTTTAATGGCTAAATAATATTCTGTTTTGTATATATACATATAAGTATATGAGTGTTACAATCCAGCTCATATTAGTAGTGTTAAAATTATCTATACACCCTAGTACTAGACTCCATTTGTGGTTTCAAGTTACATTTTATTAATCTTTTAAAAATGCTAAACTTGAGTAATTTTAAAAACATTTTTTGAAAGATAACCATGAAAATAAAATTAAAGTAACCTCTTAAAGCAGTTTCAAGTCTGTAGATATTAACAAAATAACATTTGATTTTAATTTTTAATATATTTATTGATTATGCTATTACAGTTGTCCCATTTCCCCCCCCACTCCACTCCACCCTGCCCACCCCCCTCCCTCCCACATCCCCCCCCCTATAGTTCATGTCCATGGGTCATACTTATAAGTTCTTTGGCTTCTACATTTCCTACACTATTTTTACCCACCCCCCCGTCTATTTTCCACCTATCATCTATGCTACTTATTCTCTGTACCTTTACCCCCCTCTCCCCCTCCCACTCCCTTATTGACAACCCTCATGTTCTAGTTGTTTGCCTAGTTTGCTCTCGTTTTTGTTTTATGTGTGGTCGTTAATAACTGTGAGTTTGCTGTCATTTTTACTGTTCTTATTTTTGATCTTCTTTTTCTTAGGTAACTCCCTTTAACATTTCATATAATAAGGGCTTGGTGATGATGAGCTTCTTTAACTTGACCTTATCTGAGAAGCACTTTATCTTCCCTTCCATTCTAAATGATAGCTTTGCTGGATACAGTAATCTTGGATGTAGGTCCTTGCGTTTAATCTTGGGTAATGTAATTATGATGTGCCTTGTTGTGTTCCTCCTTGGGTCCAGCTTCTTTGGGACTCTCGGAGCTTCCTGGACTTCCTGGAAGTCTATTTCCTTTGCCAGATTAGGGAAGTTCTCCTTCATTATTTGTTCAAATAAGTTTTCAATTTTTTGTTCTTCCTCTTCTCCTTCTGGCACCCCTATAATTCGGATGTTGGGACCTTTCAAGATGTCCTGGAGTTTCCTAAGCCTCTCCTCATTTTTCCGAATTCTTGTTTCTTCATTCTTTTCTGGTTGGATGTTTCTTTCTTCCTTCTGGTCCACACCATTGATTTGAGTCCCAGTTTCCTTCGTCTCACTATTGGTTCCCTGTACATTTTCCTTTGTTTCTCTTAGCATAGGCTTCATTTTTTCATCTGTTTTTCGAACAGATTCAACCAAGTCTGTGAGCATATTGATAACCAGTGCTTTGAACTGTGCATCCGATAGGTTGGCTATCTCTTCGTCGCTTAGTTGTATTTTTTCTGGAGCTTTGAAGTGTTCTCAAAGCATTTGGGCCATTTTTTGTTTGTTTGTTTGTCTTGGCGCGTCTGTTACTTTAAGGGGCGGAGCCTTAGGTGTTCACCAGGGTGGGGTAATGCAGGTCGCTGCGCCGTGACACTGTACGTGGGGGAGGGGCTGAGTGGGAGCAATGGCGCCCGCCTCACTCTCCTCCCGATTTCAATCTTTCACTCTGATACCCACAATCAAACTGGGCCACTCTGGTGCTGGTTCTCGAGTAAGTGGGCCTGTGCACACTCCAGGCCCCTGTGGGTCTCTCCAACAACCTCTCCTGTGAGGCTGGGAGTCTCTCCTGCTGCCGCCCCAACCCCCACGGGCGTTTTCAATCAGAGGTTTGAGGCTTTATTTCCCCCTTGCTGGAGCCCTGGGTTGCGCGGTCTGCTTCGCTGCCCGCTGTTCGTCCAGTTTATCTGTGGGCGAATGTGGTGCCGCGGGGTGCTACCCGCTGCTCTGCCTGCGCCACTCTCTGACACTCTGAGTCCGGCCCTCTGGGTTTATCTGTGCAAATGTGGGGCCGCAGGGTCAGCTAGTGCTCGGACTGCCTGCGCCATTTGTCCCACACTCTGCCAGTCTCAGTCCCGCCACAGCCACGCGAGTCCTCTCCACCCCGGTGCCCGTCTCCGCCCCTCCTACCAGTCTGGATGAATGTTTATTTTCTATTTCCTTGGTGTTGGTCCCCCTTGCTGTTCAATTCTCTGTCAGTTCTGGTTGTGCGAGGAGGCGCAGTGTGTCTACCTACGCCGCCATCTTGGTTCTCCTTTATTTTAATTTTATACTGTATTGAAAATATTATCTAGTTATAAGTAACTTTATTGAAAAAATAACATACCTTTGATTAGTTCAGTAGGAAAAGATAACACATCTTTACATTTATTTATTTAAAGATTACTACAAGGCTTACAAAGCATAATGACTAACTAAATGTCCTATAACTCAGGCATTATGAATATTCTTAAAATGTTGACTAGTGTAAGAAATTGTATTGTCTCAAAAATAGGTACATATGGAAAATGTCAACCATAGAATTTCTGTGCAATTCTTTTTTTAGTTTCTTTTCATTTTTGAGATTACCTTCTTTATTTAGTCGTTATATTTTCCTTTCATTCTTTTAAACAGTTTCTTTAATTCTTTGAATATTTTTGTAATACCTGACTTGAAGTCTGCTAACGCCAACATTTGGTCTCTTTCTGAGTCTGTTTCTATTTACTGCTATTTTTTCTTCAGTACAAACCATACTCTCCTGTTTTTCTTTGCATGTCTCATAATTTTTTGTTGAAAACTTTAATATATTTTTGTTGGTGGTGGGGTTTATTTTTTTTAGTAATTTGCCTGGACTTAATCTGTGGGATCTATCTCCCTTGTAGTTTATATGTTACCATCTTTTTTAGTACTTTTTAGTTAGTTTTTCTAGGGTTTGCATCTGTGTTTAACATGGCTTAGTGGTCAGAGGTTGTGCTCAAACACCTGTGGATCCAGTAAGCTTTCTACCCTCTGCCATCAAATGTGTGTTGACTTGGGAATATATACAAAATTCAAGCAGTTTTCAAGTTGGCCTCACATTTTACTTTCCACTAAGCCCTTTTGTGTCTCCCACACGTTTGTTCAGCCTCCCAGTCAGCAAAGGCTATGTAGGGAGCTTATGTAGCCCTTGTATGCCTCTCTCATTTCTAGAATCTTTATGTTAAATTTCTAATCAGTCCTTCAGTCTACAGTTCACCTGTACCAAAACTGCAACCTAACACTAGCATAGCTGTTGTCCTTTCCTTTGTTTTCTGAAAAGTTTGCCATTTTTACTGAGAGTGCTCTATTTGAGTTTTTCACACTTTGCTCCCAATAAACTTCACCTCTTTCAGCAGTCAAGCTGCTATTTTTTTTATAGCCAGGCTTGTCCTTTATGAACTTCCATAACAACTGAGCAGGGGGTGAGGGTGGTGAGAGTTGCTTCAGGCAAGGACACCACAGATTGCCAAGCTCAGTTCAGCTGGTTTTCATAAATATACACTTCTCAACTTAATTGCCCCGAGATGGTTGTATTTGAGGACTGTGTTCAGTTTTATAAATGTTTCTTGAGAAGTTGGATTTGCTAACCTCTACCCTGCCATAGGCAAGAAATTCCTGTCTCTAGTTTGTTTTAAAGGAGAAAAATTAGTTTGGTTTTAAGCAGTTAAAGAAAAGTATCCAAATATAATTGTTATAGGTCACGTTTTACTTGGGATTAAACATTGAAATAACTTCTAGCCTAGGATGGTTAGGTTTAGATTCTCTTCATTTCTAAAAACTCTGGACATTTTTATATAGCATCTGGCTCTAATGTGTCTAGACTTACTCCGTCTACCCCACCTACCATTCTTATAGCTTGTATTATAGTCATATGAAACTATTTAAGTTCCCCTAGTGGTACATGCTAGTTCTCACATTTTGACAATTGCAAGTGCTATATATCCTTTTCTTGATAAACTATTGCTATATTATATTAGGCTATATGTGAACTATCTTTTCTTATAGAACTTAACTTGAATTTCTCAAAAGAATTGATACTAGTATTAAGCCTTTTTATACCTCTATTGTAGTACTTACATTGTATTAAAATTACTCTTGTATATTTTTCTGACTACAAATGAAATAAGATGACAGTATGAAAAATATGCTTGTAGAGAAGATTAGAGATGTAACAAATTATTACATTTAGGAAGATTTTTGGTCTTTATAGTAGGTATTTTTTTACACGGTAGAGATTATATAGTATAAAGAACTTTGTAAACTCCTCCAATGAAATATAATATTCCTATTAGAGCATTATCTTTCATAATAAAAATCTACTATATGTATCAAAATATAGCGATCCTGAATACAAAATAATACTCAGTTTTTCCAAAGAGAATCTGCCCTCCTTTCCTACCTCTATCTCTGATTTAGAGAGATGTGGATGTACTAGTCAAAATTAAGATGTTTTTTCTATTTATTTACAGATATTATTATATGAAAGATATGTAGCCCTTTCTGTCTAATTCTATTTGACTTTGGGTAGCAAGTTTAAATAGCAAGGGTTATCTTTTTCTCAGCCTGACTTCAAAATGTCTATTCAAGTCATTTTGATTTCTGGGTTCAGATAGCAAAGGCTCACACAGCATAGCATAAATACATTTCTTTCAATTACATTTTATGAAAACCAAATAATAAAGCCAAATGTTTATTACTACTAGAGTCATTTTTTAAGTCTTTCATGTCTCATAATTGAGATGTAATACTTTTTGAATCTGTATATATAATGACATTGTTGGAAATTTTATCCAAAGTACCAATTACCACCCATTCCTTCTAACATTAGGATAGCTGTGTCCTGACCCTTCTACATCTTGTACCTATGTACTTGTAATTGTTGCAAAATAAGTATTATTTTGTTGGCTTCTAAAAGTTATTTCTATTTTTCAAAACAATTAACAAGTAGACCATATTCTGGGCCACAAAATACATCCCCTGGGTGTCTTGGAATGCATTCCCTATGGATGGGGAGGTACTACTACATTAGAAAAGAAGAAAGATTTAAACTCAATAATACAAATTTCTCCCTTAGAAAACTAGAAAAATAAGAGCAAATTATACCCATAGTGAGCAGAAGGAAAGAAAGAAAAATTAAAGCAGAAATCAGTGCCACTGTATAGGAAAACAATACAGAAAATCATTGAAACCAAAAACTAATCATGAAGGGGGAGGCCATTACTACTGACTGACCCAGTGGACAGGAATATTGTGAATAACTCTATGGCTACAAACTATAACTTAGACAAAATGTAAATTCCTTGAAAGAAGCCATCTACCAAACTTCATACAAGGAACTAGATAATTTGAATTGTTCTGTATTTATTAAAGAATAATGAATAGCCTTCCAAAGCAGAAAGTACCCAGCCCCATTGGTTTCACTGGTTACATCTACCAAATATTTAAAGAAGAAATACCAATTCTCTACAGTCTGTTCCACAATATAGGATTAGAGGAAACACTTCCAAATTATTCTTTGAGGCCAGAGGAATGTAGTTTAAGATGATGAACCAGTCTTCTCATTTTTCAATCCAAACTAAAATTGATGTGTTTGACTGGTGGTATAAATATGATTAGATAATGACTATGTTATCATCTGTTTTGAAGGGGGGTTAAGTTATGTTCTTTTGCATGTGATGGTAACAAATTTAAGGCTAGAGGAGACTGGAGAATTTAGTCGCCTTATGATGATGTTTTTGAATATGATCATCATTTTCAAAATCCTTCCAGTTAAAATTGTAAAGGTGTAATTCTCTGTATAATTACTAAATCAGTACTAAATGTCTTTGCTCCTTTTTTGGGGCAGTGGGGCAGGTTCATTAAGTAGTCATCGTTTTAAGTCACTTAAAGCTAGTGTTAGTTTTTCCTGACTAGTACTTTATCACTCAAAGTAATTGAGAGAGCTTGATACTGTAGAAACTTTTTAAGAACTCAAATATAATGCCCTCTTTTTTGAAGGATAATATGGTACAAAGAATCTTGCTACATAATACATTATTCTTCTGTTGAACGTGTAGTTTGTTTACTTTCTAACAGTTGTTTTATCTCAGCATTAAACCTCTTTGTACTTGAATTTTTTCCAAAACGTGGATTTCAGGGTTGAAGAGTATAAATGACTCAAGGCAGTTCTGAATATTACTGAATGATTTTCCTGAAAAACAATACTAATTCCATTACCTTTCTAGCATTGTAAGTGCCCATTTTGCCAAAACTCACCGGCATTCAGTTTTCTCATTTTTTTTCATTCTTTATTAATGTGGATTAAAATTGCATCCCATCGTATAAATATCCATTTCTAACAGATAAAACAAAACAGTGGAAAGGTAATTTTTAAATAAAAGAAAGGAAAATCATATGAAATCAGGAAAATAAAATTTATTCTGTGATATTCTAGTACTGGTCATGGCTGAAACATGACACACATGCTGTCATAATAGTTTACAAAACCCATGATAAACGTAGGTATTTGGTCATTGGATCTTTCCTGCAGAGCCTGGACTTGGCCACAGAATCCTTTTCACATAGCACTTTAAGAAACCATTACCAGAGAACCAAGATGGCGGCATAGGTAGACACACTGCGCCTCCTCGCACAACCAGAACTGACAGAAAATTGAACGGCTAGGAAGTCCGACACCAAAGATATAAAAAATAAACATTCATTCAGACCAGTAGGAGGGGCAGAGATGGGCAGCCCGGGAGGAGAGGACTCTCATTGCCGTGGCGGGACCCAGACTGGTGGAGTGTGGGACAAACGGGGCAGGCAGACTGACCACTAGCAGACTCTGCGGCCCCACATTCACGCACAGATAAACTGAGAGGGCCGGACTCAGAGTGGCGGAGAACGGGGCAGGCAGAGGGGCGGGTAGTAAACCCCGCCACCCCACATTCGTGCATAGATAAACCAGGACAAACGGTGGGGAGCAAAGCAGACCGAGTAACCCAGGGCTCCAGCGCGGGGAAATAAAGCCTCAAACCTCTGACTGAAAACACCGTGGGGCTTGGGGCGGCAGCAGGAGAAACTCCCAGCCTCACAGGAGAGGTCGTTGGAGAGATCCACAGGGGCCTAGAGTGTGCACAAGCCCACCCACTCGGGAACCAGCACCAGAAGGGCCCCCAATTTGATTGTGGGTGGCAGGGAGTGGAGCGAGCGCCATTACTCCCTCTCGGCCCCTCCCCCATGTACAGCGTCACAGCACAGCCACCAGCATTACCCCGCTCTGCGAACACCCAAAGCTCCACCCCTTAAAGGAACAGAAGCACCAAGACAAAAAAAAATGGCCCACATGACAGAATACTTCAAAGCTCCAGAAATAATTCAACTAAGCAGAGAACAGATAGCCAGCCTATCAGATGCACAGTTCAAAACACTGGTAATCAAGAAGCTCACAGAATTGGTTGAATTTGGTCAAAAACTAGATGAAAAATGAAGGCTATGCTAAGAGAGACAAAGGAAAATGTACAGGGAACCAATAGTGAGACGAAGGAAACTGGGACTCAAATCAATGGTGTGGACCAGAAGGAAGAAAGAAACATCCAACCAGAAAAGAATGAAGAAACAAGAATTCGGAAAAATGAGGAGAGGCTTAGGAAACTCCAGGACATCTTGAAAGGTCCCAACATCCGAATTATAGGGGTGCCAGAAGGAGAAGAGGAAGAACAAAAAATTGAAAACTTATTTGAACAAATAATGAAGGAGAACTTCCCTAATCTGGCAAAGGAAATAGACTTCCAGGAAGTCCAGGAAGCTCCAAGAGTCCCAAAGAAGCTGGACCCAAGGAGGAACACAACAAGGCACATCATAATTACATTCCCCAAGATTAAAGATAAAGAGAGAATGTTAGAAGCAGCAAGAGAAAAGAACACAGTTCCCCCCCATAAGACTGTCAGCTGATTTCTCCAAAGAGACCTTACAGGCAAGAAGGGGCTGGCAAGAAGTATTCCAAGTCATGAAAAGCAAGGACCTACATCCAAGATTACTGTATCCAGCAAAACTATCATTTAGAATGGAAGGGAAGATAAAGTGCTTCTCAGATAAGGTCAAGTTAAAGGAGTTTATCATCACCAAGCCCTTATTATATGAAATGTTAAAGGGACTTATCTAAGAAAAAGAAGATCAAAAATATGAACAGGAAGAATGACAGCAAACTCACAGTTATTAACAATCACGCCTAAAACAAAAACAAGACCAAACTAAGCAAACAACTAGAACAGGAACGGAACCACAGAAATGGAGCTCACATGGAGGGTTATCAACGGGGGAGTGGAAGGGAGAGGGGGGAAAGGTACAGAGAATAAGTAGCATAGATGATAGGTGGAAAATAGACAGGGGGAGGGTAAGAATAGTGTAGGAAATGTAGAAGCCAAAGAACTTATAAGTATGACCCATGGACATGAACTATAGGGGGGGATGTGGGAGGGAAGGGGTGGGCAGGATGGAGTGGAGTGAGGGGGGGGGAATGGGACAACTGTAATAGCATAATCAATAAATATATTTTAAAAAATAAATTTAAATTTAGAAAAAGAAAAAGAAACCATTACCAGTATGAAAGAAGAAACTCATCTGCCATTTATGTCCATTACCCTTGCTAGGACCACAATTTTGAGTAAGTTTCGTAATAGGTGAGCCATGGCTGTGAATAGGATCATATATTTATCTTTTTTTTTTTCTAATTCACCTTTTTTTTTTTTGAGAACTCTCTGTGCCATTTGCTTACTTAAGTATTGGGATATTAAGTATTTATCAATTTGTATAAGGTCTTTAGTACTCAGGATATTACTTGATATTCATGGTTATTGGCATAGGGGCCTAACACATGCTTCATGGGTGGAAGGACAGATCTATACATAGATGGAAAGAAAGGAAAGAAGGAAAAACATATTTAGGACAGTATAATTGTATTTTTATAATCATCTACTTGATTAGTAGTGGAATAAAAGGGAGAAGGAAGAGTTGGTGGCACTGAAAGAAAGAAAAGACTATTAGATGGTCACTGCCAGTCCAAGAGTCTTACTCTAGGTCTTACCTTCCCTCTACCTTTGGTATAAGATGCAGAGCATATTCTTAAAAGGTTTGTGACACAGAGAGGAATATAATAATGATGACAAATATTGGCTAATAAAAAAGGCCTAATTAGACATATTTTTTATTTCATTCCCAACCCCTGACCCTCACCCCTTTTGCAATCATCAGTTTGTTCTCTGTATCTATGGGTCTCTATCAGTTTTATTTATTCATTTACTTTTTTTTCTTTTTTAGATTTCACATATAAGTGGGATCATATAGTATTCTCTGTCTGACCCATCTCACTAGCATAATTAACTCTGTAGCTCCATCTGTGTTGTTGGAAATGGCAAGATTTCATTCTTCTTTATTAATGGATGCTATTCCACTGTATATACATACCACATCTTTCTTACTATATTTTATTTATTATGCTAGTACAATTGTCCCAATTTTACCCTCTTTGTCCTCCTCCGTGCAGCACCCGCAACTCCCTCAGACAATCCCTACACCATTGTTCATGTCCATGGGTCATAGGTATAAGTTCTTCGGCTACTCCATTTCCTATAGCGTACTTTACATCCCCGTGGCTATTCTGTAACTACCAATTTGTACTTCTTAATTCCCTTACCTCTTCACCGATTCTTCCACATCCCCCTGCAGTCTGGCACCCTTCAAAATACTCTCTGTATCCATGATTATTCTTCTTTGCTTAGTTTGTTTTTTAGATTCAATTGTTGATAAATTTGTATTTTTTGGCATTTCATTGTTCATAGTTTTGATCTTCTTTTTCTTAAATAAGTCCCTTTGACATTTCCTATAATAACGGTTGGTGATGATGAACTCCTTTAGTTTTTTCTTGTTTAGGAAGCTCTTTATCTGTCCTTTGATTCTAAATGACAGCTTTGCCAAGTAGAGCAGTCTTGGCTGTAGGTCCCTGCTTTTCATGACTTTGAATATTTCTTGCCTATCCCTTCTAGCCTTCAAAGTTTGTTTTGAGAAATCAGCTGACAGACTTATGAGAACTCCCCTGAAGGTAACTAACTGCTTTTCTCTTCCTGCTTTTAAGATTTTCCCCTTATTTTTAACCTTTGGCATTTTTTATTATGATGAGTCTTGGAGTGGGCTTCCTTGCATCCATCTTGTTTGGGACTCTGTGTTTCCTGGACTTTCATGTCTATTTCCTTCACCAAATTAGGGAAGTTTTCACTCAATATTTTTTCAAATAGATTTCCAATTTCGTGCTCTTTCTCTTCTCCTTATGGCACCTCTATGATGCAAACGTGGGACTTCTTGAAGTTGTCCCAGGGGCTCCTTACACTGTCCTCGTTTTTTTTCCCTGGATTCTTCTTGTTATTCTTATTGGTTGTTTTTTGCTTCCTTATGTTCCAAATCATTGGATTTGATTCTCTGCTTCAGCCACTCTACTGTTGTTTCCCTGTAAATTATTCTGTATTTCAATTGGTTTCTTTGTTTCTGAAGTATCTTTTTTATGCTGTTGATGTCCTCGCTAAGTTCCTTGAGCATCCAGTGTTATAAAACCAGTGTTTTGATCTCTGAATCTGATACATTGCTTGTCTCCATTTTGTTTAGTTCTTTTTCTGGAGTTTTGATCTGTTCTTTCATTCAGGCCATGGTTCTTTGTCTCCTCATTTTGGCGGCCTTACTGTGTTTGTTTCTATGTTAGGTAGACTGGGTATGACTCCCTGTCTTGGTAGCATGGCCTAATGAAGATGTCCTATATGGTCCAGTGGCACAGCCTCCCCTGTCACCCAAGCTGGGCACTCAAGGTACCCAGTAACTACTGTGCTCCTGGCCAGGCAGGCCCTGGAGCATTCCATGAGGGCACCAGGAATGTTCCCAGACCATTTATTCTCCAAGACCCACCAAACCAGGAACTCCAGTGGCCCACCCCCACTTCCTCACGGCTGACCAAACCAGCAGGGAGAGGAGAAAGCAAGGAGTGTGGCATTTCCTGCATTCTCCACTTTTTAAAGGTGGCCCCCAGGGTCCCCTGCTTGGTGGAAATAGATAGGAGGAATGTCCCTTCATCTAAGCATCTTGCTAGCCCAACACATGTATCCTACATACTTTCTGTTGGGTCGTGCAATGTTACGCCAGTTGTCAGGGCAACACACTCTGGTTCGCACATGCCCCCTATGTCTTTTGAGCATGCACAGTCCATGGCACTTCCAAAGCCCCCTACCCCCAATTTTGGCGGGTGTCCCTATTATAGTATCATTTATATAGGGATTTTTTTCATTTCATTGATGTTTTCCTTCACTGTGAAGAAGCTTTTTAGTGTAACATAGTCCTTATTGTTTATTTTTTCTTATGTTTTCCTTGCTGAAGGAGATATGTCCAAAAATATATTCCTAAGAGCTCTGTCAAATAGTTTACTACCTGTGTTTTCTTCTATGAGTTTTATAGTTTCAGTTTTATAGATTCAAATATATATGTCTTAAATACATTTTGACTTTATTTCTGTATATGGTATGAAAAGATGGTGCAGCTTCATTTTTTGCATATCTGTCCAGTGTTGCCAGCACCACATATTGAAAAGACTGTCTTTACCTCATTGTATATTTTTTTGCCTTTTATGTTGTAGATTAATTGACTGTATAAGTGTGGATTTATTTCTGGGCGCTCTATTTTATTGACATGTGTGTCTGTTTTTATTGTAGCTTTGTAGTGTAGTTTCAATATCAGGGAGCGTGATACCTCCCACTTTGTTCTTTCTCAAAATTTCTTGGGTAATTTAGGGTCTTTTGTGGTTCCAAATAAATTTTAGGATTACTTGTTCTATTCTGAGAATAATGTCGTTGGTATTTAATAGGAAGTGCGTTGAATCTGTGTTACTTTAGGTAGTAAGGACATTTTTTCCCCCACTTTAATCCTCAATCAAGGATATATATCCATTGATTCTAGAGAAAGAGGCAGGGAAAGAGAAAAAGAGACATCAGTGTGAGAGGGAAAAACATCAATGGGTTACCTCCTTTATGTGCCTGAACCAGGGAGTGAACCTGAAACTTAGATACATGCTCTGACTGGGATCAAACCTGCAACCAACTGATCCACCCAGTACAAACATTATAACAATATTAATCCTTCCAATCTGAACAAGGGATACCCTTACATTTATTTCCTTAACAGCAATTTATTTAGTCTTCACATCTTTGTATTTTTTCCAGTTTTCTCCCTATAGTTGTTTTCTAGTTTTGCTGGATATGATTTTATTCTTTTCTCAAAAAAACATTTTACGGGTAATGACAATGGGTGCTGTACATAATGATTTTCAGTTTAGGATATATGTATGCCTAGTATTCTTTTTTCCAGAATAACTTCATTGGAATTGAATGATTTTTAAACTTCTCTTAAATCTCACATGGGCTATGTCATTAAAATAGAATTTGCAACATATAATTTTAAAAGTTTTACAATGAATTTGATTATTTACTTCATGTTGAAGAACTCCCTATCACACATTCATTTCCAAGATTCTTTGTTTATGTACCTGAACAACAATAAAAAATAAATAAAACAATTTACAGAATTTTGGCAGATTAGATTAATTTTGGATTTTTAAAATGTTACTTAAATAAAATTCTTCCTCAAAGAAATGCTTATTCATTCTACATAATTCAGTGAACTTTTTTTTGTGAACTATTTCTTTTAGTTTCAATAGAAAAAAACACCAGAAAAACAATTCTGTTGCCTCTTATATATGTAATAAATCTGTTCACATTTTTTGTAAAAAACTAAATTAAAACAAACTTTATTATTTTTGTTTTTTTAATTATTTGGGTTAATATTTGTTAAAAACATTATGTAAGATTCAGGTGTGCAACTTTATAATACATTATCTGTATATTCCATTGTGTGCTTATAACCGGGCAGCTTTGGGTCTGGTTGCTTGTTGCCATGTATACACATAACATGAAATTTGTGGGGAAGGAAATAGGTTTTTATTAATAGGGTTTCCAATTTGGGGAGGTTTGGGAGCATTCCTGCTCTGAACCCTTCTCTTTTGGAAGACACAGAACCTCCCTTACTCCCAAATAGATCACAAATGAAAGCCATGCCCAGGAGTTCTCCATATTGCTTATCTGCCCTTCTGGAGGTTAAATAGCCTCGCAGATAGGCCTCCACCCTCTCTGTGGTGTGCACTTACCGATTTCAGAGTTGCTACTATCTTGCAATATCTCTCCCTCTGTGTCTTGGGTTTGCTGCAAGATCCCTCTAGGTGATTGGCCAGGGTAAGCTCCAACTGTGAGGAACTTCCCAGTTCATGTCTCCGTGTGCTCCCCTAGTTTCTGTGTGCTATTCTCAGAACCCATGTGCCATAGTGCATTTGGTTGTTTTTATCTCAAAGACTGGAGCCCAGTGACCCTGTATGGTAACCTGCCTCTGGGTAGCTGGTTTTCAACCATGTGGGGTATAAGCCCCAGGTGGGCCTGGCTTCTGCTGGTCCCTCGAGTGCTCTTATCCACAAGGGGAAAAGCAAGAGCCTAAGAAGCCAAGAGAGTAAGAGAGTGAGCTTCTGCCTGCCTGCTGTTTAAAAGTCCTCTCCCAGAATTCCATGTGCTCCAGAAATCAGTGGGAGTATCTAGTTTTTCAGCCCATAAGGGCCAGTGTTGGCCACATTTGTCTTTGCTCCTCTTCCTGCCACCATGTTTCACAAGGTTGCCAAGTCTTCAGTCACACGTGTTCTATAACAAGCTCCCTTCTGCTGAGTCTTGAGTTGCTTACCTGCCTCGAAGAATGCATGCTGGCTTGTTTACAGTTGATATTTGCCTTGGTTTACAATTTACCTCAAGCAATCTTTCTGCTTTGGTTGTCCCTCCCTTTGGAAAGGCAGGCTACTTCCATCTGTCATCTTGCAGCTCTCCTCACTCCCTGCATTTTCCTGTCAGGGTTGTGCGTCTTGTGCTGGATTGATATGCCCCTGGACTTCAGTCTGCTCCATTCTCCAGTGATCTCTGGTCTGACTTACCACCCTCCTTAACCACCACCCTTAACACTTCTGGACCCTTGTAATCTTACAAGGACAAGGGACGAAGGTTTCATAATCCGGAAATACTTCCTGCTGAGCATAGGCGTAGTCCTACGTATCCCCTGGGTCCAGAGATCCTTAACAGAAAGGTGTTCTAGAAAGGAGGGTGGCCTTCACATGAGGGGAAGTATCTTGCATTATCTGAGTTATTTGGCTATCACTGGAAAGCAGTGTGTGCAATGTCCAAAAGATGGCATTGCTAGACAATTTGGAAACCCTTTTTGTCTTCTGGAGATGACAAATTTGGCAAGTTGTTTAGAGAGTATAATCACAACCATAACAATTACATAGCAAAGGTAGCGACTAATTCAACCGTCTCCCTCGTAAGAAAAAGTGGTTTCTTTTGAGGAAGGTGTGCACAGTGTGTCACAGCTGAATGAAGCCTTTTGCCTACTACACTCAAATGAGGATGAGGAGAATATCCTGAGATTCCCCCCTTTAACACTCTGGACCACTTATGTCTGAATCATTAGGACAGGGGGAAAAAGGCAGTTTTAAAGAGAAGCCGGTAGGCTTCCCCATGCTTCACCCAACTCAACCAGCCAAAACATTGAATCCCAGGAAGGGGCAATGCAGGAGGGCTTCTCAAGTGAGGCCTATACCATTTCTGAGTCTGCGAGTCTGTCTTTTAAGAGGACATTTAGTTGCAAGGCCTTTTCCGGAATAATACTAAGCAGTGACAATCATCAGATGAAACCAGTTCAACTCTCAAGTGAAAACAGACTTCAAAGACAGCTGAACCAGAGTCTCATGTTCTTGACTGATCATTATGATTTTCCTTAAAACCTGATTCCTCTCCCTAAGATCAACCTCATTGTCATCAAAGAGTGCCAGTTTTTAACTTAGCTTCATTGTTTGCATAAAAACAATAAGAGCCACAATGATCACATATACTGTTCAAATCTGCTTTGCTGGAACTTACACAAGGAATCTTTGGACTGACACTTAGTCAACCCTTTAGGGCCCAGAAGCTGAGTCCCCACCTGCCATACAGCTTTGCCTGCTTCACCTATATTTCTCAAGTCCTTCAGGGTCTCACATCATTTCTTAAGATTCCTCAAAGAAATGCTTACTCATCTTTCAGGAAAGCAACCTTTGTTCCTTCCCTGGAAAGACTGCCATGAACCACACAATCAAACTAGGTACCAGGCCATTTCTCCAGTGGGCTTTTGTTAGCTTCCAAAATAAATCTTAGTTCCTCAAGGCTTTCTGGTAATAACCAAAGCCCAGACATACTTCCTCGTCACATGACATTCCAGTCAAAGTCTTAGGTTAACAAAACCAACAGTGGAAACTAGTTTTATGCAAAGAAACTTTATGCCATCATTCATTCAATAAAAATGCCAAATTATTGAGGGACCAGGTAAGGGAGAAAAATACAAAGCAAAATGGGAAATCCTTGTCTTTTCAATATCCAACAAAATTGCTTTTCCATGCCTTATACTTTCCATTGCTTATTTCCCACTTGGAGTGAAGTTGTAACTTTCCCTGGGAAATGTCAATTTCCTTTCAGAACAGAAACAAAGCCAAATCCAAAGCAAAGACAGAGTTCCAAAAGAAAGGGGGTACTAGGAAACTAGCCTTAGAATCTTGTCTCATACCCACTGTCACACCAACCGGTTACACAGATGACCTTTTCCTAGGTCCCAAATGGCCTGGAGCCCCAATGGTACAGCTTTCTCTCACCTACCAGTGTGTCCCCTGGTCTCCTGGCAGAGACACGACCCCTCACCAGCTGGTCTCATGGCAGAGACTAACCTCTTACCCCTACATGGGGTCTGCCAACACCAAACTACCCTTCCTGGGTCCCAATGGCAGAGGCATTCTCTAGCCCACCAGTCTCCCAGATGCTACTAGGTCCTAGTGGCTGAAGACTAGAGACAGAGGATTCCTGATGTACACAAAACAGCAAAGAACAAATCACATCCCAATTAAATCAGAAAATAAGTAAAGAAACCAAGCAAGCAAAGAATACTGTGCCCAGGAGCTGAGGTTTCCTTACTTCCAAGTTTAAAACTTTTACAGCCTCCTACACTTAATTAGATTTGCCATAACTCACTTTTAACTTTGTTTTTTTCAACACTGGAAAGGACCATACTCAAACTCACTATCTGGCAGCTAAAATTCCCTAGCTTTGTGGGACTTGCTGAAACTTAGACCTTGCAAACATCTTATTGTGTAATGACCTGAAATCCTGGGCATATTTGGGATCTCGTCCCACTTGCCTAATTGTAGGCTATACAGTTCCAATTCCATGATGGTACAGCAATTTAGGGAACCATTTGGGACCATTCTTCCCTGCAGTCTTAAAATATATGTAGGCCACACAGCATTGCAGTAGAAACCCAGTTCCTTCTTATTCATTGGAGTATAGCTGTACCAACTCCAGTCCACTAATATTTTATCCAGAGGACTCACTCCAGGAGCTAACACAAGATAACCTCCCAGACTAGACATATAGGCCAAATGCTATAACCAGAAAAAATGCCAGCTAAATAGGAATATAAAAGTGATACTTGAACAACTCCCATCTCCCAAGCAGGTTTTGGGGTCTCATCATTTGCCAACTGGTGCTGTAGATTGTGGTCCGCAAACAGTGGTTGCTTAGAACTCTGGTGCTCTTCACCCTGTCCCAGCACATGGCTTTCCTAAGGATCTGTGTATGGGGCCAGAGGACCAAACACTGACCTCCAAAGAGTGGCCTTTCAAAGCTTGGGTGATCCTCACAACCTCTTAGAGTCAGTCCCTTTCCCAGACCCACTTCCTCAGTGGCCCCCTTGAGCTCAAACAGTTCTCACTCAGAGCCCTGTTTGTGGCTTCCAGAATGGTCCCCATCAGATGCTGGTTATGGCCTCCAGAGCTCAAATGGTCCCCATTGGAACCCAGTTGTGAGCTCAGATGGTCTCCCTTGGAGTCTAATTCATGGCCTTCAGAACCAGAGCTGTCTCCATCAGACGCCAGTTCATGGCTCTCAGAACCAGAGCTGTCCCTATGAAAATCCAGTTGCAAGAAAATTTGCATATCCAAGATAGTGGTGTACTCACTTGGCTTGTCCTGCATGGTGAAGCAGTCACATGGCACACTCAAGATGGCAGCGTATTCAGTAACCCACCCAAGCTGGAGGCGCAATCGCGTGATGCCTCCATGGTAGAGCACTCGCACGACCCACCCAAAATGGTGAAGCATCCAGCCAGCTCAGTCTTGGGGCTCCCTCCCCAAACCTGTTTCCTTCCACACAAATCTGTGTGTTACATGTATACATGTGACACGTGACTGGACACCATGTTGCCCGGTTACATGCTCACCACCCAAAGTCTGATCTGCTATCATCACCGTATATGTAACCCTATTTACCTCCTTTGTCTTCACCCAACCCATTCCCCTTTGGTAATCACCATTCTGTTTTCTGTATCTATGGGTTTGTTTGTTTTGTTCATTTGTTGCTTTTTGTTCTATCTCACATATAAGTGAAATCATATGATTCTTGTCCTGTTCTAGTCTGACTTATCTCAGGTAATATGATATTCTCAAGATCTGTTCATGTTGTCACAAATGGCAGTATTTCATCTTTTTTATGTTGAATATTATCCATTTGTGTATTTGTACCACATCTTTATCCAGTCATCATTTGAAGGGCACTTAGGTGTTTCCTTGTTTTGGTTACCTGCTATGAATAAAGGTGCATTGAACATGGGGATACATAAAACTTTACGATTAACTATTTTCAAATTTGGGGTTTACCCAGAAGAAAGATTGTTGGGTCATATGGTAGCTCCATTCTTTATTTTTTGAGGAACCTTGATACTACCACACCAATTTACATTACCATAAGTTGTGTATGAGGGTTTCTCTTATTTTCACATCCTCTCCACTGCTTGTTATGTCTTGCCTTAGTGATAATAGCTGTTCTTACAGACTTGAGGTGTTACTACATTGATTTTTTTATCTACCTTATGATTTCTTTTATTTATTTTGAATTTATTGATGTGCCATTGATTAATAAACTTACGTAGGCTTCAAGTGTGTCATTGTGGTTTTGATTTGCATTTTTCTTATAACTAATGTAGTTAAGCATCTTTTCATATATCTCTTTTCATCTGTATGTCTTCCTTGGAAAAATGTCTGTTCAGGCCATGCCAGGCTTTTAATGGAATTGTTTGTTTTATTGTTGTTGAGTTGTTTGACTTCTTTATATATTTGGGGAATTAGCAACATTAGACGTATAATATTCAAATATCTTCTTCCAGTTGTTGGTTATCTTTTTGCTTTATTGATTTTTTTTCTGTGCAGAAGTTTTTTGCTGTCCCATTCATGTATTTTTGTTTTGATAGCCCTGTCTTTGGTGTCAAATTCTCAAAAGTTTCTTAGAGACCAGGGTCAATAGTTTAGTACCTATGTTTTCTTCAGTGTGTTTTATTGTTTCTGGATGTCTATTCAAATCTTTAATCAATTTTGAGTTAATTTTTCTGTATGGTGTCAGAGGTGTACTTTCATTCTCTTGTATGTGGCTTTCCAGTTTTTCCAACATCATGTGTTGAAGAGACTTTCCTTTCAACATTTTATGTTTTGGGCTCCCTTGTCGAAATTTAGTTGCCTATTTATATGTGGGATTATTTCTGGGCTCAGAAGTCTTTCGTTTTCTGAAAATGTTTTTCTGTCACTACCATGCTCTTTTGTTTTTGGCTTTTTTAAAAATTATTTTATTGTTCAATTACAGTTGTCTGCATTTTCTCCCCACCCCAGCAAAAACCACCTGCTTCCCCTACTTCCACCCTCCCCCTTGGTTTTATCCATGTGTCCTTTTTAGTAGTTCCTGGAAACCCTTCTCCCCACTATCCTTTCCCTCCACCCCTCTGGCTATTGTTAGATTGTTCTAAACTTCAATGTCTCTGGTTATATTTTGTTTGCTTTTTTCTTCTGGTAATTATGTTCCAGTGAAAGGTGAGATCATATGGTATTTGTCCCTCACCGCCTGGCTTATTTCACTTAGCATAATGCTCTCCAGTTCCATCCATGCTGTCCCAAAGAGTGTAAGCTCCATCTTTCTGCTGTGTAGAATTCCATTCTATAAATGTACCGTAGTTTTTTGATCCACTCATTTGCTGATGGGCACTTAGGTTGCTTCCAGCACTTGGATATTGTAAATTGTGCTGCTATGAACATTGGGGTGCACAGGTTCTTTTGGACTGGTGTTTCAGGGTTCTTAGAGTATAATCCCAGCAGTGAAATTGCTGGGTCAAAAAGCATTTCCATTTCTAGTTTTCTGAGGAAATTTCATATTGTTTTCCACAGTGGTCGCACCAGTCTGTATCCCCACCAACAATGTGCTAGGGTTCCCTTTTCTCCGCATCCTCTTCAACATTTGTTTGTTGATTTCTTTATGTTGGCCACTCTGACCAGTGTGAGGTGGTACCTCATTGTGGTTTTAATTTGCATCTCTCTGATGGCTAGTGATGCTGTGCTTCTTTTTATATGACTCTGGGCCCTCTGTATGTCTTCCTGGGGAAGTGTCTGTTCAAGTCCTTTGCCCATTTTTTAATTGGGTTGTTTGTCTCCCTGGAGTGGAGTCGTGTGAGTTCTTTATATATTTTGGAGATTAGGCCCTTGTCTGAGGTATCATTAGCAAATATGTTTTCCCATACTGTTGGTTCTCATTGTAATTTGGTGCTGTTTTCTTTAGCCATGCAGAAGCTTTTTATTTTGATGAGGTCCCATTTGTTTATTCTTTCCTTTATGTCTCTTGCTTTAGGGGACATGTCTGTGAGGATGTTGCAGCGTGGAATGTCTGAGATTTTCCTGCCAATGTTTTCCTCAAGGACTTTTATGGTGTTACGACTTATATTTAAGTCTTTTATCCATCTTGAGTTTATTTTTGTGTATGGCATAAGTTGGTGATCGAGTTTCATTTTTTTGCACGTAGCTGTCCAGATCTCCCAACACCATCTGTTGAAGAGGCTATTTTTGCTCCATTTTATGCTCCTGTCTCCTTTGTCAAACATTAATTGACCGTAAAGACTTGAGTGTATTTCTGGGCTCTCTGTTCTGTTCCATTGGTCTATGTGCTTGTTTTCAAAAGAGTACCAGGCTGTTTTGATGACAGTGGCCTTGTAATACAGTTTGATATCAGGGATTGTGATCCCTCCTGCTTTGTTCTTCTTTCTCAAAATTGCTGCAGCTATTCGGGTTCGTTTATGGTTCCATATGAATTTCTGAAATGTTTGTTCTATATCTGTGAAATATGTCATGGGTACTTTAATAGGGATTGCATTGAATGTATAAATCACTTTGGATAGTATGGCCATTTTGATGATGTTAATTCTTCCAATCCATGAGTATGGTACGTGCTTCATATTGTTTGTGTCTTCCTTAATTTCTTTCTTTAGTGTTGTGTAGTTTTCTGAGTACAGGTCTTTTACCTCCTTGGTTAGGTTTATTCCTAGGTACTTTATTTCTCTAGTTGCTATATCGAATGAGATTTTTTTCCTTATTTCTGTTTCTGGTGTTTCGTTGTTGGTATACAAGAATGTCTTTGAATTCTGAGTATTGACTTTGTATCCAGCTGTTTTGCCAAATTCATTTATTAGGTGGAGTACTTTTTTGTTGGAGGCTATACTATTTTCCATGTATACTATCCTGTCATCTGCAAACAGTGGCAGTTCTGCTTCCTCCTTTCCAATTTGGATGCCTATTACTTCTTTTTCTTGTCTGATTGCTGTGGCTAGGAATTCCAATACTATGTGGAACAGGAGTGGTGAGAGAGGGCATCCTTGTCTTGTTCCTGATCTTAGTGGGAAAGCTCTAAGTTTTTCTCCATTGAGTATAATGTTGGCTCTAGGTCTCTCATATATGGCCTTTATTATATTGAGGAATGCTCCCTGTATTCCCACTTTGCTGAGTGTTTTTATCGTAAACGGGTGCTGTAATTTATCAAATGCTTTCTCCGCATCTATTGATATAATCGTGTGATTTTTGTCTTTGTTTTTCTTTATGTGATGTATTATGTTTATTGATTTGAGAATATCATGCCATCTTTGCATCCCTGGAATGAATCCCACTTGATCATGTTGTATGATCTTTTTAATGTATGGCTGGATGCGGTTTGCCAATATTTTGTTGAGGATTTTAGCATCTATGTTCATCAGTGATATTGGCCTGAAGTTTTCTTTCTTTGGTGTGTTTTATCTGGTTTTTGTATTAGGATGATTCTGGCTTCATAAGAAGAGTTTGGGAGTCTTCCGTCTTCTTAATTTTTTTGAAATAATCTGTGGAGGATGGGGGTTAGCTCTTCCTTAAATGCTCTGTAGAATTCTCCTGTGAAACTGTGCAGTCCAGGGCTTTTGTGTGTCAGAAGCTTTTTGATTACTGCTTCAATTTCATCAGGTGTTACTGATCTGTTCAGGCTTTCTCCTTCTTCTTCATTGACTTTTAGGAGGTCATATTTTTCTAGAAATTTGTCCATTTCATCTAGGTTTTCACATGTCTTGGCATATAGTTCTTCATAGTACTTTCTTACAACCCTTTGTATTTCTGTGGTATCAGATTTAGTCTCTCCTCTTTCATTTCTGATTGTGTTTATTTGGGTCCTCTCTCTTTTTCTTGGTGAGCCTGCTTAAGGGCTTGTCGATTTTGTTTTTCTTTTCAAAGAACCAGCTCCTGGATTCTTTGATCCTTAAAATTATGCTTTTTGTCACTATGTCATTTAATTGTGCTTTGATCTTGGTTATTTCCTTCCTTGTACTTGCTCTGGGTTGTCTTTGTTGTTGTTTCTCGAGTTCTTGTAGGTATAGGATTAGGTTGTTTATTTGAAATGTTTCTGTTTTTTTTTTTAGGTAGGCCTGTATTGCTATGAACTTCCCTCTCAAGAGTGCCTTTGCTGTGTCCCATAGGTTTGGGATTGTTGTGAGTTCATTTTCGTTTGTTTCCAGAAACTTTTTGATTTCTTCCCTAATCTCATTCTTGACCCATTCATTGTTTCATAGCATGCTATTCAATCTCCATGTCTTTGAGTGGTTGGGTTTTTTTCCTTGAGGTTGGTTTCTAGTTTCCGTCCCTTTTGGTCAGAGAAAATACTTAATATGATTTCAATTTTCTTGAACATGTTGAGGCTTGTTTTGTGTCCTGTCATGTGGTCTCTTTGAAAATTTTTCTTGTGCATTTGAAAAGAATGTGTATTTTTGCTTCTTTGGGATGAAAGGCTCTGTATATATCAGTTAAGTCCATTTCATCTAGGGCATTGTTCTGTGCCACAATATCTTTGTTGATATTTTGTTTGGAAGATCTGTCCATCTTTGACAGTGGGGTGTTAAATCCTCTACTATAATTGTATTGCTGTCAATATCTTTCTTGAAGTCCTCCAAGATTTTCTTTATATATTGGTTGCTCCTATGTTGGGTGCATATATATTTACAATGTTTATGTCTTCTTGTTATATTCTCCCTTTGACAATTATGATGTGACTTTCTGTGTGTCTGTTTATGGCCCTTTTTTTGAAGTCTATTTTGTCTGATATGAGTATTGCTACCCCGGCTTTTTTTTTTCCCTCTCTGTTTGCTTGGAAAATTTCTCTCCAGCCCTTCACTTCCAGTCTGTTTATGTAGGTCTTTGTTTTGGGGTACGTCTCTTGTAGGCAGCATATGTGTAGGTCATACTTTCTTATCCATTCGGCTATTCTGTGTCTTTTGATTGGAACATTTAATCCATTTACATTTAAGGTTGTTCTTGATAGGTACTTGTTCATTGCCATTTTTTTGTACCTGTGTTCTTCTCTCTCTCTCTTTTCCTTCCTTTCCTTAAAGCAGTCCATTTAGCATCCCTTGTAGAGCTGGTTTGGTGGAGGTGTATACTTTTAGACTTCTTTTGTGTGGGAAGCTCCTTATTTGGGCTTCTATCTTGTTTGATAGCCTTGCTGGATACAGTAGTCTTGGTTGCAGTCCTTGGTTCTCATTACTTGGAATATTTTTTTTGCCATTCTATTCTGGCTTGGAGCATTTCCATTGAGAAGTCAGCTGCTAACCTTAATGGGGCTCCCTTGTATGTTACTTCCTGTTTCTCCCTTGCTGCCTTTAGGATTCTCTCTTTGTCTTTGAGTTTTGCCATTTTAATTATGATGTGTCTTACAGTGGGCCTCTTTGGGTTCCTCTTGCTTGAGACTCTGTGTGTGTTTCCTGGATTTGTGTGACTTTTTCTCCCATCAAATTAGGGAAATTTTCCATTATTAATTTTTCAAACAGATTTTCTATCCCTTCTTCTTCTCCCTCCAGTATCCCTATTATATGGATATTATTACGTTTCATGTTGTCTTGCATTTCCCTTAACCCCTTTTCATTCTTTCTGAGCCTCTTTTCCTTTTCTTCCTCATTCTGGGTGTTTTTTTCTACCTTGTCCTTCTGTTCGCTGACCCAATCCTCTGCTTCCTTGAGCCTGCTTTTGGTTCCTTCTACTGTGTTGATCAGTTCAGAAATTGTATTCTTTATTTCTTCTTGGCCCTTGTTGATGGTTTCTGTTTGCTTTTCATGTTGATATAGTTTGCAGTGAGTTCATTGTAGTTTCCCTGTAGTTTCTGGTAATTCTCTGTGAGCTCCTTAAGCTTCCTTAGAACCAATGCTTTGAACTCAGTATCTGATAGTTGACTTGCCTCTTTTTCATTTAGCATTGTTTCTGAGACTTCCTCCTTTCCTTTCATTTGTGGGTTGTTTCTTTGTCTTCCCATTGTTTATGTAACTCTTCCTGTTAACCTCTGTTCTTAAGTTGGTCTGTTCTGACCTCCTGGATTTATGGTGTAAACTTCTGTGGTAGAATACCTATGAGATTCAGAGGTACAGTCTCCTTGATCTCCCGTGCTCACTGATCTTGGGCTATGGTTTATGTTGGCTTTGTGTATGTCTTTGGTTTTTGGTTGTTGTTGGGCTTACTTTGGTGGGTCCTTTCCACCAGCAGGTTATCTGAGGGTCATTCTGTCCACCACCTCTTGTTTTCTGTTGTGCAGGTGTAGGCAGGTCGTGTTGGAGCTGGTTTTAACATGTGTACAAGGTTATGAGGCTTTTCTCTTGCTGTTGTTCATTCGTTGGTTCTTAGTAATTTCTCCACTATTTAGTTGTATTTCCAGATAGGTCCTGGGTTGAATTAGTGTGGCTTCCACTCCCTCCTTCACCTTCTTCTGTTCTTACCTGTTGGTGGTTCCTTTGTTGGTGGGTTTCCTCTTCCAGGAGGTATCTTGGTGTTTGCAGCTTCTATCTACTCTTTTTTTGATAGGTTGGAAGTGGATGGCAAAATGGTTTAAGATAGCAGGAGTGCATTCTATGATATTTAAAGTACCAGCCCTTAGAAAAGAGAGAGGAGATCCTTTGGATATGTATAGTGTTAACCGTGATAATTCACCCACCTAGCCACTTTTTACAAAGGGTGGAAAGGAGATAAGACTCTTGTTGGGGGGAGCTGGGAGGGGAAGGATTGTCAGTTAGATCTAGAAAACTGTGAGCTTGTTGGATGTCAGATTATAAGGTAAAATGAGAGTAAAGGGTAGAAAATAGATGTAATCTGTGAGAGAATAGAGTTAGCCACAATAGTGGTAAAGTTCAGGAAACAGTGAGGTGGGCTGAGATCTGGGAGGGGTTCTGTGTAGTATTTAAAAATATAATGAACAGCTATTACTTACAATAGTAATGGAGCAACAATCATATGACAGATGTGGTCTGTCATATGATTGGCCTTCCTGATGTGGTCTCTGAGTTGCGCACTCTCCCAGGTACCTCGGATTTGGGCTCGATGCCCCACACACCACTGAGGGAGCACCAGGTGGCCAGGAGGAGAGGAGACTGGAGCTGCTGCTGCAGGAGAATTCCCCAAACTGCCCCCGAGTGTGTCCTTTTTTTTTTCACTTTTTCTTTTTGAGAAAATCTTCCTGCTCAATCCTGCCGCTCCATACAAGGAAGGGCCTGTCCTCTCACACAGCCCACCTCTCCAGCTAGACCGGGGACTGTCCAGGTCAGGGCCTGTCACGGCCCAACTCTCCCCAGCTGGCGCCCACAGTCTCTGTGGGTTTATCACTTTGTCCTTATTCCCCTCCCTGCGACTTCAAGCTACCAGGTCTGTCTTGGTGCCACTCAAATCTTGTTTGGCAGGGGCGGGAGCCGTTAACCCAGCTCTCTTCCAGGAGTCCTGCGTCAGTCCTGGCGGGTACCGAGCCTGGGGCTGCAGCCACCCTAGTCCCCGAGCTGGTCCCAGGGACCTTTTTGTCCTGAAGCGATCCCCTTACGATGTGTTTTTTCAGTGTCATCTATACTTTTTGGTCTCCTGTCTTCATAAACACTGGGGTACTGTCACTTTGTTCCTCAGTAAATTGGGTAGGTATTTCACCCGTGTGCAGGGGAAGTGGACTCCGCTCCCACCTATCTCACTGCCATCTTCCTCTCCTCTCAGAGTCAGGTTTTTAGAAGTTCCAAGTGTGCTTGAAAATAATTTGTAATTTGCTTTGTTTGTTGCAGCTTCCTTAAACAATGATGAAAGTAAAATACTTAAAATAAATTTTAACCCAAGAGGTTAAAAAAATTAAAATGCTATCATTTTGTACATAAAAATCAAATGAACTGTTTGACCAAGCCACCAATAGGTGTCCCAAGTGTCTGCTCTTTTGATTAGTGTAGCTTTGTATTGTAGCTTGAAGTCAGGGAGTGTGATACATCTGGCTTTGTTCTTTTTTTTCAAAATTGCTTGGTTTGTTTTTTTTTTTTATTGTTCAATTACTGTTGTCCCCATTTCCTCCCATTATTCTCCCTTGCCCTACCCATCCACCACCTTCCACTTTCAATCCTCCCCACTGTTGTCTGTGTCCATGGGTCCTTTATACATGTTCCTTGACTTAATTCCTTACTTTCTTTCCCCCATTATCTGCCTCCTCCCTCCCTATTTGTGGTTTGAGGTTCCATACAAATTTGAGGAATTTTTGTGTTCTCTTACTTTGAAAAATGCCATTGCTATTTTGATGAGGTTTGCACTGAATATGTATATTACTTTAGGTAATATGACCATTTTAACAATGTTGATTCTTTCACTTCAAAAACATGTAATATATTTCAACTTCTTTTGGTCTTAGACATTTTCAATGATGTGTGTTGTAGTTTTGGTGTAAAGGTGTTTTACTTTCTTCGTAAAGTTTATTCCTAGGTGTTTTATCCTTATTGCTGCAATTGTAAACAAGATCATGTATTCCTTTTTGTTATATTTTATAATCTATTGTATATAGGAATGCAATACATTTTTATAATTTGATTTTGTATCCTCCACTTATAATGTATTTATTTTTGTTTCTAATAGTCTTTTGATTGAGTTTATATTTTTTCATATACAGAGTGATGACATCTGTAAATAGTGACAGCTTTACTTCTTCATTCCCATTTTGTATGCTTTTTTAATTCATGCATCTGATTAAAGGTGTATTAATCTTGTTTATCTTTTCAAAGAACCTGCTCTTTGGTTTTATTGATCCTTTGCATTGATTTTTAGACTATATTTTGTTTATTTCAACTCTTTATTGTTTTATTTTTTCTACTGCCTTTGGGCTTTGTTATATTTTTCTAGTTGTTTTAGATGTAAAGTTGGATTGTTTATTAAACTTTTCTTGTTTCCAGAAGTAGGCCTATATTGGTATGAATTTTTCTCTTAGGACTGCTTTTATTGTGTCTTACAGATTTTAGTTGTTGTGTTTTTATTTTCATTTGTCTCAAGGTACCTTTCGATTTCCTGCTTCACCTCATTATTAACCTATTCATTATCCAGTAACATGTTACTTAGCCTAGTGTGTGCTTTTCAGGGTTTTTAAACTGATATTTGAGAGAGACATAAAAAGAAAGAGAGAGAGAGAAGGAAGCATCAGTTTGTTGTTCCACTTATTTATGCATTCATTGGTTAATTCTTGTATGTGTCCTCACCAGGGAGTGAATCTGCAGTGTCTGGGATATTGGGATGATGCTCTAACCAACTGAGCTACCCGGCCAGGGCCTCAGTTTTTTTCTTGTAATTGAGTTTTAGTTTCATATTGTGATTGGAAAAGATGCTTGTTATGAATTCAGTCTCCTAAATGTATTGAGTCTTCTGTGGTTTACTATGTGGCCTATCCTGGAAATTGTTCTTTGTGCACTTTAATAGAATGTATATTCTGCTGTTTGGGGATGAAATGCTCTGAAAATATCAATTAAAACCATCTGGAATAGTGTGTTATTTAAGGCAGCTGTTCGCTCGTTGATTTGTCAGGAAGATCTATTCATTGATGTCAATGGGGTGTTGAAATTCTCTACTATAACTGTATTACTGTCGATCTTTCCCTTTATGTCCATCATTTTATGTTTTATATATTTTGGTGCTTTGTGTTGGGTGCATAAGTGTTTACAAGGGTTATACCTTCTTTTCAGGTTATCTCTTTATCATTATGAAATGTCCGTCTTTGTCTTTATTATAGGCTTTGTTTTAATGTATTTGGTCTAAGTATTGCTAACCCTGCTTTTATTTTTGTTAGAATTTGCATGAAGTGTCTTTTCATTCCATTTCATTTAGTCTGTGTGTCTTTAGATCTGAAGGGGGTCTCTTGTAGTCCATATGTGTGGGTCTTGTTTTCTAATCCATTCAGCTAGCCTGTGTTTTTTAATTGCAGCCTTTAATCCATTTACATGTGAAGTGATTATTGATATATTGGTATATATTTATTGTCATTTTGTTATACATATTTATGTTCCTTTTTCTTTTTCCCTTCTTCTTAAAAACGTCCTTTTAACATTTCTCGCTATGCCAGTATGGTGGTAATGAACTCCTGTAGCTTTTTCTTGTCTGGATTTCACCTTCAGTTTTGAACGAGAGCCTTGTTAGGTAGAGTAGTCCTAGTTGTAGGTTTTTGCTTTACATCACTTCGAATATGTTGTTATAGTTCTTTCTGGCTGAATTGTTTCTGTTGAAAAATCAGCTGACAGCATTATTTACAAGGGAGCTCCCTTGTAAATAACTTTCTTTTTCTTGTTGCATTAAAAATTCTTTGTTTTTAACCACTTCTGTTTTTAAATGATGTGTCTTGAGGTGGTTAATGTCTTTGTATTCATTTTGTTTGGGCCTCTCTTCACTTTCTGGACTTCAGTGTCTTTTTCTTTCACCAGGTTAGGGAAATTTTCAGTCATTTGTTCAAATAGGTTCTTAATCCCTTGCTGTCTTCTCCATCTGGAATCCTTATGATGTGGATGTTATTACCCTTGATGTTGTCCTAGAAATCCCTAAAATATCCTCATTTTTTAAAATTCTTTTTCTTTTTGTGCTCTGATTGGGTGTTTTTGACTCTGTCTGTGACTGGCCATGGGCTACCAGTTAGGAGCTAAAAAGCAATCCATAGTTGATGGCTGCTTCTGCTAGGCCTAGGTGTGCTTGAGAGGGACCAAGCTGCATACTGAGGTTGGTTTCCACTAGTACTCAGCCAGGGCAGGTCATCAAAAAGCCCAGCACACCCTGAGAGTCATGTCTACCTGTCAGCTGCTTTATTAGGCTATGTACTGAAAGAACTTCTGGTGGTAGGCAAGTTATGTAAGGCAGTTTCTGAAACACCCGGCCGGTAGGGTGAGTATTGTTCATGAAGTTTATACAGATTCATACTTGGCACTCATGTTGCCTCTGAGCCACTCAGCAAAAGTCTCTGTATCGGAAAGCCAGCTGCCACCTGCCTGGGGCCTGGAGACCTTTGTGGTGGGTCAAGGTCTCAGGGAGGCATCAGGTTGTGGCCAGTTGAGTTCATCAGGCTCAAACAGATTAAGATTGGCATTGTAGAGAGAGGGAGATGAACAGAAAAGTTGGCGACATTCAAGTCATACAGGGAAAAATGGCCCTTGCACAAGAGCCACACGATTCAATCTCTTCCTGTTTGTCTCTGACATCCCTTGAGTCTCCCCAGACCCTTTTGAGAACCTTTCGAGAAAGACCACGGTGTAGGCGTGGTCTGGCTGTAGCCGGAGACTTCCTTTGCAACACTTGTGCCTGGCAAAGTAGAGCCACATATTGGTGTTCCACAGGGTGGGCCTAGTATATTTCCTCATAGTAATGCTGAGGTAGGGGGTGGTGCTGGTCAGATACACAGGAAAATCAGCCCTAATCCCATAGCCACTTCACTCACTCTGTCCCATTGCTTCTCTGACACCTCACGAGTTATCCGAGATGAACTTGGCCTTCCAAGAAAGTCTACAACATGGGTCCTCGGTGGCCACAGCTAGCTGATTCCTCCACAGGGTCAGAGCTTGACTGAGCTGGGCCTCAGGGATTTGATAGCATGGGGCTCCTGCATTCCACCAGGCTGATACTTTATGTTTGGAGGAGTGGCTTCTCTTGGTGGAGATTGAAACAGCACAGGGACATTGGTTGCTGTCCTTTTAGCTCTCTCCTTAAAGCTAGACAATCCAATCTCTGTGTGACTTCAGTTCACTGTGAGTGTCTGTTCCTCTGCCAGATCCTAAGGTGCGTTGCTGCAAACAAGATTTTGTGTGCTGACTCTTCAAGAGTGTGCCTGGGTTTCCAGCAGTCTTCTTTGGAGTGTCAACCTGGCAGACAGAATTCTCACTCATTTTTACAGCTAGATGTTATCTGGGCTCTTCTTTCTTGCACTGGTGCTCCAGGCTGGGGAACCCAGAATGAGGTTGAAACCTAATGCTCCTCAGTGGGACCTCTGTGGCAGAGGTATCCCTCCGGTTTCTCAACTGCCTGTGTGGATGTGAGCAACCCTTTTCCCATCAGCCCTCTTCCCATCTGTACCCTCCCTACTAGTCTTGAGGTGGCTTCTTCTGTATATCTGCTTATAAAACTTATTTTCAAATGTTTATTGTCAATCTCATTTGTCTCTCTGTATCCTTTGAGTGTATTTCCTCTTCGACCATTCTGGTTATGTGACATATAGTTTGATTTCTTCATATTTGTGGTTTTTCAAGCTTTCTTCTTGTAATTAATAACTATTTTCATATTGCTGTGGTTGGAAACTATGTGTTGTATGATTGTCTTCTTAAATTTATTGAAACAAATTTTTTGCTCCTATGTATGTTCATCCTTGAGAAATTTCTATGTGTGCTTGAGATGAATGTATATTCTTTTTTGTTAAAGGGATAATTACTGGGAATTAGATTTATTTTTTATTGTTGTTCAACCACAATTGTCTGCATTCTGCCCCCCCACTACTCCCCCCATACCAGCCATCCCCACTTCCGTCCCCTGATCCCACCAACCCCTTGGTTTTGTCCACATGTCCTTATAGTTGTTCCTGAAAACCCTCCCCCCTTTTCCCCCCATTATCTCCTCCCACCTCCCCTCTGGTTACTGTCACTTTGTTTTTAATTTCAATGTCTCGTTATATTTTCCTTGCTTGATTGTTTTGTTGATTAGGTTTCACTTACAGATGAGATCATATGGTATTTGTCTTTTACCACCTGGCTTATTTCACTTACCATAATGCTCTCCAGTTCCATCCATGCTGTCACAAAGGATAGGAGCTCCTTCTTGCTTTCTGCTGCATAGTATTCCATCATGTAAATGTACCATAGTGTTTTGATCCATTCATTTGCTGATGGGCACTTAGGTTGCTTCCAGCACTTGGCTATTGTGCTGCTATGAACATTGGTGTGCACAGGTTCTTTTGGACTGGTGTTTCAGGGTTCTTAGGATGTAATCCCAGCACTGGAATTTCTGGGTCAAAAGGCAGTTCCATTTTTAGTTTTCTGAGGAAATTCCATAATGTTTTCCACAGTGGCTGCACCACTCTGCATTCCCACCAGCAGTGCACTAGGGTTCCCTTTTCTCCACATCCTCTCTGTTGCCACACTTCAAGGCCAGGCAGGTTCATGGTATTTGTGCAGACAGAAAAATATGTATGGACTCTTGCAATGTCTGGCATGCCTTTCTTCATGGGTGGGTGAGCCACACATGCTGCAAGCTGTGTGTCTGTCTGCATGTTTTCTGTCATGGCCCTTGCTCCCCAGTTTGGCACTTGTCATGACACCTCTCCCCTTGTGTGTGTCTCATCATCATTGCCCCACAGCAGGGAGTCCCTACCTGTTTAAGTACTAGAGGAGAACAAAGCTGTCAAGATGTCAGAAATTATATAACATAATTCTGCTCATGTGAGCCCACTTCATGTTATGGGAACAGTTTATTGGACACAGTCTCAAGGCTGTGAGAACACTAGTTATCAGGCCCCTCCAAGGCTATTGGAACACTGCTTCCCTTTGCTACCCAGACACCTGGGTGATGAAGCCAGACTGCCTCTGCTTACCCTACACTATCCGAAACTTATTTTTGTTGATTTCTTTATGATGGCCATTCTGACAGGTGTGAAATAGTATCTCATTGTGGTTTTAATTTGCATCTCTCTGATGGCCAGTGATGCTGAGCATCTTTTCATATGTCTCTGGGCCCTCTGTATGTCTTCCTTGGAGAAGTGTCTGTTCAGGTCTCTTGCCCATTTTTTAATTGGGTGGTTTGTCTTCCTGGAGTGGAGTTGTGGGAGTTCTTTATATATTTTGGAAATCAAACCCTTGTCTGAGGTATAACTGGCAAATATGTTTTCCTTTATGGTTGGTTCTCTTTCCATTTTAATGCTGTTTTCTTTATCCATGCAGAAGCTTTTTATTTTGATGAGGTCCCATTTGTTTATTCTTTCCTTTATGTCCCTTGTTCTAGGGGACGTATCAGTGATAATATTGCTGCATGGAATATCTGAGATTTTCCTGCCTATGTTTTCTGCTGTGACTCTTATGGTGTCAGGACTTATATTTAAGTCTTTTATCAATCTTGAATTTATTTTTGTTTATGGTGTAAGTTGGTGATCGAGTCTCATTTTTTTGCACGTAGCTGTCCTGCACTCTCAACACCATTTGTTGGAGAGGCTATTTTTACTCCATTTTATGCTTCTGACACTTTGTCAAATATTAATTGACCATAGAGACTTGGGTTCATTTCTGGACTTTCTGTTCTGTTCCATTGGTCTATGTGTCTATTCTTATGCCAGTACCAGGCTGTTTTTTTTTTTTTGTTTACAGCGGCCTTGTAATACAGTTTGATATCAGGTATAGTGATCCCTCCTGCTTTGTTCTTCTTTCTCAAAATTGCTGCAGCTATTTGGGGGTCATTTATGGTTCCATATATATTTTTGAAGTGTTTAGTCTATTTCTGTGATATATGCCATTTGGTACTTTAACAGGGATTCCATTGAATCTATAAATTGCTTTGTGTAGTATGGACATTTTGATGATGTTAAAATTCTTCCAATCCATGAGCATGGTACATGCTTCCATTTGTTTGTTGTTTTCCTTAATTTCTTTCTTCAGTGTTGTGAAGTTTTCTGAGTACAGGTCTTTTACCTCCTTGGTTAGGTTTATTCCTAGGTACTTTATTTTTCTTCTTGATATATCAAATGGGATATTTTCCTGATTTCTGTTTCTGGTATTTAATTGTTGGTGTACAAAAATGGATTCGATTTCTTAATATTGACTGAATATCCCACTGTTTCGCCAAATTCACTTACTAGGTCGAATAGTTTTTTGGTGGAGTCTGTTAGGATTTTCTATGTACCCTGTCATGTCATCTGCAATCAGTAGCAGTTTTGCTTCTTCCTTTCCAATTTGGATGCCTTTTACTTCTTTTTTTTTGTTTTGTCTGATTGATGTGGCTAGGACTTCTAATACTATGTTGAATAGCAGTAGTGAAAGCGGACATCCTTCTCTTGTCCCTAATCTTAACGGGAGAGCTTTTAGTTTTTGCCCATTCAGTATGATGTTGGCTGTATATCTCTCATATATGTATGTGGCCTTTATTTTGTTGAGGAATGCGCCCTCTATTCCCACTTTGCTGAGTGTTTTTATCATAGATGGGTGCTGTACCTTATCAGATGCCTTTTCCTCTATATGATTGTGTGATTTTTCTCTTTCCTTTTGTTTATGTGATGTATTACGTTTATCGATTTGTGAATATTGTACCATCCTTGCATCCCTGGAATGAATCCCAATTGAGCATGGTGTACAATCTTTTTTTTAATGTATTGCTGGATATGGTTTGCCAATATTTTGTTGAGGATTTTAGTGTCTATGTTCATCAGCAATACTGGCCTTGTTTTCTTTCTTTGTTATGTCTTTGTTTGGTGTTGGGATTAGGATGATGCTGGCTTCAAAAACGAGCTTGGGAGTCTTCAGTCTTCTTGGATTTTTTTTGAATAGTCTGTGAAGGATAGGGGTTAGCTCTTCCTTAAATACTTTGTAAAATTCTGTGAAACTATCTGGTCCAGGGCTTTTGTGTGTCAGAAGCTTTTTGATTACTGTTTCAATTTCATCAAGTGTTATTGGTCTGTTCAGGCTTTCTGCTGCTTCTTTCAGCTTTGGAAAATTACATTTTTCTAGAAATTTGTCTATTTCACCTAGGTTTTCAAATTTCTTGGCATATAGTTCTTCATAATAATTTCGTACATTCCTTTGTATTTCTGTGGTATCAGTTGTAATCTCTCCTCTTTCATTTCTGATTGTGTTTCTTTGGGTCCTTTCTCTTTTTTCTTGATGAATCTGCTTAAAGGCTTGTCGATTTTGTTTATTTTTTCCAAGAACCAGTTCCTGGATTTACTAATTTTAGAAATGTTATTTTAGTCTCTGTGTCATTTAATTCTACTCTGGTCTTGATTATTTCCTTCCTTTTACTTTCTCTGGGCTGTCTTTGTTGTTGTTCCTCCAGTTCATGTAGATGTGGGGTTAGGTTGTTTATTTGAAATGTTTCATTCTTTATCAGATAGGCCCGTATCTCTATACACTTCCCTTTCAAGACTGCCTTTGCTGTGTCTCATAGGTTTTGGATTGTTGTGAGTTCATTTTCTTTGTTTCCAGAAATTTTGATTTCTTCCTTGATCTCATTCTTAATCCATTCATTTTTTAATAACATGCTATTCAATCTTCATGAGCTTGAGTGTATTTGAGTTTTTTCCTTGAGGTCGGTTTCTAGTTTCAGTGTCTTCTGGTCAGAGAAATGCTTGACATGATTTCAATTTTCTTGAATTAGTTGAGACTTGTTTTGTGTCCTATCATGTGGTCTATCTTTGTTCCATGTGCATTTGAAAAGAATGTGTATTTTGCTTCTTTGGGATGAAAGGCTCTGTATATATCAGTTAAGCTCATTTGATCTGGGACATTGTTCAATGCTGCAGTATCTTTGTTGATATTTTGTTTGGAAGATCTATCCATTTTTGACAGTGGGGTGTTAAAATCCCCTACTATATTTGTATTGCTCTCAATATCTTTCTTGAAGTCCTCCAGGATTTTCCATATATATATTTGGAAGCTCCTATGTTGGATGCATTTGTATTTATAATGTCTGTGTTTTCTTGATGGATTCTTCCCTTGAGTATTATAATGTAACCTTCTGTGTCTCTTTTTATGGCCCTTATTTTGAAGACTATTTTGTCTGAATAAGTATTGCTACCCCGGCTTTTTTTCCTGTCTATTTGATTGGAATATATTTTTATGCCAGTCAATAAAGTGGGGGGTCATGATTTCTTATCCATTCAGCTATTCTATGTCTTTTGATTGGAGCATTTAACCCATTTACGTTTAAGGTTAGTTTTGATAGGTACTTATTCATTGCCATTTTACTTCCTTCCTACCTGCGTTCCTCTCTCTCTCATTCTTTCTCTTCCTTTTCTTAAAGCAGTCCATTTAGCATATCTTGCAGTGCTGGTTTAGTGGAGTTGTATTCCTTCAGCATTGTTTTGTCTGGGGAACTCCTTACTTCACCTTGAGTTTAATTTAGAGCCTTGCTGGATAGAGTAGCCTTCTTTGCATTCCTCTGTTTTTCCTTAATTGGGATATTTCTTGCTATTCCCTTCTGGCTTGTAGCGTTTCCATTGAGAAGTAAGCTGCTAGCCTCTTCAGGCTCCCTTGTATGTTACTTCCTGTTTCTCCCTTTCTGCCTTTGACATTTTCTTTTTGTCTTGGAATTTTGCCCTTTTAATTATGATGTGTCTAGTGGTGGGCCTCTTTGGGTTCCTCTTGATTGGGACTCTCTGTTTCCTGGAATTGTGTGACTTTTTCTCTCATCAGATTAGGGAAGTTTTCCATCATTACTTTTTCAAACAGGTTTTCTATCCCTTGCTCTTCTTCTTCTCCTTCTGGTATCCCTATTATACGGATATTATTACCTTTCATGTTGTTCTGCAGTTCCCATAACACCTCTTCATTGTTTCTGAGTCTTTTGTACATTTTTTGCTCTTTCTGGGAATTTTTTTTCTTCCTTGTCCTCCAGCTCGCTGATTCGATCCTCTGCTTCATCTAATGGGTGTTTGATACCTTCTGCTGTGTTCTTCAATTAAGAAATTATATTCTTCATTTCCTCTTGGCTCTTGTTGATAGTTTCTGTTTCCTTTTTCATGTTGATATAGTTTGCAGTGAGTTCATCATAGTTTCCCTGAAGTTTTTGGTAATTCTCTGTGAGCTCATTCAGCTTCCTTATAACCGTAGCTTTGAACTTAATATCTGATAGTTGGCTTGCCTCTATTTAATTTAGCATTCTCTCTGAGGCTTCCTCCTTTCCTTTCATTTGGGGATTGTTTCTTTGCCTACCCATTGTTTGTTAGACTCTTTTTTTTTAGCGTGTACTTCTTAAATCGATGTGTTCTGACTCCCTGGGTTTGTGGTGTAAGCTTCTATGGTAGAAGACCTGTGACATTCAGCAGTGCTGTCTCCTTGATCTCCTGAAGTTGCTGCTCTTGGGATTTTGTTTATGTTGGCTCTGTGGATGTATTTGGGTTTTGATTGTTGTTGGGTCTTTCTTTGGTGGGTCCTTTCCCCCATCTGTTTGATTGAGGGTCACTCCCCCCGCCATGTCTTGTATTCTGTTGTACAGGTACAGACAAGCTGTGTTGAAGCTGGTTCTTCTGTCTGTCCGAGGTTTTGAGGCTTCTCTCTTGCTATTGTTCAGTTGTTCTTGGTAATTTCTCCACAGTTTAATTCTAAATCCAGATTGGTCCTGGGTGGTGGTTAGCGTGGCTTCCCCTCAGTCCTGTCATCTTCCTTTATTATCTGTTGGTCATTCCTTTGTTGGTGGGTTCTTTTTTCCAGCAGGTATATTGCTGTTTACAGCTCCCACCTATTCTTTTTATGTGATCAGTTGGAGGGGGAGGGCTAAAGGGTGTGTATTCTATGGGATTTAAAGTACCAAGCCATAGAGAGGAGATAGGAGATCCTTTGGATAAGTATAGCATTAAACGTGATATTTCACCCAAGTCACCACTTTTATAAAGTTGGAAAATAGATAAATTAGAGGGGGGAAGGAAAACAAAGCTTATGGGAGGTCAGATTATAAGATACAGTGATCGTAAAGGATAGGAAAGAGGCATAGTGTGCGAGAGAATAGAGTTAATAACCACAACAGTAATAAAGCTCCAGAAGACAGTGAAATGACTAAGATCTGGGAGTAGTACTCTGTAGTGTTTACAGTTATATGGAACAACAATTATTTACAATAATAATGGAACAATAATAATATGACGAACTATGTGATCTGAATAAGAAGAATAGGAAGTACATGAACTAGAGTAGTGTGCTATTGGAACACAAGTGAAGTGAAAGAAGGGAAGTTAAAATACAGTATAAAAAAGAGAACAACAAAAACAGTCAAACAATGCAATTAAACAAATAAACCAAAGAAAACTAAACAGAATAGAAATAAAAAGGTACTAATAAAATAAAACAAGTAAAAATAATTAGCAGATACTAATGATACAACCAAACAATATCATGCAAGTTCTCTGGAATAGCAAAGTGAAATTTGTCTCAGTTTCTCAGTTGTTGGGGTTAGCATTGTATTCCCTCTTTGAGTCTGTCTCTGGACCTGTCACAGCTCCAGGTTTTATTGTCTTGCTTTGGGGTAAAAAAGGAAAGAGAGAGAGGCAGAGAGAAGTGTCCTGTTGACTTTAAACCTGCCAAGTGAGTTCTGCTGGTTTCTTGGATGCTGCAGACTGAGGGGCATTGGGCTTCCCTTTTCTCCCTTCCTTTGCTTTTGCCAGCATGTGGGCCAGGTCTGGTCCGAGGTCCTCACAGTTCCCCAGCCTACAGCCCAGGTCCTCCTGCACCACCAGGCCCCCACTGACCATCTGTGTCAGGCCGGCTCCTGCAATCCACCAGTTGTGCTATCCTTGAGGTACACTAATTAGGGGCAACTCACACACCACCTTCTCCCTCTTTGCTGTCCTAGGTGCTGGGCACTCTTGAAGTCCCTACAGGGTAGCTCACCTCCCTCACTGAGTTAAGTCTTTCTGGAGACTGCTAACTCCCTGAGCCCTGCTGCTCTCCTCTACTGGGGGGATGATGCGTCCTCCGGCCAGTGGTATCTGTGGTGTTGTGGATATGATGAACAGAATCACATGGACTGCAGAAGTCCTATGGAGAAAAAAAGGGACAGCATGACCAGTCTCTGAGTGAGAGAGTGCCCCGACCCTTGCCTAGACAGTCTTTTATTGCTTTCTGGGAGCATCACATCAAGGAAGATCCTCATTTATTATGCTCAGGTTTGCTTTAGGTGATTACTTCTTACAGATAACAAAGAAAAGAATGTTGCAAATGCAAGAGAACGATAAAAGTGATTCATCTGGTTACACTCCATCCTTGGAATGGCTTAGCACAGACTTTAGGGAGTTACTTCAAAGATATACATTAAACATCTGCTGTCTTCACTCAAGGTGAGGGAGTCTTAACAAAAGCCTCAAAGCGGCCTAGATTTAATGCAGGCCTGGTCCCCCATGGGAAGGCTGATCTGTGGGCCTGGCTCCTGTGTGCTGCCTCACATCTGTCAGTTTTCTGAACCAGGGCTGAGCTACATTCGCCATTGCCATGCGGACCAGTTGCCTATAGGGGGGGCACCTCCTCCTTCCTTACAGTGAGCCAGACATGCCATATGGGGGTTGCAGCTGGGGCAGGGGCACGGCCCCAGTTGTGGCAATGTTGGGGGCATGGCTGCGGCCAGAGAGTTGCCCAAACAGTGACCAAGAGCCTTTTTTTGAATAAAATCCTCCTGTTCAAGTCTGCTGCTCTTATCAAGCCCCCATCCTCTCACACAGTCCAACTTTCTAACCAGACTGGAGACTATCCGGTTCAGGGTCCCTCATAGCCTACCTGTTCTCCCTTTTCTAGGCATCACCCAGCTGTCCAATTTGTCTGATAATGACCCAGCCAGTGTCCGCAGTCCCGAGGGGGAACACCGCCTCGTGTGTCTCCCACTTCGTCTTTATTAACCCCAGTGACTTCAAGCATCCAGGTCCATCATTGTGCCACTCTGACCTCCCTGTTTGGCAGGGGAGGGAGCTGTTGATTTGGCTCTCATCCAGGGATCCTGGGGCACCAGGCTGGGGGCTGCAGCAGCCCTTGTCCCTGCTCTGGTCCCAGGGACCTTATTGTCCCAATATAATCTCCTTATGGTCTGTTTTTCAATGTTCTCTATGGTTTTGGCCTCCAACCTTCCATGAACGCTGGGATTCCATTGGCTGTTTACTCTGTTCTTCAGAAGATTGGTTAGTTGTTCTACCTGTGCGTAGGGGGAAGTGGGCTCGGCTCCCACCTACCTCACCACCATCTTCAGGACTTGAATGTATATTCTGTTGTTCTGGATGGAAAGCTGTGTAATTTAATTAATTGTGTCCATTTAAAGTGGTATTTTCTTACTGGCTTTCTGTTTGGATAATCTGTACATTTTTGTCAATCAGGTATTCATTTCCCCTACTATAATTGTGTTTTTGTTACTTTATCTCTTTAGCTCTGTTAGAAATTGTTTTCCAAAAAAAAAAAGAAAAGAAATTGCTTTACATATTTTGGTGCTCACATGTTGGATGCATGTATATTGGTGTGTTACGTGTTCTTGCTGAATCTCCCCTTTATCGTTATAGAATGTCTATTTTTGTCTCTTGTTACCTTTTTTAAAAATATTGAACTTTATTTTGTTTGGTACAAGTACAGCTATACTCTCTTTTCTCTGGATTCCATTGCTGAGAGTTTTGCTTTCATCCCTTCATTTAGGTTGTGTTTATCTTTGTAGCTAAGATGGGTCTCCAGAAGGCAACATAGTTAGGTCTTGTTTTTTATTCCTTTTTACTGTTGACCACTTTTAATTTTTAAATCCTCTTGTTTCCAATCACAAAAATATTTCATAATTTTTTTCTATCTCTCTGAAAAATAGTTTCCCATATATTTTTTATCTCTTTTATTGTCTTTATTGGGGTGACATTGGTTAATAAAATCCTGTTGCCTTCAAGTGTATGTTTCTGTGGTACCTGATCTGTATATTGCATTGTGTGCCCACCACACCATGTGCCTTTTAATTGGTCATTCCAGTCCATTTGTATTCAGGGTGATTATTGATACATATGGACTTACTATAGCCTTTTTATATTTTTTCGGGTTGTCTGTCTGTGTTTCTCTTGTTTCTTTTCCCTTGTATTTCTATCTTCTGTTTGGTTGTTTTCTTAGATACTTTTCTTTCTTTATGTTACATATCTCATTTGTAAATTTTTGTTTTGTGGTTACTGTTGTGCTCACGTAAAAAGTTTATTTCAACCCTGGCCTGTGTGACTCGGTTGCGGTGTCATCCCATATCAGAAAGTTTGCAGGTTCAGTTCCCAGTGAGGGCATCTACCTAGGTTTCAGGTTCAATCCCCAAGAGGTGCCTACAATTCCCAGTCCAGACATGTACAGGAAGCAAACAATCAGTGCTTCTGTCTTACATCATTTTTCTCTCCCTTCCTCTCTCTCTAAAAACAATGAAAAAAGTGTCCTCGAGTGAGGATAAAAAGGTATTTTTTTAAACTTGTTTCACACATATAAAATCATTTTTCTTAAAATTGCATCTTAAATTCTTTCACTGATGACAGTTTTATCCTTTACCACCTCTCCTTTTATGTTTTTTATTGTCATAAATTATGCCCCCCCTTTTTTTGCTTTGCATTTGATTTCAAATTATAGAAGTTGTCTTTCTAAATGTTTTTTCCTATTTTCCTTCATGTTATAATTAAATATTTGAATACCTTACTCTGAATTAGAGTTGCAGTTTCCTGCTTCCATCTGTCCATTAGTTACTATCTTACAATTTTATATAATTTTATCATTTTGTTTTAGATAGAAGAGCTCTTTTCAAGATTTCTTATATTGCAGGTCTTGTGGTGGTAAGCTCCCTTATCTTTTGTCTGGAAAGCCTTTATTCTTCCTTCATCTCTAAAGAATAACTTTGTTGGATGTATTAGTTTTGGCAGGTGAGTTTGCTCTTTAAATGTGTTGATTTCATTGCACTCTCTCCTAGCTTGTAAGGCTCTGCTGAAATATCTGATGAGCATGTAATGGGGTTTCTTATCTGTTACGGTCTTTATTTTTTCCTGGCTGGTTGAGAATTGTTTTTTGTCATTAACTTTTGAGAGTTTTAATGTACTGGATCATGTCCTTTTACATTGAGATAATTAGGTGTTCTGTTAGCTCCCTGAATTCAAGATTGCTGCTTTTTCCATGTGTTTGAGAAGTACTTTTTCCATTTGTTTGAATGGGCTCTCTGTTCCCTTCTTCCACTCTTCTCCTTGGATACCAATTATTCTTATATTGATCTTTCTAAGGAGTCAGATAGTTCCTGTTTCATTTGTTCATTTTTTTAAATTCTAAGTTCTCTTCTTCCTCATGAATCATTTCTAGATTTATGATTTCAAACTTCCTAAGTCTGTCTTCCATCTGGTCTGCTGTGTTTCTTGTATTCTTTAATTCATTCTTGCTCTTACTGAGTTCTTAAACTCTACAATTTAAGTTTTATTCTATTTTATAATAACTTTAGTAAAGTACTCCTTTTGCTTACTAATTTTATTCCTGAGCTCGTTTAACTGCCTTTCTGAGTTTTCTCATATCTCAATGAGTTTTTTAAAAAATGAAATCTTGAAGTTTCTGTTATTTAAAACACAATCTTCCATTATTTTGAGCTTTGTTTCTAAAGTCTTTGTTTGTTTGTTTTGTTTTATTTTGTTTTCATTTTCTTGCTGAGCTACCTTGTCATCTTGGTTTTTTGCCATACTTGATGGATTCTTTCTCTGGGCATTTGAGACAATGACTTCTTTTCTTTTAGGTACTGTTTGGATTATAACAATTCAGCAGTTTTAGAAGTAGAGGTATTTTCTTTTCTTTTCTAGTAGATGGTGCTGTAGTGCAAGATTTTGTTTTTACTTACCTGTACTACTGGGACTTTTGGCATCTCATTTGGGTGGTGGCACCTCTATAATTGAAAAGCCTAATATTCTAGGAGGAGGTGGGTGTATCCTCTGTAACTTCAATTGCTTCAATCTCAGATACCATCCCTTTGGTTGAATGTGGTGGATGATGAGACTCCTGGCTTATGAGATCCTGGTGCTGCCTCCTTGTAATCAGAGATTGCCAGGTGCACCATTCTATTTAGTTGTCTCCCCTGCCTGTACTGTGTTCTGCAGCAATGTGTGGTGGGGTGAGATGGGTTTGTATGTTTGGGGCTTTGCCCTTCTCGCTAGTTTTGGTGGCTGCTAATTCATGACTATCATTCTGCTGTGTTGTGTCTCTGCTTGGGTTTAGCTGCAAGTGGCACTGGTTACTTGAAAATAACGTTATTTCTGCCCCTCCAACCCTCTGGGTTGCCAACTTTGGACTGCAAACGTACACCTAGGGCTGGGCAGGAGCAGGGATTGAGAGAGGCAAGTTTGCATGTCTGCAGCTTTGCCTTCCTCTGGTAATGGCAGCTGCCAGCATGTAACTGCCATACTGCCATGCCAAGTCATATCCCTCTCCTTGTCACTAGGTTTGGCCTCAGTGGGCATTGGCAACTGAGGCTCAATTTCTGCTACTGTCCCTCTGGCCCTCCAGACTGTTGTGTGAGGGCTGCAGCCCCCATCTCTGTACTTCCCCTAATCCTACCCACTCTGCTCATTCCCATCTGCCCACCTTAATTAAGCTGTCTTGATTGTGGATCTCTCAGACATGTTTTTGTGTTGAGCAGGTTATCCTTTATTGAATTAAAACTGTCTTACTTGTTGTAACTTTAAATCAGAAGATTCCCTGGTTTAATGGAAGAAACCAGGGAATCGTCTCACTCCAAGAAATAAGGAGTTCCCAGGCAAAAATAAAAAAGGATAAAAGAATACATCTCCACCAAACAAGCATTGCAAGAGATGCTAAAGAGATTGCTTTAAGAAGATGAAGAGAGAGAGGTAGAGAGAGATGAACATAGGTACAAAGGGAAGAAATGGCAATGAATAAGTACCTATCAATAATAACCTTAAAAATAAATGGATTAAAGGATCCAGTCAAATCACAAAGGGTAGATGAAATGGATAAGAACCTATGACTTGCATGTATGCTGTCTACGAGAGACCCATCTGAGAGCAAAGATCTCTACTGACTGAAAGTGAAGGAGTAGAAAAAAATATTCCAAGCAAATGGACATTAAAAAAAAATGCTGTTGTAGAAATACTTATACCAGACATAATAGATTTTAATACAAAAGCCATAAAAAGACAGAAAACCACTGCATAATACTTAATGGAATAATCCATCCAAAAGATACAAACATTGTAAACATTAGGAGCACCCAAATATATCAGGAAAAGCCTTGAGTAATTCAAGGAAGATATCAACAGCAACACACTCATAATAAGGGGTTTTAATACTCTCTTGTCAACAATGCATAGATCTTCCAAGCAAAGAATCAACAAGAATTTTGTAGCAATGAAGCTGTAGATCAAATGGACTTAATTGATATATACAGAAACTTTGACCTGAAAGTAGCAAAATATATATTCTTTTCAAGTGTACATGGAATATTTTCAGATACACCACATGGTAGAACACAAAAGAAGTCTCAACTAATGAAAATTGAATTATCAAGCATCTTCTCAGCGACCAATGGCTTGAAACTAGAAACCATCCTTAAGGAAAAAAACTCAAAAATATTAAAATTCATGGAGATGAAAAACATGCTGTTAAATATGAATGGATCAACAGTGAGATCAGGGAAGAAATCAAGAAGTTCCTGGAATGAAATGACAATGAACACACAACAGCTAAAAACTTATGGAACACAGCAAGGCAGTCCTGAGAGGGAAGTTCGTACCAATACAGGCCTACCTAAGAAAGATAGAAAAATCTCAAATAAACAGTCTAAACCTACACCTACAAGAACTTGAGGAACAACAACAAAAATATCCCACAGCAAATAGGAGGAAGGAAGTAACCAAGATCACAGCAGAATTAAATGATATAGAGAATGAAAGGACAATTCAAAGGATCAATAAACCCAGGAGCTGGTCTTTGAAAAGATAAAGAAAATCGACAAGCCTTCAACCAGTCTGATCAAGAAAAAAAGTAAGAAGACTCAAATAAATAAAATCAGAAACAAAAGATGGAAATTACAGCCAATACCACAGAAGTACAAAGGATTGTCAGAAATTACTTCAAAACTATATGCCAAGAAATATGACAACCTGGGCAAAATGAACAAATTTCTAGAAACATGTAATCTTCCAAAACTGAGTCAATAAGAAGCACAAAGCCTGACTAGACCACCAACAACTAGTGGATTTGAAGCAGTAACCAAAACATCCTGGCACACAAAGTGCGGTACCAGATGGTCTCACAGCAAATTTTACCAAACATTTAGGGAAGAGCTATGTCATACCCTTCTCACTATTCCAAAAAATTCAAGGGGATAGAAGACTCCCAAACTCTTTTTATAAGGCCAGTATTATCCTAATTCCAAAACCAGGTAAAGACACAAAAAAGAAAGAAAAACTACAGGCCAACATCACTGATAAATATAGTTGCTAAATTCTTCACAAAATATTGCCCAACTGGTTTTAGTGGTACACTAAAAGGACCATACACTGTGATCAAGTGGGATTCATCCTGGGATGCAAGGATGATAAAATATTTGCAAATCAGTAATCATAATACATCACATAAACCAAATGAAAGACAAAAACTGCATGATCATATCAGTAGATGCTGAAAAAGTATTTAATAGCATACAGCACCCATTTATGATAAAAATGCTCAGCAAAGTAGGAATAGAGGGAGCATACCTCAACATAATAAAGACCATGTATGAGAAACCTATAGCCAACATCATACTCAATGGCCAGAGTCTAAAAGCTCTCCCATTAAGGTCAGGAACAAGACAAAGGATATCTGTTTTCTCCAATTTTATTCAACATAGTATTGGAAGTTCTAGCCACAGCAGTAAGACAAAGGAAAGAAATAAAAAGCATCCAAATGAGAAAGGAGGAACTAAAACTGTCACTGTTTGCAGATTACATGATAGTATACATAGAGAAGCCTATAGGCTCCACAAAGGAACTACCCAACCTAATATTGAATTTGTCAAAATAGAGGCATACAAAGTCAATATTCAGAAACCAAAGGCATTTTTGTACACCAACAGTGAAATATCAAAAACAGAAATCATGAAAAAAAATCCCAGTTACTACAGCAACAAGGAAAGTAAAGTACCCCGTAATAAATTTAATCAAAGAGGCAAAAGACCTGTATTCGGAAAACTACAGAACACTGAAGAAAGAAATTAAGTGTGGGAGAACTGTGTCCCATGGATCTCTCCTGGCTGCTGTGGATGAGAATAAGTCATCCCAGACACAATCTATTTTTCCTGCGAGAAAGGTGGTGGTGATTCCCTCTAGTGGACAATGCCCCGAGCCCCTCTCCAAAACAGCTTTTATTGGGCTTGGTATGTGCAGGGTAAACAAATATTACCTACTGATAACAATCTCTGTGTTTCTTTAAACACAGAGATTGTCTCAGGTCAGGGTTGTAAAGGCAAGGAGTTCAGTCCTTATCCTTTTAACTTAATCATTTGGTTTATGTCAACAGGTATATCACAAAGCAGAGCAAGCTTCAAAGGATACAGTGTATATTTCACGCCTGTATATTTCCCATGGGAACTCTCTGTTGTGCCTGCCACTTTCTTTCCTGGCTTTCCAGTAGAGACTTACTGGCCTCTTTCAAGGCCTGCTCGTGCAGGGCTACAGTCTCCAAAACCACAATTGTGTCTTCCTTAATTGGGAGTGGTCCCCAATTAAGGAAGACACAAATAAACGAGTATATACTATGTTTATGGATTGGAATAATTAACATCTTTAAAATGTCCGTACTACCCAAAGCAATCTGTAAATTCAATGCAATCTGTACTATAATGTCAATGTCATATTTCACAGATTCAGAACAAATATTTAACAACGTACATGGTACCAAAAACAACCCCAAATCAAGACGAACCAGATGAACAAAACAAACAAGCAAAATAGAACCAGAAGCATGGAAACAAGGAACAGACCAACAGCGACCATGGTAGATGGGTAAAGGGTACAAGGAGGGAAAAAGAGGGAGGCTGTAGTCAAGGAACAGGTATAAATGACCCATAGACCTGGACAACAGTACGGGGATTGATTGTGGGAGAGGGTTTTGGAGGGTCAGGGGAGAGGAACAGGGGAAAATCAGGACAACTGTAATAGAAAAACAACTTTAAAAATCATTGATTATGTTCAGAGAATGGGTTTTCCATTAGTTAATGCCATCTTGCCTAGTTTATTGGGATATCTTGGTTCCTTGATATTGGATCTCAGAAACCATTTACTAATTTCATATGTTGTATTGGAGATTGGTGGTACTTATTTTTGTCATTTTTTTTCTGAAATCACTTTTTTTGATAAATATACCTCATTCTTTATCACAGCATTTCCATACGAAAGTGTCAAAATAATGTGATAACTGTCTTGTTAATGATAGTTCTATGCAGGTATTTATTTATGCTATATATAGTGTAGTACCAATTTTCAGACATAAAGTACATCTCATGGTAGGGTATATTGAACATAGTTGGGTACTTCCAGTCAACATAATGAAGAATCATACTCAGTCTTAATAGGAAAAGTCAGTTAAGACATATTTAACTGCTAGAATCTTAACCATCAGTTTGTGCTATAATTTTTATTTTACCGAGCTTCTAAATAGGGTAACCATATGCCCAGATTTGTCTTATATGTACTACTTTATGCTTGTTGATTGTACTTCCTTTTATTTTCAGTAGTGTTCCAGTTTGTGTACTATAAACTATATGGTGACTCTACCTATAAAATGAAAAACTCATAACCATTCCACAGTTATAAATGTACAATAAGAAAAGTAAGGTAGATTTAAACAGTAGACAGACAAGATATAAGTAAGTGGACATCATGACCTATATCAGATGACTTTTCTTATCCCATGCATTAAAAACGCAGTAATTTTTTTTTCATGGCTTAGAAGAGCAAACAGAGATAAAAAGTGAAAATTATTGGAATTGAAAACAGACATTCAGTCTCAAAATCTATAATTGAAAGGCAGAACAACTAGTGACCAGTAGGATGAAGTATCAAGTAGCCCCAGCAACCAGAACACATAGGCAGGTATATTTCCAGTCACTTGAAAAAACATTTATTGAGTGCTACTATATTTCTACCTCTCTGTGCTAGGTATCATGGAAAATAGGGGCAAAAAGGTAAAATTTTAAAAATAGCATAATGCTAAGGGAGATAAATGTGTGTAAAAGTCCTGGTTGACTTAGTTTATCTTTAATTTTTCAACTTTATATTTCCGTATTTATTACTCTTGGTTGCTAGTAGTAAACGCAGTAGTTTGCAAGTGTAAAGTATTCCTATAGCAAAGCCATTGTTTTCCATGTTTTGCTTTCAAGTATTAACAATATTCAGTAGTCAGACTAGTTGACTTATACACATATTAATTTAAATACTGTTTTTTGGTTTTGGGTTTTTTTGCTGAGTGTAGAGGGAGAATTTGTGCTTTTCAGAATCATTATGCCATATTTTATGCTTTATCTATCTAGGAATGTTATTTTTTTAAGTTTTTAAACATATAAATCATATTACAGTAGTAAGGAAAAGGATGTGAAACAGATTAATTTCACTTAGACTGTCAGTGTACTAAGTATCATAGGACCTATAGGCCCTCTAATGTCTTTGTGTATAGATAATTCTTTTCATACATAAAGAATTCCTGGAAAATGTTTAAAAGAGTCAAATGGATTCACATGAAAGTTGGAGAGTTATGTCTTTTATTCCCATTCCCTTAAAAAATTAAATTCTTAATTATATTTTATGCTTTAAAGAGTTATTGACAATGTATTTCCAGTATGTTATACATGTTCTTCAATAATTATAAAATTGAACACACAATTTAATTTTAGCTTGTCAAGTATATATCTGGCAAGTATGAAATTGAGAGTCTGAAAATTCACTGCGTTATAGAACCTTAATGAATTTTATCTTTGTCTCAATTGCACTAAGACTGATTACTAAGTTTCTTGTCACCGATATTATTTTAATTTTCCAGTTATTTGTATGAAATTATGGATAGTGCAATAAATGGTATAATTGGCAGTAATGTAAAGGGGAAAGAATGGACCTCAGTTTGTAAATACCTTTATTGTTGTTATTTAACAGTTTACTTACTTTGCTTACAATCTTTTTTTTTTCTTTTTTGAGAAAGTACAGTTGTAACATTGTTTGAAAGCATGGTTAAGAGGGAGAAAGGAGAAGTAAGAAAATTAATAAATTTGAAGCCTGCTGTTTATTACGGAAAACAAAGAATGGAAATGTAAAACTTATCTGAGATTTAGTACTCAGGCTTGGACAGGATCTATAGCTTGAAACCTATAGTGAAGAATAGGGTTAGAGTATTTTGGTTTTCTAAACCTTTTACTGTGGAGCCTATGGGAAAGCTGTTGTTTAAGGAGATACAATAGGAGGGGAAACTCTGTAATCAATAAATTGCCTTATTCTTGAGTTTCAGTCCACTCCATTCTTTCATTGGCTCTCTCCCATTCTCCATGCTTCACTTGGCCCAGGGTGACTATTTACCTGTGGATCTGCCAAAGTCAGAGCTGACTTCCTTAGATTAGGCACTATGTTGTACACAATTCTGAAATGTTTACTTATACCAAATTGAATGGCATATTAGTATTAGGTATAGTATAATTATACTGATAATAGCCAGTTTTGTTTTATTGGGTAACAGTATGAGGAGACATATATAGATATTTCAGTTTTCAAATCATGTATTATGTATGATTTTTTTTTGTAGTGGGAGTCCTCATGTACCACTGTATGTTTATTACATTATATTGTTTCCAATTCTCCCTCAGCTCAGCTCTACTATAAAAAGGCATCATGTATAAATAATTCATAAGGTATTTTATTTGTAATAGCAATTACCTAAATTATATTTCTGCTGTGTAAACTTAAGGGCAAGAAGTTGGCCTTATCACTAATGTAACATCATAGACATCTATGGAATACCAAACACATAATAAGTACTCAATATGTATTTGAATGAATGAAATAAAAATATAGAAACAGTTGAATAATCAAATGTAGAAGTTTGGGGTTAGTTACTTTACTTCTGGAGAATATTTTAAAATTCAGAGTATGGCCTTAACAATTTGACCAGAGAGGATTTCCAGCCAAGATAGAGGTGTAGGTTGAGACACTTCGCTTCCTCGCACAACCAAAAGAAGGATAACAACCCATTTAAAAACAATAAACAACCAAAACTTCCAGAACAGCAAACTGCATGGAACTCTAATAACCAAGGAGTTAAAGAAACATTCATCCAGACCAATGCATTGAGACAAAGAAATATGGCCCAAATGAAATATCAAAACTCCAGAAAAAGAGCTAAGCCATGAAGAGATAGACAACCTGTCAGATGCAGAGTTCAAAACACTGGTAATCAGGATACTCACAGAATTGATTGAGCTCAGGTGCAAAATAAAGGAAGAAATGGAGGCTACACAAAGCAAGATAAAGCAAAATATACAGGAAACAAACAGTGAAGGGAAGGAAACCGGGACTCAAATCAACAATTTGGAACAAAAGGAAGAAATAAACAGTGAACCAGAACAGAATGAAGAAACAAGAATTCAAAAGAATGAGAGAGGCTTCAGAACTTCTGGGAAAACTTTAAACATTCCAACATCCGAATCATAGGGCTACCAGAAGGAGAAGAGGAAGAGCAAGAAAACTTACGAAAAAATATTGAAGAAAAACTTTCCCAGTCTGGTGACGGAAATAGGCTTCCAGGAAGTCCAGGAAGCCCAAAAGAGTCCCAAAGAAATTGGATCCAAGGAGGAACACACCAAGAAACAGCATAATTAAGTTACCCAAGGTTAAAGAAAAGGAGAGAATCTTAAAAGCAGCAAGAGGAAAGGAGACAGTTCCTTACAAAGGAGTTCGCATAAGGGTATCACCTGATTTCTCAAAAGAAACCCTTACAGGCAGGAAGGGGCTGGAAAGAAATATTTGAAGTAGTGAAAGGCAAGGAACTACATCCAAGATTACTCTATCCAGCAAAGCTATCATTTAGAGTGGATGGGCAGATAAAGTGCCTCCCAGTAAATGTTAAGTTAAAGTTCATCATCACCAAGCCCTTATTATATGAAATGTTAAAGGGACTTATCTAAGAAATAGAAGAAGATCAAAAACTATGAGAAATAAAATGACAACAAATGCTATCAACATCTGAACCTAAAAAACAAAAACAAAAACTAAGGAAACAACTAGAACAGGAACAGAATCACAGAAATGAAGATCACATGGATCTTCAGTGGAAGGGTTGTCAGTGGGAGGGAGGCAATGGGGAGGAAAGGCACAGGGAATACAAAACATAATTGGTAGGCATAAAATAGACGGGGAAGTTAAGAATAGTATAGGAAATGGAGAAGCCCAAGAACTTGTCTGTACAGCCCATGCACATGAACTAAGCATGGGGGGTGATGGAGAATGGGGTGGGTGGGTACGGGGCATAAGGGGAATAAAGGGGAGAAGAAAATTGAGACAACTGTGAAGCCTTCTTTGAAGTTGTTGAAACACCTTATCCATCTGGATTCTTTCCCACCTCACTTTTCCAAAGCAGTGGTTTTTAGACTTCAAAGAAATATTGTTTCCTTTATATAAGCCAGCCAGCAGTAATAGAGGTTACAGCACAGAACTTTTAAGCTATAAATTTGAGCAAGTATTTCAGAATGCCATTGTCTACCTCACTCAATCTCTAAACAACAAGGCAATGTTTATGTGCTTTAAGAACCACTTAAGAGGGAAATCTTAATTTCTCCCTGTACTGTTATGGATTAACTCTTTAAGAATACATATTCTTGAAGATAGAAACAATTTTGAAAGTCTGTATGTTTGACCGAATTCACAGTATTCTAAGTCCATTCTATCATAAAATCTCAAGAGAACTGTGGCTAAAGGCCAAGGTTTCTTTATGCCTTAATTGTAATTGAGAACTTAGGAAAGAGAGAATTCTAAAAGCATTAAGTTACTCACTGAGAAACTGGCCCAAGGGATATTGTACTTTTCCTAACCATTACAGTTTTCCAAACCATTGTACTATGTGTTAAGTTCCATTAGGATAGATGCGGGAACTGTATGATTCTCTGCTGTAATTTGGGGGCCTAATATAGTAACTTTGCATATAAAGGAACCCAGTAGATTAGTGAGTGAATGAATTTGTTAGAAGGGACTATAGAATTCCTTTTAAGCAAAATTCCCAATAGTGCCACTCTCTTGATTAAGTAAGCTCTCACTTTAGAACATAGAGATGACTTAATTGAGGTTAGAAACAGGAACTATTTGTTGTACTGTTTCCTGTGTTGTTTTTCTTTTTCTTTTTAACCTAGACTATCGTTTTAGGTCTGTGTATCATTATAAAGTGAGGTTGGCACAAAGTGTTAGAGTAAGATAAACACAACAGATTGTAGACTCAAGGGGGAATAAAAAATTAAAATGTTAGAAATAGACTATAAAATGGTTTTTTAAAAGGGGAAAAGGAGACTTTATATCCTCAGCAAACATTGCTATGGGGATTCTATCTCTATGTACTATTTGATTTCTTATCCTAATTAATATAAGACAGTATATCCAGTATCAGCTGACATGTTCAACCACCTTGAATAAAGATGAGATCATTTCAAGTAATTGCCTGAAATTAGGGCCTGCATAACAAAAATGAAGATGAGGAATAAAGAGGAAGGAGAATTTTCAAAGTGTAACAAATTAGAGACCTTAAGTTAGAAGACATAAAAGGTTCAGATACATAATTACCAAATGTGACTGAGAGAAATGACCAGCTATCTTAGAGAAAAGCAACAAATAATTCCAGAAATATAGGCATATTTATTGTAGGGGAAGAGCCCTCCTTGTATATATAGAAAATTATTAATGGCCATTGTGAATATCTCTATTATCAAGAAAAGATGATGTTCATTAAGTTATTTTTAAGAAGACAGGTAAATCGATATTAACTCCTAAAAGATTTCCATTACATATAAATATAAAGTATGTTCTCACCAAATATGAGATTCCTATCCTTAAATCATTTGCTACCATAGAATTGTGAATTACTAAAAAATACTGAAATGTAGGTTGCAAACAAGTTATTTTTCTTCTTTTAAGTATATTTTATTCATTATGCTATTACAGTTGTTCCATTTTTTCTCCCTTTTATTCTCCTCCACTCTGTACCCCCTTCCCTCTAGCATTCCCCCCACTTAGTTCATGTCCATGGGTCATACATATAAATTATTTGGCTCGCCATTTCCTATACTATTCTTAACCTCCCCCTGTCTATTTTTTACTAACAATTATGCTTCTTATTCTCTGTACCTTTTCCTGCATTCTCCCCTCTCCCCGTCCACACTGATAACTCTCCATGTGATTGCCATTTCTGTTATTCTGTTCCTGTTTTAGTCATTTGTGTAGTTCTTGTTTTGTTTTTGTTTTGTTTTGTTTAGGTTCAGTTTTTGATGGTTGTGAGCTTGTTGTCATTTTACTGTTCATAGTTTTGACCTTTTTCTTAAGTCCCTTTAACATTTCATAAAATAAGGGCTTGGTGATGATGAACTCCTTTAACTTTACCTTATCGGGGAAGCATTTTATCTGCCCTTCCATTCTAAATGGTAGCTTTGCTGGATAGAGTAGTCATGGATGTAGGGTTTCTTTTGAGAAATCAGCTGATAGTCTTATAGGAACCTCCTTGTAGCTAACTGTCCCCTTTTCTCTTGATGCTTTTAGGATTCTCTCCTTATCTTTAGTCTTGTGCAGCTTAATTATAATGTGCTTGGTGTGTTCCTCTGTGGGTCTGGCTTGTTTGGGATTGTCTGAGGTTCCTGGACTTGTTTGTGTATTTCCTTCACCAGACTGGGGAAGTTTTCTTTCATTATGTTTTTGAATTTCTGGCTCTTCGACTTCTCCTTCTGGCAGCCCTATGATTTGGATGTTGGAACATTTAAAGTTGTCCCAGAAGTTCCTAATCCTCTCCTCACTTTTTGTATTCTTGTTTCTTCACTCTGTTCCCTTTGAATGTTTATTTCTTCCTTTTGTTCCAAATTGTTTATTTGAGTCCCGGTTTCCTTCCCTTCACTGTTGGTTCCCTGTATACATTTCTTTATTTTACTTTGTACAGCCTTTACTTCTTCCTCTATTTTGCATCTGTACTCAATCATTTCTGTGAACATCCTGATTACCAATATTTTTAACTCTGCATCTGATAGGTTCGCTATCTCCTCATCACTTAGTTTTCTTTCTGGAGTTTTGATCCGTTCTTTCATTAGGGCTGTATTTCTTTGTCTTGGCACACCTATCTGGATGAATGTTTCTTCTTTAACTCCTTGGTTGTTGGAGTTCCGTGCAGTTCGATTTTCTGGCAGTTCTGGTTATGTTTTGTTTTTAAATTGGTTGTGCAAGGAGGTGAAGCACATCTATCTACACCTCCATCTTGGCCAGAACTCCCTTTTCTTATAGAAAATGATTAGTCATGTTACAGGGATCTCTGATGGTGGCAGGTCAGCGAAGAAGGACCATCACAATGTCATAAACAAGTTGTTGATGTCATAAATAATAACAGATGAGATATTTAAAATAAACAATATTTTTAAATTTTATTAAGTATGATAGTTTACTGTATTGTTAAGTGATATCTTAAGACATAATCACTTAGGAGAGGGTAATGAATAAATATAAATTTACCTTTCAGTTAATTTTTTTTATAATTTTGATTTCTTTTCCAACTTCTTGCCAGATCTGAGTTTGTAATTTTTTGCTTCAGTGTAGCAAAAAGTGTTTTTCTAGGAATAGAAGGGTCATATCTGCTTTATTTTGTAATTTCCTTGCATTTGAATTTTTAGATTATCTTCATTCTTCAGTTTTGTTTTGTTTTTTATCTTTACATAGATTTACTGATTTGAGAGAGAGAGGAAGGGGGAGAGAGAGAGGAACATTGATGTGAGAGAGAAACCTCAATTGATTGCCTCCTGGAAACACCCTGACTGGGGATTAAACCTGCAACCTAGGTAAATGCCCTGACTGGGAATCGAACCTACAGCCTTTTGGGGACATGAGAGAATGTTCCAACCAATTGAGCCACTCAGCCAGGGCAATCTTTAGGTTTTTTGTAAGAATCTTGATAAACTATTCTTTCATGAGGCTTAACTTAATGAAAAACTAAATCATTCTACTCACTCACCTGGGAGCAAGTAAATTCAGTAAGTTGTGGTATGCTGTTAGGGAACAAATAGTAGAAATGAGCCACTGTCAGTCCTCTGTGTTTTGGAACTCACTTTCATCCCTCAGGTAACATGACACAATGGGAAGCTTGGCTACCAGACACATGGACTCTCTGGAGGTGTGTATTAGTCAGGGTTTTCCAGTGGAACAGAACCAATAGTATGTGTGGGTGTGTGTAAATAAAGAGAGAAGGGGGAGTTATTTTAAGGAGTAGGCTCACATGATTGTGGAGGGCTGGCAAGTCCAAAATCATCAGGCAGGCCAAGATGCTAGACACCCAGAGACAGGGTTTGAGTCTAAAGATATTCTGAAGGTGTAAATCTTTCTTTCTGACCTTCAAGATGGCTGTGGAGTAGGTGAAATCTATACTTACCTCCTCCCGGGACCAAACTGGAATTACAAGTAAATTAAAGAACCATTATCCTGAATAATAAACTGAAGAGTAGCTGAAGAGAGGCTTATAATCAAGTATTAACAGAAGAAGCCACATCAAGACTGATAGGAGAAATGGAGATGGGAAAGGGGCTAGCCCTGCTCCCACCCACCGAGACTGAGTTCCTGGAAGGATATCTCAGCTGTAGGGGGTTCCCCCTAAAGCATGGGGCCTAAACCCCAAGCCAGTCTCCCCAGACCAGAGCACCAGAGCTGGAAAGAGGCACCCACATAACATCCCTATAAAAACAGTGGGGTTTCTGTCTGCCAGGGAGAGACAGAGTCTGCTGGAGATAAAAGCACCCTCTTAAACGGTCAATGCACAAAATTTTTTTCGCAGCCTACCTTGGGTCTCAGAGGAGAGAGGGCTAGCATCACCTGTGGAGAGTCTTGGGTTTATAGCTCTGGAGTGGAAGCTGTGGGGATACCCACCAGCATCCCTGTATTGAAGAGTTCTCTGATACTGCAATTACCATCTTTCTTGGGTGGAGCACCCCCTCTGTGGCATCGGCCTGGGGAAAGCAATTGCTTTACCCTCTGGAATTGTCCTCAAACTACCCTGTGCAGCTGCTTGATCAAGGTGTAGAAGTATGGGCAAACCCGGGGGGGTGTCAGTGACTGACTTAGCTGGTTTGGGGCAGGGGCCATTCCATCCACACACCTATGAACCAAACTGGTACTTCCCCCATACCAGAGATCTGATAGAACTAGCCTCCCGTGTTCCAAAACAGACTAAACCTCGGGTCCTCGGAGGCCCCAACTGCCTGACTTCCAGTTGCTCTGCCCTGCCACGATCAGAACAAAATCCAGGACAGTCTGAGTTATTTGGCTGTGGGGAAAGGGCCACACCCACCACCTTCCCCAAAGCCTGAATGGCACCAGTCTCTCATGGGAGATAGACTAGCCCCATCACCCAACTCTGGCAGAGGCTCTTTCAGTGACAGCCTAAAAGGCAGCTGGCTGGCAGAGGCAGGCAGATGAGGATCTCATCAACATGCCTTGGGGCTTTTGCTGACTTGCCCCCCAGCCCAGTGCTGGGAAAAGCTGGCTTTGGTGTGCAGCTTGGTCCTTCCTGTGAGCAATGGAGCCCAGCAGAGGCAGCCAAAACTGTGGCTCACTTGTAGCTCCAAATATAGGTTGCCCAGGGCCAGGCACAGAGAGCATCTTACAGTAGCCTGCACCAGAATCCCTCCAAAGAAGCATAAAACCAACATACCCAGTGGCCAGCTTCAGACAACATCAGAACACTATACAGAAAGCTTCACAAACAGCGTATCCAAAGGGAGATCTCAGCAGCCACTAAACCCTGTTGAAGTGAATTATGTTTGTGTGGTTAGCACCCGCAGAGCAGCTCACACTTGGTAGTCCAAATCGAGCCTACAGTCATCCAGCCTGAGGGCCCATCCCAAGTACTAATGGGCCAATAGCAATCAAGACTCAATATGATAGGAGGATCCACGTAACCCACACAAGGGACATTCCTAGAGCATCCAGCTCAGGTGACCAAGGAGACTGCACCTGTGGGTACCATAGGACACCTACTACGTAAGTTCATCCCACAAAAACTGGTAGTCATAGCAGATCTATAATACTGGGTTGGCCCAAAAGTTTATTTAGTTTTTTCTGTTTGGTGGCTCTAGTAGTGCTTAGTTGTCTTTAACTTCATTCAAATCAATTCTGTTAGATTGTATTCTGACAGCTGTCAAATCAGCATGCACTTAAAAAGAAAAGTCAAAATTGGTGAATTTTGCGCAGCTATTTTAATATTTAAGATGGAAGAAAATACACAACATTTTTGGTGTATTATGCTTTATTATTTCAATAAAGGTAAAAACACAACTGAAACAGGAAAAAAGATTTGTGATGTGTATGGAGAGGGAGCTGTGACTGATTGAACATGTCAAAAGTGGGTGGAAAGTTTCTTGGTACTATTAACATTGCGGCCAAATATTTCTTTGCTGTGGGGCTGTCTTATACATTGAAAGATGTTTAGCAGCACCCCTGGCCTTTACCCACTAGAAGCCAGTAGCACACAGGTGGCAAACAAGGCCCACAGGACAAATCCAGCCCTCCACCTTGTTTTATCTGGCCCGGCACCTGCTTTCTACCCAGGAGCAGCGCCGAGCTCTCGCTTAACTGCTTAGGAGTAGTTACATTTATACAGTCCTAAAATCATATTCAGCCCTTTGAAGGCAACTGCGAGGCTGATGTGGTCCCTAGTGAAAATGAGTTTGATGCCCCTGCAATAGTGGTAGATAGCCAACAAATCGAAATATCCAAATCAAGAAAGATATTGGTGAAAATGAAAAATGTGTCTTTTATTTTTACAGAAAAAAAATATGGACTTTTTGGCCAACCCAGTGCGTACAAACAAACACAAAGAGGCAGCGAAAATGGGGAGACAACGGAACACACCTCGAATGAAAGAACAGGAGAATTCTCCAGAAAAAGAACTAAATCAAATGCTGGCACGTGATTTGTCAGATACAGGTTCAAAGTAATAGGTATAAGGATGCTCAAGGAACTTAGAACTACAACAGTATGGAAATAGACATAGAAACCTAGAAAAAGAACCAGTGCGAGGTGAAGAATATCATCTTACATCAAGAATACACTGGATGGAATAAAAAAGCAGGTGTGTGAAGCAGATATTGATTCAGTGATTTGGAAGATGATGAAGCAGGAAACCTCCAAACAAGTAGAAAAAAGAAAAGAATGAGCATAGTTTAAGAGACCTTTGGGACAATATGAAGTGTAACAACATCCGTATCATAGCAGTACCAGAAGTAGAAAAGAGACCACATGTGATTGAGAACCTATATGAAGAAATAATGACTGAAACTTCCCTATCCTAGTGAAGGAAAAAGACACACAAGTCTAGGAAGCACGAAGAGTTGCAAACAACGTAAACCCAAAGAGGTCTACACCAAGAAAGATCATAATTAAAATGGCAAAAGTTAAAAACTTAAGAGACTTAAAAGCAGCAAGTGAAAAGCAGTTACTTACCTACAAAGGAGTTTCCATAAGACTGTCAGCTGACCTCTCAATAGAAACATTTCAGGCCAAAAAGTACTGGCATGAAATATTCAAAGTAATGAAAAGCAAATATTCAAAGAAGAATGAACACCTATCCTTCTCAAACTATTCCCAAAAATTCAAGAGTAAGAGAGACTCCAAAGCTTATTTTAGGAACCAGCATTATTGAAATTCTAAAACCATATGAAAACACTACAAAGAAAGAAAATTAGTGGCCGGTATCCCTGATAAATCTTGGTGCTAAAATCCTCAACAGAATATTAACAAGCCAGATCCAACAATACCATATGAAGGTTGTACTCCTGATTGAGTCGGATTTATTCTGGGGATGCAAGGTTGTTACAATATCCATAAATCAATAATCATGATAGACCACATAAACAAAATGAAGAATAAAATCTAGTACCTATAAAAGCCTTCAGTAGTGTGAGAATAGAGGGAATATAGCTCAACATAATAAAGGGCGTATATGACAAACTTACACAGCCAGCATCATATTCAGTAGGCAAAAACTGAAAGTGTTTCCCTTAAGACCGATGAACAACACAGGGATGTCCACTTTCACTACTATTACTTAACACAGTGCTCGATGTCATAGCCACAGCATTCAGACAAGAACAATAAAAGGCAAGGCATCAATTTGAAGAGGAAAAAGTAAAACTGGTATTACTTGCAGATGACACATACTATACACAGTATACCCTAAAGATTCGACCAAAAACTATTAGAACGGATAAATAAATTCAGTAAACTAGCAGGATACAATATAAGTATGCAGAAATTAGTTGCAGTTTTATACACCAATAATGAACTAACAGAAAGGGAAACTAAGAAAACAATCCTATTTACATTGCTTCAAAAAATAATAAAACACCTAGGAATACATTTAATCAAGGATATAAAGACCTGCACTCTGAAAATAATAAAACACTGATAAGAGACAAATAAGTGGAAGCATATTCTGTGTTCACAGAGAGGAAGAATGAACATCATTAAAATGTGTATAATACCCAAAGTTATAGATTCAGTGCAATTCCCATCAAGATACCAAAAGTGGATTTCACAGAACTAGAAGAAATATCCCTGAAATTTATATGGAAACACAAAAGACCCTAGGTAGCCACAGCAGTCTTGAGAAAGAAGAAAAAAGTTGTAGGAATCACACTACCTGATATCAAACTATCGTACAAGTTCATAATAATCAAAACATCATGGTGCTGGCATAGAAACAGACATATAGATCAATGATACAAAATTTGAAGGCCAGAAATAATCCCACACCTGTGTAGTCAAATTAATATTGACAAAGGATGCAGAAACATACAATGGGTAAAGATTGTCTATTCAATAAATGAAGTTGGGAAAATTGGACAGATTCATGCAAAAAAAAAAAGATAAACTAGACCACGTTCTCGTACACTATAGAAGATAAATTCAAAATGGATTAAAGACTCAAATGTTAGACTTGAAACGTTAAAAATCCTAGAAGAAAATATAGGCAGTAAAATCTTGGACATTTCTCTTGGCAAAACTTTTTCTGATAGATCTCTTTGGGCAAGGGAAAAATAAGAAAAAAATTAACAAATGGGACTACATTAAACTAAAATGGTTTTGCACAGCAAAGGAAACCATCAATGAAATGAAAAGGCAACACACTCAATGGAGAGCATATTTACCAATACATCTGATCAGGGCTTAATATCCAAAATTTATAAGGAACTTATAAAACTCAACACCAAAAAACCAAAAAATATCCAATTAAGAAATGAGCAAAAGACCTGAATAGACACTTCTCCAAAGAGAACGTGCGGATGGCCAATAGACATATGAAAAGATGTTCAATGTCACTAATTATCAGAGAAATGCAAATTAAAACCACAGTGAGATATCATTTCATACCTCTCAGAATGGCTGTCATCAATAAATCAACAAACAACAGTGTTAGGGCTAAGTGCAGAGAAATGGGAACCCTTGTGCACTGTTTGTAGGAATGTAGATTTATGCAGCTTTTGTGCAAAGCAGTATGGAGTTACCTCAAAAAATTAAAATTGGAACTGCCTTATGACCTAGTCATTCCACCTCTGGGAATATATCCAAAGAAGCCCAAAACACTAATTTGAAAAGAATATAAGCACTTCTGTGTTCATTGTAGCATTATTTACAATGCCAAGATTTAAAAATAGCCCATGTTCATCAGTATATGAGTGGATAAAAAAAAAAACTTGGCACATTTGCATAGTGGAATACTACTTGGCCATAAAAAAGAATGAAATCATACCTTTTGTGACAGCATGGATTGACCTGGGGAGTAGTATGCTCATTGAAATAAGCCACTCAGCAAAAGACAAGTGCCATATAATTTTATTTGCATGTGGAATTTAGTGAACAAAATAAGAGACAAAGTGAAGACAGACTCATGGGTACAAAGAACATACAGCTGTCAGAAGGGAGGAAGTTGCAGGCTGGGTAAGAGTGAAGGGATTAGCAAAGAAAAAAAAGGCTGGTGGACACAGGCAAAAGTATGTTTATTGCCACAGGGAAGAGGGTGTGGAGTGAGGTAAAAAAAGGTAAAGGGATAAATAGTGATAAAAGGTGACTTGCCTTGGGGTGGTAAACAATACAATATACAGGTGATGTATTGTAGAATTGTATCCCTGACCTGTGTAATTTTACAATTTACCAATGACACCGAAATAAATTCAATTAAAAAAATTTCTCATTCTCAAGTCTTTCTGTTAAGGTCTTCAACTGTTTAGATGAGGCTCACTTACTTTATAGAGGGTAATCTGCTTATCTACAATCTATGATTTAAATGTTAGTGTCATCTAAAAAAAATACCTTCACAGTGACCTATTTAGACTAGGGTTTAATTGATCAAATATTAGGATATCATGGCCTCATCAAGTTAACACACAAAATTAACTATTACAGGGGTGTCAATTTATATACCTGTAAAGCTTAATTTTTTTTATAGAAATGAAAATCACAGAAATTCTAATGTTGACTTTCCATACTAATTGATGATTTTATATATTCCTCATTTTTAGGAGCACTGTAGTGTGTATCCTTTACAAATACCCTTCACTGTTAAAACTCAAAAAAATACTTATGAAAGTTTCTTAAAGTATATGAGCTTTCAGAAGTAATTCACAAGAATTTCATAAAACTTCATTAATTTGAAACTCATGATTATTAACAGCCCATAAAAAATTTCTTTGCTATAGCTGGAAAAAAAATTTTAAACAAATAATAGAAGTAGTATTATATTGGGATTTTTAAACATTTAAGAATAGGAACTTAAGACTTTTTATTTTAAAAACATTCTTTAATGTTCTTATCATCTCAAAATCATCTTCACTTGCATATGTAATTTTACATTCATCAAGTTAATATTTGCTATCTCCTGTCATGTCGTCCTTAACATAAAATTTATAGTGACACTGCAAGTTAAAGTGTATGAATATTTCAGTGCTCTTGCTAAGTATTTCCATTTTGTTTTGCAAAACAGTTATTAAAGGTTGCTACAAATAATATTCATATTGTATACCATAAATCTCACCACATCCAAGGATGCACCATTCACATATTAGGCATATATACAAACTTAATCAAGAGTGGATGGAGATCTTGCTTTCTGGCCTAGCTTGGAGCACCAAGAAAGAACACTATCATTCATAAAACAGTGCTCATGTTCTATTCCAGTCATCCTGGGCATCCTTTGATTCACCCCCTTGTTCACTTGTGGCTCTTGGAGGCCCAATGTTTGCTCACTTCCCACTCTGACACTGAAATACTTAAGGGTTTAGGATATGTATGACACACATATGCACAGTCAGGTTGTTGTTTCTCATGTGTTCTGCAGTGCCTCTCTGAGCAGAGACAGGCTGGGCCACTGTATTCAGTTGTTAGATTATGCAGTAATATACTAAATTTTTTTAATTTGAAGAATGGGTACCCTTTCTCTTAGTCACAAAGACACCATATATACTAGTATCGCTGTAGAATTTTTATTATTTTTTCATTGCCATTAGTGTGACAGTTGTGTATATAAATTTTGATGTTAGCAAATACAAAAAATAGTTTAATTTTTATAATCTGCAACTTTAGTTGTATTTGTTTTGTATTTGTTTTTGTGATTACTAGTGTAGGTTAAAGTTAATGGCTTTTGGTTTACTTTTAGCTTTTTTCTCATTATCTCTGTACATCATTTTCCCACTTATATATAAAGATCTTTTTCCTTTTAAATTAAATTTCTTCATGTATTTTTTATCATTTTTTAATTGTTATTCTATTACAGTTGTCCCAGTTTTTCCCCTATGCCCTCCTTTGTCCAAACCACCCACTGCTCTCACAGTCAATTTCCACACTCTTGTTCATACCATGGGTCATTCATACATGTTCATTTACTAGTCCCTTCTCCTCCTTTCCACCATTGTTCCCCTACCACTTGCCTTTCATCATTATCAGACTTCCATGATTCCATGCCTGTGGTTCTATTTTGTTCGTTAGTTTATTTTGTTCATTAGATTCCTCATATAGGTGAGATCATAATGGTATTTGTCTTTCACCAACTGGCTTATTTCACTTAGCATAATATTCTCCAGTTCCATCCATGTTGTGCTGAAGGGTAGGAGGCCCTTCTTTCTTTCTGCTGCATGATATTTCATTGTGTAAATGAATCACAGTTTGTTGATCAACGCATTTACTGATGGACAATTAGGCCATTTCCAGCGCTTGGCTCTTGTAAACAGTGCTGCTAAAAACATAGGGGTGTGTAAGTTCTTTTAAATTGGTGATTTGGGAATCATAGGGTATAATCCAACCAACAGAGTTGCTGGGTCAGAAGTCTGTGCCATTTTGAGTTTTTTGAGGAAACTCCATACTGTTTTCCACAGTGGCTGCACCAGTCTGCATTCCCACCAACAGTGCACTAAGGTTCCCTTTTCTCCACATCCTCGCCAGCATTTTTTGTTTGTTGATTTATTAATGATGGCAATTTTGACAGCTGTGAGGTGGTATCTCATTGTGGTTTTAATTTGCAGTTCTCTGATGGCTAGTGATGCTGAGCAGCATCCTTTCATATGTCTATAGGCCGTGTGTAGGTCCTACTTGGAGAAGTGTCTGTTCAGGTCTTTTGTTCATTTTTAAATTGGATTGTTTGTCTTCCTAGTGTTGCATCCTTTGAGTTCTTTATATGTTTTGGAGATCAAATCCTTGTCCAGTGCATCACTGGCAAATATATTCTGCCACACAGATCACTTTCATTATGATGGTGTATTTTGCTGTACAGATGCTTTTCAATTTCAAGTACTCCCTTTTGTTTATTTTTTTTTCCTTATTTCCCTAGCCCTAAGAGATATATAGGCAAAAATATTACTACATAGGATATCTGAAATTTTCCTGCCTGTGTTTTCCTGTAGGACTTTTATGGTGTCATGACTTAAATTTAAGTCTTACCATTTTGAATTTATTCTGGTGTATGATGTAAGTTGGTGGTCTAGTTTCATTTTTTTGCCTGTACCAGTCCAGTTCCCCCAACAGCATTTATTGAAGAGGTTATTTTTATGCAATTATATGCCTATGTCCCCACTGTCAAATATTAATTGACCATAGATATTTGGATTTATTTATGTGTTCTCTCTTCTGTTCCATTGGTCTGTGTGTCTATTCTTATGCCAGTACCAGATAGTTTTGATTAGGTGTCCTGTAGTATAGTTTGATATGAGGTATTGTGATCCCTCCTGCTTTGTCCTTGCTCAAGATTGCTGAGGCTGTTCAGGGTTGTTTATGTTCCATATTAATTTTTGAAGTATTCTAAATCTTTGATTTATGACATTAATACTTTAATAGCAATTATGTTGAATACATAGATTGCTCTGGGTAGTATGGACATTTTAATGATGTTAATTCTTCTAATCCATGAACACAGTATATGCTTCCAGTTGTTTTTATCTTCTTTCATTTCTTTCTTCAATGTTCTATAGTTTCTGAGTACCAGTCTTTACTTCCTTGGTTAAATTTATTCCTAGTACTTTATTTTTCTTGTTCCTATAGAAAATGGGATTTTATTTCTAGTTTCTGTTTCTGATATTCCATTGTTGGTATACAAAAATTCCATCAATTTCTGAATATTGACTTTGTGTCCTGCTTTTTTGCCAAAAAAAGTCACCTATTAGGTCGAGTAGTTTTTGTTGGAGACAGTTTTTTTTTTTTATGTATACTATCATGGCGTCTGCAAATAATGACAGTTTTAGTTCCTCCTTTCCCATTTGGATGCCTTTTATTTATTTTTCTTGTCTGATTGCTTTTGCTAGAACTTCCACTACTGTGTTGAATAAGATTGGTGAAACTGGACACCCTTGTCTTGTTCTTGATCTTAATTAGAAAGCATTCTGTTTTTGCCCACTGAGTATGACACTGACTTAGGTTTCTTGTACATGGCTTTTCTTATGTTGAGGTATGCTTCCTCTATTCCCACTTTGCTCAATATTTTTATCATAAATGGGTGCTGGATTTTATCAAATGCATTTTCAGCATCTACTAATATGATCATGTGATTTTTCTCTTTCATTTTTTTATGTGGTGTATTACATTTATTGATTTGTGAATATTGTACCAACCTTGCAGCCTTGGGATGAATCCCACTTGATCTTTTTAATGTATTGCTGGATGTGGTTTGCCAGTATTTGTTGAGGATTTTAGCATCTATGTTCATCAAATATATTGGTCTGTTGTTCTCTTTCTTTGTTTTTTGTCTTTACTTGGTTTTGGAATTAGGATGATACTGGCCTCATAAAAAGTTTGGGAGACTTCCCTCTTCTTGAAATTTTTGGAATAGTTAGAGAAGGAAAGGACTTTGTTCTTCTTTTAAATGTTTGGTAAAATTCACCTGTGAAGCCATCTGGTCCAGGGATTTGGTGTTGGGTTTTTTTGATTCTGCTTCAATTTCACTAACTGTTATCAGTCTATTCAGGATTTGTGTTTCTTCTCGATTCAGTTTTGGAAGATTATATGTTTCTAGAAATTGTCCATTTCACCCAGGTTTTCAAATTTCTTGGCATGTGCTTGTTACAGTAATTTCTTACAACCCTTTGTATTTCTGTGGTTTCGATTGAACTTTTCCTCTTTCATTTCTGATTTTATTGTTTAGTCTTCCCTTGTTTTCCTTGATGAGTCTGGTTAAAGGTTTTGTTTATGTTTTCAAAGACCAGCTCCTGGATTTATTTATCCTTTGAATTTTTCTTTTAGTCTCTCAGTCATTTAATTCTTCTGATCTTGATTATTTCCTTCCTTCTACTCACTCTTGGATTTGTTTGGTATTGTTCCTCTAGTTCTTGTAGATGTAGGGTTAGGTGCTTTATCTGAGATTTTTCTCTCTTCTTTAGGTAGGTCTATATTGTTTGAACTTCCCTCTCAGTACTGCCTTTGCTGTATCCCATGAGTTTGAGGTTGTTGTGTGTTCATTTTCATTTGTTACCTGATACTTATTGATCTATTCCTTGATGTCATTGTTGACCCATTAATTATTTAATAACATGTTACTCAGTCTCCATGTATTTGACTGTTTTTGAGGTTTTTTCCTTGAGGTTGGTTTCTAGTTTCAATCCATTGTGATCCAAGATATGATTTCAGTTTTCCACAATTTGTTGAGGCTTATTTTGTGTCCTGTCATAGGGTCTATCTTTGAAAATTGTTCCATGTGAGTTTGAAAAAAATGTATATTTTACTTCTTTGGGATGAAAGGATCTGTGTATATCAATTAAGTCCGTTTGATGTAAAGCAGGGGTGTCACACTCATTTTCACTAGGGGCCACGTCAGCCTTGCAGTTGCCTTCAAAGGGCTGAATGTAATTTTAGGACTGTATAAATGTAATTACTCCTTACCTAGGGGAAAGGAGCTTGGCACTGCCAACGGGTTGTAACAAGGTGCTGACCCGTATAAAACAAGATGGAGGGCTGGATTTGGCCTGTGGGCCTTGTGTTTGCCACCTATGATGTAGAGTGTCAGTCAGTGCCACAATATCTTTGTTGATTCTTTGTTTGGAAGATCTACTCATTGTTGATAGTAGGCTGTTAATATCCCCTACTATGAGAGTGTTGTCAATATCTTTCTTGAAGTCCTCCAATATTTTCTTTATATATTTACGTACTCCTATGTTCTCTTCATATATGTTTACATGGGTTATATCCTCCTGTTGCACTACTCCATTAGGTATTATGTAGTGACCTTCCTTGTCCCTTTTTATGGTCTTTGTTTTGAAGTCTGTTTTGTCTGATATAAGTATTGCTACCCCAGCTTTCTTTTCATGTCCATTTGCTTGGAATACATTTTTCAATCCCTTCACTTTCAACCTGTGTAAGTCTTTCGTTGTAAGGAGGGTCTCTTGTAGATGGCAGATAAGCAGCTCATGTATTCTTATCCATTCAGCTACCCTATGACTTTTGATCAGAATATTTAATCCATTTGTGTTTAAGGTTATTATTGACAGGTATTTATTCATTGACATTTTTCCGTACCTGTGTTCCTCTCCCCCCACCTCTCTCTCTCTCACTGCATTTCTTCTCCTTTTTATAGCAGCCCCTTTAGCATCTCTTGCAGGTCCGGCTTGGTGGAGATGTATTCTTTTAACCTTCATTTGTCTGGGAAGCTCTTTATTTTGCTTTCCATTTTAATGACAGCCTTGCTGGATAGAGTAGTCTTGATTGTAGGTCGTTACCTTTCATTATCTGCATATTTCATACCAATTCCTTCTGGCTTACAGTGTTTCTCTGGAGAAATCAGCTGATAGCCATATTGGAGCTCCCTTGTACGTTGCTGGCTGTTTCCCCTTGCTGCCTTTAAAATTCTCTCTTTGCATCATCTCACACCAGTCAGAATGGCCAACATAAACAAATCCACAAACAAATGTTGGAGAGGATGTGGAGAAAAGGGAACCCTTGTGCACTGTTGGTGGGAATGCAGACTGGTGAGGCCACTGTGGAAAACAATATGGAATTTCCTCAGAAAACTAAAAATGGAACTGCCCTTTGACCCAGTAATTCCGCTGCTGGGATTATACCCTAAGAACACTGAAACACCAATCCAAAAGAATCTGTGCACCCCAATGTTCATAGCAGCACAATTTACAATAGCCAAGTACTGGAAGCAACCGAAGTGCCCATCAGCAAACGAGTGGATCCAAAAACTATGGTATATTTACACAATGGAATTCTACGCAGCAGAGAGAAAGAAGGAGCTTATACCCTTTGCAACAGCATGGATGAAACTGGAGAGCATTATGCTAAGTGAAATAAGCCAGGAAGTGAGGGACAAGTACCATATGATCTCACCTTTAACTGGAACCTAAGCAATAGAAGAAAAAAGCAAACAAAATATAACCAGAGACATTGAAGTTAAGAACAATCTAACAATAGCCAGGGCGGGGGTGGGGGGTGGGGGCGGGGATAGTGGGAAGAGGGTATTACAGGAACTACTATAAAGGACACATGGACAAAACCAAGGGGGAGGGTGGAGAGGGGGGAGGGAGGTGGGTTCACCTGGGGTGGGGTAGAGGGATGGGGAGAAAAGGCATACAACTGTAATTGCATAACAATAAAAAAAAAAAAAAAAAAAAAAAAAAAATAAAATAAAATAAAATTCTCTCTTTGCCTTTAAATTTTGCCATTTTAATTATGTGTCTTTGTGTAGGCCTCTTGGGTTTATCTTGATTGGTACCTGCTGTGATTTCTGAACTTGCATGGCCTTTTCCCTCACCAAATTAGGGAAGTTTTCTGTCATTTTTTCAAGCAGGTTTTCTATCCCTTGCTCCTTTCCTTCTCATTCTGATACGCCTATGATGCAATATTGTTACATTTCACGTTGTCCTGAAGCTCCCTTAAACTATCTTCATTCTTTTTCAGTCTTTTTTCATTTTATTGCTCTGCCGGTATTCCTTTCTACCTTGTGTTCCAGCTCTGATTTGATCCTCTGATTCATCTAGCCTTCTTTTAATTGCTTTTAGTGTATTTTTCATTGAAGATATTGTATCCTTCATTTTTAACTGGTTCTTATTTATAGTTTCTGTCATTTTCATACTACTGTAGTTCTCACTGAGTTCCTTGGGCATCCATTATTTTGAATTCTGATAGACTGCTTGCCTCAATAACATTTCTCTTTTTCTGAGGATTCCTCCTTTCCTTGTGAATGGGGTTATTACTTTGTCTCCCCCTTTTAGGTGACTCTTTTTTGTGTCTGCGTCTCTGGTTGCTTTGCTTTCTCTACCTGTCTTTATGTGGTAGACTTCTGTGGTAGTAATTCTGTGGGACTCAGTGGTGCAGTCTCCTTGATATCCTTATTTGGATTTATAACGTTGCCCTTTTCTCAGTTTATGTGTGCTCTGTTGTTGTACTTGAGCTTTGATTATTAATGGATCAGTTGTTGGTGGGCTCTCCCCTTCAGCTGGCTGACTGGGAGTCACAACCAGCACCATGCCTTGTATGCTATTGTATAGGTGCTGGTTAACAAGGCAATGCTACCCAGGAAAACCAAACCCATGCCAGCAAAAGTAACCCCCCTACCACATCAGCAATATCAACACCAATTGAGCAAAGATTAATAAAGGCAGAAAGAATTTTTTTTAAACTTTAAACTTTAAAATCTTTTATTTTTATTATATTTATTGATTATGCTATTACAGTTCTCCCATTTCCCCCCCCTTCACTCCACTCCATCCTGCCCACCCCCTCCCTCCTACATTCTCCCCTATAGTTTATGTCCGTGGGTCATACTTATAAGTTCTTTGGCTTCTACATTCCCTATACTATTCTTACCCTCCCCCTGTCTATTTTCTACCTACCGTTTATGCTACTTATTCTCTGTACCTTTCCCCCCTTTCCCCCTCCCACTCCCCTATTGATAACCCTCCATGTGAGCTCCATTTCTGTGGTTCTGTTCCTGTTCTAGCTGTTTACTTTTGTTTTTGTTTTAGGTGTGGTTGTTAATAACTGTAAGTTTGCTGTCATTTTTACTGTTCGTATTTTTTATCTTCTTTTTCTTAGATAAGTCCCTTTAACATTTCATATATAATAAGGGCTTGGTGATGATGAACTCCTTTAACTTGACCTTGTCTGAGAAGCACTTTATCTTCCCTTCCATTCTAAATGATAGCTTTGCTGGATACAGTAATCTTGGATGTAGGCCCTTGCCTTTCATGACTTAGAATACTTCTTGCCAGCCCCTTCTTGCCTGTAAGGTCTCTTTTGAGAAATCAGCTGACAGTCTTAAGGGAACTCCTTTGTAAGGAACTGTGTCATTATCTCTTGCTGCTTCTAAGATTCTCTCCTTATCTTTAGTCTTGGGGAATGTAATTATGATGTGCCTTGGTGTGTTCCTCCTTGGGTCCAGCTTCTTTGGGACTCTCTGAGCTTCCTGGACTTCCTGCAAGTCTATTTCCTTTGCCAGATGAGGGAAGTTCTCCTTCATTATTTGTTCAAATAAGTTTTCAATTTTTTGTTCTTCCTCTTCTCCTTCTGGCACCCCTATAATTCAGATGTTGGAACCTTTCAAGATGTCCTGGAGGTTCCTAAGCCTCTCCTTATTTTTGTGAATTCTTGTTTCTTCTTTTCTGGTTGGATGTTTCTTTCTTCCTTCTGGTCCACACCATTGATTTGAGTCCCAGATTCCTTCGCCTCACTATTGGTTCCCTGTACATTTTCCTTTGTTTCTCTTAGCATAGCCTTCATTTTTTCATCTAATTTGCAACCAAATTCAACCAATTCTGTGAGCATCCTGATCACCAGTGTTTTGAATTGTGCATCTGATAGGCTGGCTATCTCTTTGTGGCTTAGTTGTATTATATCTGGAGCTTTGATGTGTTCTTTCATTTGGGCCATTTTTTGTGTCTTGGCACGTCTGTTACGTAAAGGGGCAGAGCCTTAGGTGTTCACCAGGGCAGGGTAATGCTGGTCACTGAGCTGTGACGCTCTACGTGGGGGCGGGGCCAAGAGGGAGCACTGGTGCTTGCTCCACTCTGCCGGACTTCAGCCACTCCTTCTGCTACCCAGGATCAAATTGTGCCCCTCTGTTGCTAATTCCCGAATGGGTGGGCTCGTGTACGCTCTAGGCCCCTGGGGGTCTCTCCAATGAACTCTCCTGTGAGGCTAGGAGTTTCTCCCACTGCCGCCTCAACCCCACTGGGTGTTTTCAATCAGGTTTGAGGCTTTATTTCCCCGCACTGGAACCCTGGGTTGTTTGGTCTGTTTTGCTTCCCAACCGTTCCTCCCAGTTTATCTATGAGCGAATGTGGCGTCTGCTAGCTGCAGCCTGGTGTGCCCTGTTCCACAGTCCGCCACCTTGCTGGGTCCTCCAGCCACCGCCTTGCAGCAAGTCCTCTCCGCCCGGCTGCCCATCTCCACCCCTCCTCCCGGTCTGAATGAATGTTTCTCCTTTATCTCCTTGGTTGTCGGACTTCCATACAGTTCGATTTCTGTCAGTTCTGGCTGTTTTTTGTTTTTAAAATGTTGCTGTCCTTCTTTTGGTTGTGCGAGGAGGCTCAGTGTGTCTAACTACGCCTACATCTTGGCTGGAAGCTCAGGCAGAAAGAATTTAAGAATGTTACAAGGTAGGAAAAATGAAATATGAGATGACTAAAATAGAAAAAAATTATTTTGGAGGGAAGTGAGAGGAGAAATAGTAAGAGCAGGGAATAGAAACAAGGCAAAGAAAGGGAGAAAGTAAAATTTAAAATATAAGTAAAACAGGGACACACAATGGCAAAATGTGAGAAAAGGGAAGAATATAATATGACGTTTGAATAAAATTTTTAAAAATAGTGTACCAAAGAGAACAAAATTGCAGAAAAACCACAACAGGGTCAATAACAACAATAACTGAGCAATGATTAATAAGGGTAGAAAGAGAATAAGAATATTATATGAAAAAGAAAAGAGTGTATGAAATGTCTACGGTAAAGAAAAATGATTCTGAGAGAATAGAGGGAGGATAATAAGAGTAGGGAATAAAATCCAGGCTAAGAAAAGGAAAAAATAAAATTCCACATTCAAAGAAAGGCAAGAGGAAGGCAAAATGGAGTAAGATAGGGGGAGAGTAGCTTGTTATATTTGAAATTAAAAAAAAAAAGATAGTGAACAAATAGGAATACTATTGAAGAGCAGCAATAACTGTAATATCCTTACCAAATAAGCCACATTTTATAAAGGTAGAAATACAATAAGAATGTTATAAGAATAGGAAAAAGAAAGGAAAAAATGATATAGGGTAGAGGGAGGAGAAACTGTAAGAGTAAGGAATAAGAACAAGGTGCAGCATAGGGGAAAATAAAAGTTACAGTGAAAATAAGAAAGGGCAAGAAGGCGGCATAATGGAGTAAGACAAGGGAAGGGTACAATGTGAGATTTGAAATAAAAATTTAACAAATATAAAATCTATATTAAAGGAATAAATACATAAAAGCCAAAGAATTGTGAAGTAGTTGGAATACAGTGGAAGCAGAAAAGAAACATTAAAAAGGCTATGTGAAAGAATGAAAAAAATATAACACCAATTCTGAAGAAGAATGCAGTGGAATTTGTCTCAGCAGAGTTTGGTGTTTGCCTCTGTTGTCTCTTTCTGGATCTGCCTTTGGCTTTTTGTCAGCTCACCATCCCAATGTGGATCATCCATCTTCTGGCAGCACCTCCTGCATCACCTTCACCTGCCTCTAGAGTGGGCTTCTACTGCGATCAGGAGGGTAGGACCTCTGGGTCTCCACTGGGAGGCAGTGTTCTGTCTTCTGGAAAAATTGTGTGTGTGTTCCCCCTGCCCCTGCACCACCCATCTTGTTCTGTCCCAGTTTATATCTAGTAATGTATAGTTGGTTATGAACTAGCTGTCTGTTTCAAGGGAGGGACCAATCCATGTAAGAGGGTCAGCTCTTTCCTGTTTGGTGCAGGTGGCAACTCTGTGTGTGAGCTGCACCAACCAATTTCTGATCTCCCTGCTTTGCTGGCCTCAGTGGAATAAGGGCTCTAGGAACCAGTATATTTTGTCTCCCTGAGAGAAGTTCAAAATGGACCTTTAGGCATTCCTCTTTCTGTCTCTCTTGTGGATATGCACCCTGCAGGGTTTTTTGACCCTTCCTGCCTGTTTTGCAGAGCTTCCCTGTTGGATGAGGTGGGGTGGTGCTTGCAATCTGCAGGAGGTGGGCGCTGGGTGAGAGTCCTTCCCTTACCAGATGTTTGAACTCTGCTGGCTGGGGAAGAGGGCTCTGCCTGGCTGTTCACCACCACCAAGCCCTTCTTATATGAAATGTTAAAGGGACTTATCTAAGAAATAGAAGATGATCAAAAACTATGAACAGTAAAATGACAACAAAAGCACAACTATCAACAAGTGAGCCTAAAAACAAAAACTAAGCAAACTACTAGAATAGGAACAGAATCACAGAAATGGAGATCACATGGAGGGTTATCAGTGGGGAGGGTACAGGGAATAAGAAGCAGAATAGGTAGGCACAAAATAATCAGGAGGAGGTTAAGAATAGTATAGGAAATGGAGGAGCCAAAGAACTTATATGTATAATCCATGGACAAGAATTGTGGGAAGGGGGATGCTGGAGGGTGAGGGGGGCAGCGCAGGGAGGAGGGGTATAAAGGGGAGGGAAAAAATGGGATAGCCGTAATAGCATAATCAATAAAATATACTTTAAACCAAAAAAAGAAAAAGGAAAAATTTTGGAAAGAGTGGTGATATTTGTACCACAGTGTGAACTCAATGATTGCCACTGGATTGTAAAAAAAAAAAAAAAAAGAATAATAATCTCAGGGCTCAACTCTTGCCCGTCCAGTTCCCATGCTGCTGACCTCACAGCAGACACAGTCCTGAACTCTCCACTGGGCAGTCTGCAGCCTGCTAGCTGCTCAGGGCTGGGGCCGTAAAATCCCCTTGCTGTGCACCTTTCTGATCTTTCTGTTCAGCTGAATTCAGTGCGAGCAAACCACACTTCCAGTCTTTTCCCTTTGGTGGCAGAGCAGCTGCTCCTGAGGTCCCAGCCCAGCACACTTCAACTTTCCTCTTAAAAAGTCTTTCTGGGCACACCCACTGCAATACTGAGTCACTGGGCTGTTTTCTACACACACCATTTCTCCAAACAGCCAAAAGTCTCTCTCAGTCCCAGCTGGCCACTGCCTGTCTCTACCCAACCCATGTGCAGGTAGAGTCCTTCTGTCTGGCACTCTCCTGGTTGTTGTTTACTGCCACAGCTATGGGTGTGCTGCTAGCTGTGTGTGTATGTGGTCTGGATCTTCCCAACTTTGTGTATACAAGTCACTCCTGGCCTGGCCTGGGAGTTCTTTGCCCTGGGAGGTGAGGGAGCCACGAAGCTGCAGTTTTTGTCTAGGCTCTCTGTAGCTGCAGGTGCCATGCACAGAGTATTTCCCCTTCACTGCCCATTTTGAAGCATCTTCCATGGTCCTTGGCATCCAAACTTCCTATCAGCTAAGATTTCTTTGAATGTTCAGTTTCTGTGTCAGCATCTCAGCCGAGCATCTGAGTTGTAAGCATGAGCAAATGGACTCAGCTTTCTCTTAGTGGCCACTATCTTCTCCCTCCCAAATTTCTCCATATGTTTTTAATATTCTTCTAATGTTACATGTGTTATAACATTTTTATATAGACTATTATTGACCTTATTTTCTTCTCATTGTGTTTGTTTACAAGTTTTAAAAAATCATTGATTTTTTAAATGATTTTATTCTTGTTCTTCAAACATTTAAAAAAAAAGGTTATTTTTCTTTAGATTATTTTCAGCTATTTTTACTTTAGTATAAACTCTGGATCTTACCTACCTGGGGTTCCGATTATATGATTCAATACGAGTTGATTTGAGGTTTATTTTTAAATATAATTTAAGGATTGGATCTAACTTAGATAAGTTTTAATATGCATTTGAAGCCATTTTGTATTCTATTTCTTTGTTCTTAATTCCATTTTTATTTACTACGTATAGTTTTGAGTATTATTTTTGTTTTAATTTTTCATAATTAGCTTTTCATTTTCTATCATCCCCTTGATCCTTTCATTTCAGTTCAAAAAGAATCTTTCTGGAAGATACTGATTGCAGTTGATTTAAATATTAACTAAGTTTGGACAGCAAACATTTTTACATTGCTTAGTTTTCTCATATAGCAACATATGAGGTATTCATAATTTAGTTATTGGCTTTCTTCTGTGAAGTTTTGTCCTTAGATAATGGGATAGTTCTTCTTTATATTTTCTATCAGTTATATGCAAAAACATTAACTTTGAATGCAACTTTTTCAAATACTTTAAAACCATTTTTTAACAAAAAACATGTTGTTATACTAAGGCCCATTTTGCCAGGCTGTTATTTGTTCCTTTATATTCTTAAAAATAATAAACTATGTTCTCCTTTTTTAAGAAGTCCATAATTCAGGTACTAGTAATTTCTACTGCCTTCGTGATTTTTTAATTTTTTTTAACAGTAATCAAAAGGATAGTATTTACTTCAGTTGAATTTCCACTTGTTTGTTTTTGTGGCTGCAAATAAACAAAATGGGATTAAAAGTGATCTTTAGCCAGTGTGTACATACACATACACACACACACACACACACCTGTTTTCACATGCCTCTCTGTAACCATGGAAGCAAATATTCTGAATAAACTTCTAAAATTATTAGTGGCTAATATAAAGGGTTTTTTTCCAAGTATCGTGCACTTGACAAAATTCTGAGGATGCCCCACTCACCTCTTATTCCCCAAATTTTCATCCTTTATTTATTCAAATACTAATCTAGGTATTACTGCAAAGGGACTTTGCACATATAATTAAGAGTACTAACCAATTGACCTTAAAATGGGCAGATTATCTGGATGGGTTTAATACAATCACATGAACTCTTAAAAGTAGAGAACTTTCTCCAAATGCAGCAGAAAGGGGGAAAAAATGATTAGGGGAAATGTGAAACATAGGAAGGATTCAACATGCTGTTGGCTTTGGAAATGGAGAGGGCTATTGTTACTTGATTACAATGATCACCATGATGGCAACACAAAGAATGTCAGTAAGAACAGGAATCTGGGCATTTGTGTGATGTTATGGGTGAGATCCTTTCACTGAATCTTTATATCCCTCTCTGATCTCTATGTGCTTCAGATGCCTTGCTCTTTAGAAACTAGATATCCATGCCTTTCTCACACCTCTCTTCCCCTTTTTCCCATCTGAAAGTTTCCCAGAGAAGTTCTGTAAAATAATACATAATTGAAAAGGAGTTTGGCCCCTTCCACACCGTCACGCCGAGTTAGCAATCTTAGCTGCACCTGCTGCCTCCCGCCACTTTCCGGCCATGGATCCCCGTAAAGTGAGCGAGCTTTGGGCCTTGGTGAAACTGTGTAGGCAGGATCCGAGCATTCTGAGGAAATGCGCTTCCTGAGGGAGTGGGTGGAGAGCATGGGAGGTAAAATACCACCTGCTACTCATAAAGCCAAATCAGAAGAAAATAAGGAAGAAAAAACAGATACTAAGAAGGTGGAGGAAGACATAAAGACAGATGAACCATCAAGTGAGGAAAGTGACCTAGAGATTGACAATGAGAGTGTGATTGAAGCAGACACTGACGCCCCTCAGGAAATGGGAGATGAAAATGTAGAGATAACCAAGGAGATGATGGATCAGGCAAACGATAAAAAAGTGGCTGCCATTGATGCCCTAAATGATGGTGAACTACAGAAAGCCATTGACTTGTTCACAGATGCCATCAAGCTGAATCCTCACTTGGCCATTCTCTATGCCAAGAGAGCCAGTGTCTTCATCAAATTACAGAAGCCAAATGCTGCCATCCGAGATTGTGACAGAGCTATTGAAATAAACCCTGATTCAGCTCAGCCTTACAAATGGCGAGGGAAAGCACACAGACTTCTGGGCCATTGAGAAGAAGCAGCCCATGGTCTTGCCCTTGCATGTAAATTGGATTATGATGAAGATGCTAGTGCAATGCTGAAAGAAGTTCAACCAAAGGCCCGGAAAATTGCAGAACATTGGAGAAAGTATGAGCGGAAACGTGAAGAGCGAGAGATCAAAGAAAGAATGGAAAGGGTTAAGAAAGCTCAGGAAGAACATGAGAGGGCCCAGAGGGAAGAAGAAGCCAGACAACAATCAGGAGCTCAGTATGGCTCTTTCCCAGGTGGCTTTCCTGGGGGAATGCCTGGTAATTTTCCTGAAGGAATGCCTGGAATGGCAGGAATGCCTGGGCTCAATGAAATTCTCAGTGATCCAGAGGTTCTTGCAGCCATGCAGGATCCAGAAGTTATGGTGGCCTTCCAGGATGTGGCTCAGAACCCGGCAAATATGTCAAAATATCAGAGCAACCCAAAGGTTATGAATCTAATCAATAAATTGTCAGCCAAATTTGGAGGTCAAGCGTAATGCCCTTCTGACAAATAAAGCCCTTGCTGAAGGAAAAGCAACTTGGATCACCCAATGGATGTCGCAATAATACAAACCAGTATACCTCTAACCTTCTTGTGAAGAAAGGTGGGGTGCGTTGAAGAGAATCCCTACCCCTCTGCCCCACATGCAGCTGTAATGTGACAGTGGTTTGCCATTATGGTATTCTTTCAGATAATGTTTTCCTACTAGGAATTATAAACACTTTTAAATGTTAAAAATATTTTAAAACAAATTAAAAGGGTATATTGAACCCTACATTTTTCTTTACTAATCATTTTCGTGTTTTCCTTTGAATTAATTGGGCAAAAGATACTTCAGTATGGAAAGTTTATTGCCCAGTTTGAGTGAAATAAAGATTTATTAGTGGGAGGCAAATATAACATTTAAATAGTTTGAGTTGAATATTATAGTTACTGAGGCATTTTGATTTCTCTTTTTAAATGCTTTATTTTTTAAAAAAATGATTTATTTCAGTAAAACTACTGGGACCACCAGTATTGCAGTAGGACCTGGGTAGGGACTGGAAGTACTTGGTAGGGCAGCAGCAATCTTACTAGATTTTAAATAACACGTATCCTTATGCAGATTCATTTAAATCTTACACTGTGGTGAAGGGATGATTTTTACAATGCTGCAGTAAAGTTGTATTACTTAGCTCTGTTCTTGTCTGATACATATAATAAATAATAAATGTTTCATATTATTTCCACAAAAGGGAAATAAGGAAATACTTTTCTTTTTATACTTCTATGTTTAAAATTACCTTTTCTGGTCAGAAAATACCCAACTCTTTGTCAGCTTTCTACTTGTTTTTTCCATCTCCCCCCCTCCCCCCTTACTCTTTGGCCTAAAGATAGTCCTATTTCACTGGCATCATCACTGCTATCATTCACAGTATAATTGTGCAAGCATATTTAATGCTGGGTTTAATTTAATATAGACTATGTAGGGTAATACCCATAACAGCAGTACTTTTCTACTTGGCTAAGAGATTTCATATTTAAATATTAGATTTCTACTTCTGGGGAAATTTTACCATATCAAAAGATGTTGAAAGGAGTGATTTCCTTTGATGTTTGGTCATCTATTTGGTAATACCAGTAGAGTTTGTATTTGGAGAGAGTACAAGGTTTGAGTTAATTGAGATACATAGAGGGGAACCTAAGTTTTTGATCGAGCATGAATTATAAAATTGATGAGATCCATGGTGGTGGTTCATTGTAGTGTTGTTGGTATTGTGAAAGACTCATTGTTCTTTTCAGCTCTTAAATACTGCAACCATATTTCCACCCCTCCTTCCCTCTCCAGGATAAAGAAAATGATAAATTTTTTGTTGTATATTCAATTCCTGTGTTAAATAAGACTAAGTCCCGGCACTGTACCAGGAATTTTGAGGTTTCTACCTGATAAGCCTCTGTACTTGCTTATTTGAAGAATCAGTGCTAGGAGCAGTGGAGTAAATTTTATGGAATACATTTTTGAAATAGCACATATCTGAAGCCATAAGTTGATTTTCAGATTCTGACGCTTTACTGTACACAAGCAGATAGAAATGCATCCGTTGTATAAGTGAGAAAAAAGCTGTATGCTAATTGAGCATGATTTTTAAACCTTTAATACTCAGCATATAACCTAGCGTTTGAGCTTGCCAGTGTCCTTTTTGTTAATGTGTGTTCTCTCAAAATTTCTAATGTACACTGTGAATAACTCAAGACCAGTTACTTTTGAATTGCTTATTTGATTTGATTACTTAACTATACATTACCTAAGTACATTTTAACATTGCAAATACTACCATAAATGGGTAAAAGTAAAATTGGTCTTCTGAAAACGTGTTCTGTGCTTTTAGACTTTTAAGTTCCACAAAGAAAAAACGCTTTCATTTTCATAGAAAGTATCATTTATAAACAAAATGTTCTTTTCTTGTGCTGATAAGGCTATAAGAAGGAAAAGTGAAGGAGTTTTTTTCTGCTTAAAAATATATAGTTACTGGATATTTCCAGCTACATTAAAATAAACTATGGTTTTAAACTGGAAAAAAAAAAAAAAAGAAGAGGTTGTCAGCCAAGTACATTTGGGAAAACGTTGAATGAAAAAAATTAAGTTGAGTTTCTTAATTATACAGCTATATGATTACATGACTGTTGCTGTTCAAAAAGAAAGTATATTACCCACATTCATTGATGTATTGACAAAGGGGCACCTTGCAAGATGCTCTGCACTTTAGGGAAAACTATTCAGATATAAATCATTAATTCCGTGAGCCAACACCTGCCTTCTCTTTTACTTCTTAAAGTTTTACTTCATCTACGTGATGCAGATTAACTAATTTTTTTTTATTTTAATTTTTTATTGTTATTCAATTACAGTTGTGTGCCTTTTCTCCCCACCCCTACACCCCACCCCAGCCAAACCCCCCTCCCTCCACCTTCACCCTCCCCCTTGATTTTGTCCATGTGTCCTTTATAGTAGTTCCTGTAGTCCCCTCTCCTCACTGTCTCCTCCCCACTCCCCCTGCCCATTGTTAGATTGTTCTTAACTTCAATGTCTCTGGTTATATTTTGTTTCCTTTTTTTCTTCTATTTATTATGTTACAGTTAAAGGTGAGATCATATGGTATTTGTCCCTCACCTCCTGCCTTATTTCACTTAGCATGATGCTCTCCAGTTTCATCCATGCTGTAGCAAAGGGTATAAGCTCCTTCTTTCGCTCTGCTGCATAGAATTCCGTTGTGTAAATATACAATAGTTTTTGGATCCACTCATTTGCTGATGGGCACTTAGGTTGCTTCCAGTACTTGGCTATTGTAAATTGTGCTGCTATGAACATTGGGGTGCACAGGTTCTTTTGGATTGGTTCAGGGTTCTTAGGGTATAATCCCAGCAGCGGAATTGCTGGATCAAAGGGCAGTTCCCTGTTTAGTTTTCTGAGGAAATTCCATACTGTTTTCCACAGTGGCCTCACCAGTCTGCATTCCCACCAACAGTGCACTAGGGTTCCATTTTCTCCGCATCCTCTCCAACATTTGTTTGTGGATTTGTTTATGTTGGCCACTCTGACTGGTGTGAGATGGTACCTCCCTGTGGTTTTAATTTGCATCTCTCTGATGGCTAGTGATGCTGAGCATCTTTTCATATGTCTCTGGGCCCTCTGTATGTCTTCCTTGGAGAAGCGTCTGTTCGAGTCCTTTGCCCATTTTTTAATTGGGTTGTTTGTCTTCCTGGAGTGGAGTCGTGTGAGTTCTTTATATATTTTGGAGATCAGGCCCTTGTCTGAGGTATCCTTAGCAAATATGTTTTCCCATACTGTTGGTTCTCATTGTAATTTGGTGCTGTTTTCTTTAGCCATGCAGAAGCTTTTTATTTTGATGAGGTCCCATTTGTTTATTCTTTCCTTTATGTCCCTTGCTTTAGGGGACATGTCTGTGAGGATGTTGCAGCGTGGAATGTCTGAGATTTTCCTGCCAATATTTTCCTCTAGGACTTTTATGGTGTTACGACTTATATTCAAGTCTTTTATCCATCTTGAGTTTATTTTTGTGTATGGCATAAGTTGGTGATCGAGTTTCATTTTTTTGCACGTAGCTGTCCAGATCTCCCAACACCATCTGTTGAAGAGGCTGTTTTTGCTCCATTTTATGCTCCTGCCTCCTTTGTCAAATATTAATTGACCGTATAGACTTGAGTTTATTTCTGGGCTCTCTGTTCTGTTCCATTGGTCTATGTGCCTGTTTTTATGCCAGTACCAGCCTGTTTTGATGACAGTGGCTTTGTAATACAGTTTGATATCAGGTATTGTGATCCCTCCTGCTTTGTTCTTCTTTCTCAAAATTGCTGCAGCTATGCGGGGTCGTTTATGGTTCCATATAAATTTCTGAAATTTTTGTTCTATATCTGTCAAATATGTCATGGGTACTCTAATAGGGATTGCAATGAATCTATAAATTCCTTTGGGTAGTATGGCGATTCTGATGATGTTAACTCTTCCAATCTATGAGCATGGTACATGCTTCCATTTGTTTGTGTCTTCCTGAATTTCTTTCTTCAGTGTTGTGTAGTTTTCTGAGTACAGGTCTTTTACCTCCTTGGTTAGGTTGATTCCTAGGTACTTTATTTTTCTTGTTGCTATATCAAATGGGATTTTTTCCTGATTTCTGTTTCTGCAGTTTCGTTGTTGGTATACAGGAATGCCTTTGATTTCTGAGTATTGACTTTGTATCCAGCTGTTTTGCCAAATTCATTTATTAGGTCGAGTAGTTTTCTGGTGGAGTCTATAGGATTCTTCATGTACACTATCATGTCATCTGCAAACAGTGACAGTTTCATTTCCTCCTTTCCAATTTGGATGCCTTTTATTGCTTTTTCTTTTCTGATTGCTGTGGCTAGGACTTCCAATACTATGTTAAATAGGAGCAGTGAGAGAGGGCATCCTTGTCTTGTTCCTGATCTTAGTGGGAAAGCTCTGAGTTTCTGTCCATTGAGTATATTGTCGGCTGTAGGTCTCTCATATATGGCCTTCATTATGTTGAGGGATGCTCCCTCTATTCCCACTTTGCTGAGTGTTTTATCAGAAATGGGTGCTGTATCTTATCAAATGCTTTTTCCACATCTATTGATATGATCATGTGATTTTTGACTTTGCTGTTGTTGATGTGATGTAGTATGTTTATAGATTTGCGAATATTGTACTATCCTTGCATACCTGGGATGAATCCCACTTGGTCATGGTGGATGATGTTTTTAATGTATTGCTGGATGCGTTTTGCCAATATTTTGTTGAGAATTGTAGCGTCTATGTTCATCAACGATATTGGCCTGAACTTTTCTTTCTTCGTTGTGTCTTTATCTGGTTTTTATATTAGGATGATGCTGGCTTCATAAAAAGAGTTTGGGAGTCTTCCATCAGTTTGGATTTTTTCGAGTAGTCTGTGAAGGATGGGGTTAGCTCTTCCTTAAATGCTTTGTAGAATTCTCCTGGGAAACCATCTGGTCCAGGGCTTTTGTGTGTTGGGAGTTTTTTGATGAGTGCTTCAACTTCGTCTGCTGTTATTGGTCTGTTTAGGTTTTCTGCTTCTTCTTCATTCAGTTTTGGAAGATTATATTTTTCTAGAAATGTATCCATTTCACCTAGGTTTTCAAATTTCTTGGCGTACAGTTCTTCGTAGTAATTTCTTACAATCCTTTTTATTTCTGTTGTATCAGTTGTAATCTCTCCTCTTTCATTTCTAATTGTGTATTTGAATCCTCTCTTTTTTTCTGGATGAGCCTACTTAACGGCTTGTCGATTTTGTTTATCTTTTCAAAGAACCAGCTCCTGGATTCATTGATCTTTAGAATTGTGCTTTTAGTCTCTATGTCATTTAACTCTGCTCTGATCTTGGTTATTTCCTTCCTTCTGCTTGCTCTGGGCTGTCTTTGTTGTTGTTCCTCCAGTTCTTGTAGGCGTAGGGTTAGGTTGTTTGTTTGAAATGTTTCTATTTTTTTTAAGGTAGGCCTGTATTGCTATGAACTTCCCTCTCAGGACTGCCTTTGCTGTGTCCCATAGGTTTTGGGTTGTTGTGAGTTCATTTTCATTTGTTTCCAGAAAGTTTTGATTTCTTCCCTAATCTCGTTCTTGACCCATTCATTTTTTAATAGCATGTTTTTCAGTCTCCATGATTTTGAGTGTTTTGGGTTTTTTCCTTTGGGGTTGGTTTCTAGTTTCAACCCCTTGTGGTCAGAGAAAATGCTTGCTATGATTTCAATTTTCTTGAATTTGTTGAGGCTTGCTTTGTGTCATATCATGTGGTCTATCTTTGAAAAAGTTCCATGGACACTTGAAAAGAACATGTATTTTGCTTCTTTGGGATGAAAAGCTCTATATATATCAGTTAAGTCCATTTCCTCTATGGTATTGTTAAGTGACACAATATCCTTGTCGATATTTTCTTTGGAAGACCTGTCCACTTTTGATAGTGGGGTGTCAAAGTCCCCTACTATAATTGTGGTGCTCTCAATATCTTTCTTGAAGTCCTCCAAGATTTTCTTAATGTATTTGGGTGCTCCTATGTTGGGTGCATATTTTTACTATGTTTATGTCTTCTTGGTGGATTCTTCCTTTGAGTATTATGAAGTGATCTTCTGGGTCTCTCTTTATGGCCCTTCTTTTGAAGTCTATTTTGTCTATTTTGTCATACTCATAATATGAGTATTGCTCTCCCTGCTTTTTTTTCCTGTCCGTTTGCTTGGAAAATTTGTTTCCAGCCCTTCACTTTCAGTCTGTGTAAGTCTTTTGTCCTGAAATGGGTCTCTTGTAGGCAGCATATGTGTGGGTCATGTTTTCTTATCCATTCAGATATTCTATGTCTTTTGATTGGAGCATTTAATCCATTTACATTTAAGGTTATTATCGATAGGTAGTTATTCATTGCCATTTTTTCCTACCTGTGTTCCTCTCTCTTTCTCTTTTCCTTCCTTTCCTTAAAAGCGTCTATTTAGAATCTCTTGCAGAGCTGGTTTGGTGGAAGTGTATTCTTTTAGACTTCTTTTGTCTGGGAAACTCTTTATTTGGCCTTCTATCTTGATTGAGAGCCTTGCTGGGTAAAGTCGTCTTGGTTGCAGGCCTCTGGTTCTCATTACTTGGAATATTTTTTGCCATTCTCTTCTGGCTTGGAGCATTTCCATTGAGAAGTCACTTGCTAACCTTATTGGGGCTCCCTTATATGTTACTTCCTGTTTCTCCTTTGCTGCCTTTAAGATCCTCTCTTTGTCTTCGAATTTTGCCATTTTTATTATGATGTGCCTTGCGGTGGGCCTCTTTGGGTTCCTCTTGCTTGGGACTCTGTGTTTCCTGGATTTGGGTGACTTTTTCTCTCCTCAGATTAGGGAAGTATTCCATCATTACTTTTTCAAACAGGTTTTCTATCCCTTGCTCTTCTTCTCCTTCTGGTATTCCTATTATACGGATATTGTTATGTTTCATGTTGTCCTGCATTTCCCTTATTACCTCTTCATTCATTCTGAGCCTCTTTTCCTTTTCTTGCTATTTCTGGGTGTTTTTTTCTACTTTGTCCTCCAGCTCGCTGATCTGATCCTCTGCTTCTTCAAGTCTGCTTTTGATTCCTTCTAATGTGTTCTTCAATTCAGAAATTGTAATCTTCATTTCCTCTTGGCCCTTGTTGATAGTTTCTATTTCCTTTTTCATGTTGATATAGTTTGCAGTGAGTTCACTGTAGTTTCCCTGTAGTTTCTGGTAGTGCTCTGTGAGCTCAGTGAACTTCCTGATAACCATTGCTTTGAACTCAGTATCTGATAGTTGACTTGCCTCTTTTTCAGTTAGCGTTCTTTCTGAGGCTTCCTCCTTTCCTTTAATTTGGGGATTGTTTCTTTGTCTTCCCATTGTTTGTGAGACTCTTCTTGTTAGCCTCTGCTTCTTTAATTGATCTATTCTGACTTCCTGGGTTTATGGTGTGAAGTTCTATGGTAGAATGCCAATGGGATTCAGTGGTGCTGTCTCCTTAATCTCCTGTGCTCACTGGTCTTCAGCGGACGTTTATGAGTGTAACACGGTCTAACTCTGGTCTTTTCAGCACTCCAGGTTTTCTTGTTTCACCTGTGGGAAAAAGAGAAAGGAGGGAAAAAAAGAAAAAAAAAAAAGAAGGGAAGGAGGGGAAAAGGGAATAGAAAAGGAAAGGAAGGAAGGAAGAAGAAATAAAGAAAGACAGAAGGACAGAAAGGAAGAAGGAATTCAGGGGGTAAGAAGGAAAGAAAGAAAAAAAAGTCTTCTGCTGGCTTTAAACCTTTCAGGTTAGTTCTGCTGGTCTTCCTGTCTGTGTAACAGGAGCGGGTGTTGGGAAGGATTGGTTTCCCTCTTCTCCCTTCCTGAGCCACACTCTTATCTGTTGTTCAGCCTCCAGTGCAGTTCCTCAGGGTCCTTCTGCTCCTCACTAGGCCTTTAGTTCACCAGTTGTGGTGTCCTTGAGTTGCACCAATTAGGGGCAACTCACACTCCCCCTTCTTGCTCTTTGCTGTCTTAGATGCTAGGGGTTCTGGGTGCTGCTATGGGGTAGTTCAGCCCCCTACTGGGTCAAGTCTTTCTGGGGAATGCAGTCTCCCCTAGCCCTGCAGCTCCCCTCTGGTGGGTGTTCTGCCTTAGTCCTAGAGAGCCAGTAGGCCCTGCAGGGCTCTGTGCGCAGGGACTAGGTAGGAGTTGTTCAGAACTGATGCTTTTAGGTGTGGTCCCTCGCCGGCAGCCAGGCCTTGATCAGCCGATCTGCTGCTTTGGGACTGGGTCTCGGGAGGCTGGCTGGTCCACAGCTCTGGGACTGAGTCGCATGGCTGGCCCTCTGCAGCTCTGGGCCAGAATCGAGCGGGGGGCCGGCCTGTCCGCTGCTTTGGGACTGAGTCACGCAGCCGACCTGTCCGCCGCCTTGGGCCTGTGCGTGGGGCAGCTAGCCTCTGCTCCCGGTGCACACCCACCCAAGGTTTCAGGTGTGGGCGGCCAGCTGGGGTTTCAGTTTTGGGCCCCCAGTCCGCTAATCTGGGTGTGCGCCACCAGGCTTCAGGTGAGCACCGGGGCTGTTTATCCCACGTTCACAGTCCAGGGGCTGAGGAGGGAGGGGCACCAGAGGCCGCAGCTGCTGGGGAGAGTTCTCTAACTTGCCGCTGAGTGCCTCTATTTTCTTTCTCACTTTGAGAAATTCTTCCTATTCAAGCCCCTTGGTCCAAACAAGCACCTGGCTGCTCACACAGCTCAGCCTGGCTCTGTCCCAAGAATCCTGCAGCAGACCCTGAGCCCAGGCTGGGGCTTCAGCCGCCCTGGTCCCCATGCAGGTCCCAGGTACCTTATTGTCCTTAAGCACTCTTCTTACTGTCAGATCTTTCAATGTCCTCTGTCTTTGGTCTCCAGTCTTCATATATGCTGGAATACCGTTGGCTGTTCGCTCTGCTCCTCAGATCAGATAGGTGTTTCACTGGTGTTGAGGGGAATTGGACTCTGATCCCACCTATCTCACTGCCATCTTCCATGGCTGAGATCAGATTAACTAATCTTTATTCACCACACTTAATCTATCTCCAGTAGATTTTTTTTTTTTTTTTTTTTTGGCTGTTCCTTGAAGAATTTAATTCAGGGCGTAACAGTGCTATTTACACACTGACTCTCAAAAATTTTCTTTTTGGTTTTTTTTTCCTCAAAAGGGTAAGAGATGGAAATCTATTTTTCCCTTCCTTTACTTCAAACCAGCAAGGATAATAAATAAGGCCTAGATTATTGATTTCAACAATTTTAATCATAGAAACTTTTTTTTTTTCTCAGAGAAAACATTTTATTGTCTGGCCCAAAGGTCCTTAGAAGTGACAGCCTCCCAATGTTTTTCATATCTGCCTTCATTGATCCTTGAATGAACTCCAGAAAATACATATCTCTGTAGAGAACACTTTCAAAAACCACTATTGTGAACTACATACTTGAGTAAATATTGCCAAGTTTGTTTTTTTTAAACATAATGGGCAAATAAAAAATTACTTAGAGTTTATAGCTCTCTTTTAATATGTCCTCAGAAGTTAAAGCTTCTGTTTGTACGGTCAACATACCAGACAGGAAATTACATAGGCAATAAAATCCTGTACTTCCTTATTAAACTATTTAACTGGCAGGATGGAATTGAAGGGGAAAGAGTAAAGAAATATGAACTTATAATGTAACTATTTTTGGAAAAGAGACAAAGACAATATAGAGTAAAAAACGACTTTCTATTTAAATTTTCTATGCTATTTGAACAGCCTATAGATTCTTACATAAAATAAGGTTTTCTTCCTTAACAGTTTTGTATTGTGTAAAGAAGGAAAAGCTGTCAAATGAAGGTAGAAAGAAGACTATGAATTCTTAAGTTTTAAAAGTTTTATATAATAAATACAGTTTTAAGATTCTCTGTAAAATTGTGTAAAGAAACAAAATTAAAATTTACTAAGTAATGTAAATGAACATTCTAAAGAGTCACTAAAATGTAGAGGAATGTAACAAATAAACTTTATAGCCAAATTTTATTTTCTAACCATTGTGTTTTTATCACTTTACGGAATGTAAATGAAGAGAGTTAGTGTGAATATCCTGAAAATAGAAACCATTCTAACAGTCTTGCAATTAGTCATCTTTCAGAAAGTCATTTGCTTGCTGACTAATTAGCCTCTTGACGTGTCATGAAGATTTTCCTTATTAGAACAAACTAATTTTTCAAATATTTGCCTTACCAACATTAGTAAATTAACCCGTTCCTTTTCTTTCTCATAAAGTATACTGACAGCCTAATGCACATTTAGAAAAATGTGTTAAAATGTTCCAAAGTGGTCTCCAGAGAATACAAGCATATTCTAACATTGCTCCCATAAAACATAAAATTCATTAAAATTGTTTAATGAAGTTTCAATGCCCATAGCATATTCCTTTTGGACATTCTTAATGGTGGTAAATTGCTGTGGTTTAATATAAAGTTAAATATTGGAGAGATGTTTCAGTAGAAAATGATACGGCTATTATAAGCTCTCGGTTTGCTATGGAAAGAGAGATGAAGCATGAAAAGTATTGTATAAGGTGAGAACAGCTACTTAAGGGTTACTAAGTGTCTTAGAAGTGAATTTAAATTGCATATCCTAATGAAGAATACTAAACATTAATTCAAAGATGGGTTCATAAATATTTAATGTTTCTAGTTTGTATTCTGTATGTGTAAATACTAAGTATTACATTAAACTATGTTAAATAATTATACTTCAATGTAGTCCAGGGATACAGGACTATATCCATTTTAGTTATTGGAGTATAGAAATTTTGGGAGGCAAATGAAGCTGCTTTCTGGAAAGAAGGAGGGAAAAAGAAAAGTATCTACTTGGTAAGTTTTCTATTCCCATGAAGACCTGCTGTGCTGCTTAAAATTGAAATCAATGAGATATCCTTTCATATTTAAAATAAATCTGCCTTTTGGTAGTTGAAATTATTTTTTGTTCTTTGCAGCTAAACTATACAATGATTCTGTAAATTCTTGTTTTCATCATCACTGCCTATATGTGGAAAATCAGATGATTCAAGGAGATTCTGTGAACCATCCCAAATGTACCAAGTTGTAATTTATATATGATATATAGATTGCTTTCTAAGGAGAAAAACCATAGATTTCATCAGATACTCAAAAAAGTCTGTCATTTATCACTGACTTTCACAGTCCCATGATTATTTTAGGTTTTATCTGACATGTGGCACATTGAAAAAGGTACCCCTTAGAGCCTTGCCGCTGTTTTATACACACACACACACACACACACACCTGTGTTTTTTGGACTATATGATGCATCAGACCATAAGACACACCTAGGTTTTAGAGGAGGAAAATAGGGAAAAAAAATTTGAAGCAAAAAATGTGGTCCTGCTCCTGCCTCCTGTGACCCCGCTCCACTGCCCCTCCCCACAGCGAACCAGGTAAGCTACATTCAGACTATAAGACGCACCCCCCCTTCCACCCAAATTGGGGGGTGCATCTTATAGTCCGAAAAAACACAGAGTGAGTGAGTGTGTGTGTGTGTGTGTGTGTATTAACAGTCTCACAGAAAAATTTTTCATGAAATTTGGCTTGAGAAAGTTTACTAGGTAGTAATAGTTTTTTAAGTAAGTTTTGATTTTTCTTCATTTGAGTAGGTCTAGCTGGAAGTTGATATAGACAGGTTTGAATTGAGTAACAGGGTAATTTTTTTTCCCCATCAAGAACTGATAAAAAACTTTAGGATTAAAATGGATATTAGAGCTTAACTACTCCATTCTTTTCATTTTACAGATAAGGAAAGAGACCAAAAAAAGGATAAATAAAATTCATAAGGTTAATTGGTAGACAAGTAAAGATAAAGTTCTGTTGATTATCTGTCTCCAGAGCCTTTTTTACTGTACCAAACTTTGATAATTCTTATTTCCTTACTCCTTGTCCCCATCTGTGATGTATAGTCAACTCATTTAATCTTTATACAATACTAAGAGCAAAGTGTTGCTGTAATTCCCATTTTAGTTACTGTTCTCTGTTTCTTTGAATGTTCTATTGAAACTTTTTAATGTCATTTTGAAAAATACTGCCACATACATATATGTGCTTATTCATGTCAGTTGATTTGGATTTCCAGTCTTGGATAAAATAATGGAAAGGACCATTTCATATATTTTCTAGGAAACTTTATTAAAGGGCTTATTTTCTTGTTCATTTGCTTGCTTGTTTTTAAAATTCAAAGTGAGTTTTAAAATAAAATTAAGGGCAGAAAGAACAAAAAAAGTATCACTGTGGACTTAAAAAAAAAAAGGCCTAGAGTACAGTGAAATCAGTGACTGGACACCATTTCAAAAGGTGCTTTATGTGTTTGAGAGATATGGGATGCCCCGTTCCTCCGAGCTTTCCCGCTACCGCAAATGAGAATAAGTCCTCGGGGACACAATCTGTTGTTCCAGCGGGAAAGGGGGTGGCGATTCCCTCTAGTGGAGAATGTCCTGAGCCCTTCTCTGAAACAGCTTTTATTAGGATCGGAATGTGTAGGGGAATACAGCATACATGCATAGCTTATCAATCAATGTCCAAAAGGCTACAGTCGTAGAAAACAAATATTATCTATAGATAACAATTAAAGAAACACAGAGATCATCTCAGGTCAGTGTCTGTGAGACGTTCTGACACGAGGTAGTTGTAAAGGTGTATTTCGTGATGCAAGGAGTTTACTCCTTATGCTTTGTACTTAAATGTCTGGTTTATAACAGCAGGGCTATACCAAAGCAAAGCACGTTTCAAAGGATAAAATGTATACTTTAGGCCTGGTTTTCCAAGAGAATCTTCGGTGTTAGTTTTGGGTCGTGCCTACCGCCTGCTTCCTGGCTTTTCAGTCGAGACTTACTGGCCTCTTTCAAGGCCTGCTTGTGTGGGGCTAGTCTCTGAAATCACACAGAGTGGTCCCCAACACAGAAATACTTTGGAAAGTCTCCACCTACTTGGAAACAAATACTTCTTTATTTACTTTGCTTCTTAGTGAAATGACAGTCACCCACCTCAACAATTCTCTCCTTTACTAACTGCTCTACTCTCCCCATTTTCTCCTGGGAAAAGCCTGCTTATCCTGTAGGACCCTTTTCTTCCACCAGTGTTCTCCTGCTATATACATTGTACACTCTCCTCTACTGTGTAACCGTTGTGTTGTTCTCATGTGTTTGCATGTGTGTCTTCTTATCTTCTTAACTGGACTTAATTCCTTGGGTGTCATGACTCTCACTCAACTTGGTATCTCAAGTTCCTAAAGAGGCAGACAGGTACAATAGGTATTGTATATTTGTTTGTCAAAATATAGATATGTGTATGTTTAAAGCTATTTTGAATGATACTAAGGGATTGGGGTTTTTTTTATTGCTTTCAGAGAGAGAGGAAATGAGAGAGGAAAACATTGATGAGAGAGAGAAGCATCAATTGATTGCCTCCCATATGCACACAGATCAGGGATCCTTCACATCTAGCCTGAGGGTTGCACCTACCCATGCCCAGGTCTTTACCAGGGATCACCCCACAACCTAGGTATGTGCCCTGATGGGAAATTGAACCCACAACTTTCTAGCTATATTATGATGCTCGAACCAACTGAGCCACACCAGCTTTATAGAAGGTTTTATAAAGTGATTTTATGATTAAACAGTCTTAAATACATATTTATGATTATTGCCATTTAATGTAAACTTTTAAAGCTTGTCTTTCGGCCCTGGCCAAGTAGCTCAGTTGGTCGGAGTGTCATCCGATACACCAAGGTTGCATGTTTAATCCTGGTCAGAGCACATACAAGAATAAACCAACAAATGCATAAATAAGTGGAAGAACAAAATCAATGTGTCTCCCTCTCTCTCTCTCTCTCTCTCTCTCTGTCTCCCTATCACTCTAAAAATCAATAAATAAAAAAAATTGCCTTTCAAAATTGAATCTTCTGATTTTAGAACTTGAACTTTTGAGTTAATTGTCAGCTCTGTATTTTCACATCAAAAATTAGAACCTATGATCTGATAGAGATTTTGTTTTGTTTTTGTATTCTATGACTTGAAAGGCACTCTGACATACGGTTTGGAAATAAGATATTGAAAATTCCAGATCCTTCAACTTCAGTAAGGAAGAGTAGTTAGTTTCCTTGGTACTATTTAGGGGAAAAGTCAAGATTCTATTACACTGTTTAAGTATTGGTTCTACAAATACAGAAATATGTCAGAATTTAGTCTTTATTGATAGAAGACACCTTGATGTGAAGGTAGTTTTTATAAGATTGACTTATTTTGGACTATGTGATGACAAATCCCCTAAAATTTATTCAGGGTAAATCTGAGAGAGACCAGGATAACTTATTAACATAAAATAATTGTTTGTTTTTCTTGCAGAAAAAAAAATTGACATAGTGATCAAAATGAGAAAATTGAATAATTCAGTATCATTTGAGTCACATCTGTATTTAGTGTTTTAGCAATTTGCAGACAATCTCTAGAATTCACATATTCCAAAAAGGATATTAGTACCCTATTTAAAAATGCAGTTTTTAAAGTACAAAACATATTGTGAGTAAGGAAAATAAAATGTATGAAAAATAATGTGGAACCAAAGGTGAGGTTAATATAAACAATAACTACTGAGGATTTTTATGTAACTTGTTAGAAGTGTGCCACAAATGTAGTTCATAATCACCATAGATTCCCTAGAAAGGAAGTGCTCTATTCCTTCAAATAATTTTATTTTTACTTGACAGATTTTTTTCTAAATGAAATCAACTTGTCCAATTTTAGTTTTTCTGGAACTTAACCCTTTAAGAGGTCTATAAATAGAATTCAGAGAGTTTATGGACTTGAATAAGACCAAAAAAATATTTATTTTTATTTACTTCTGATTAAAATGTAGCGTTTCCTAGCATTACGCTAAGTGAAATAAGTCAGATGGTGAAAGAGAAATACCATATGGTCTCACCTATAAGTGGAACCTAATCAACAAAACAAATAAGCAAGCAAAATACAACCAGAGACATTGAAATAAAGAACAAACTGACAGTAACCAGAGAGGAAGTGGGAGGGGATAATAGGGGATCATAGGGGAAGGGCCATCAATGAACATGTATAATGGACAAAGCCAAAGGGGTTAGGTTTTGGGGTGGGAGGTGGGGAGTGGTGGGGTGAAAATGGACACAACTGTACTTGAACAACAATAAAAAATTAAATAAATAAATAAATGAAATGTATCCTATCCTTCTTTTAGGAATATAGGTAGCAAAACTCAGTATCTATGACTTGTTCACTTACAGGATTCACAGATATTTAGGCATTATAGTTTTTATATATAACAAAATATTTATTCTCATCACTACTTTCAAATTACCTTAGTTTTTAGACTCATGGCCAGATCCTCATTATTTAATGTGTTACTAAAGAAACATATGTTACTATACCTTTTTAAAAATAATATTCTGATAATATCTGTATATTGCTTTAGTATATTTCTTTGTAGTTATTTATTATTTATTTAAAAACATTATTTTGAAAAAGAGCCATACGCTTTACCAGACTGCTAACAAGGTTTATAATCCAAAAATATTTAAGAATCTCTGACTTAGAGGAATAAACTACACATGGTTGTATGATGGTAGGTTCTTCTTTCCGAACTCATGTTTCTTCACTAATTGGATTATTTGAATATCCATTGGAATTAAACTTTATGTTAATTAAAGTCATAATAATCTCTTTCAGAGAAGCTAATATTTGTTTGAAAACTTTTAAGAACAATGAACATGCATTTATAGGAAGTTCCCCGTATCTGCTGTTTTTACAACTAGCACTACTGTGCAGCTTTTAACTTTTTTAACAATCTAAGAATTCGTTCTGAAGTTAAGTTCCATGTTATATCTGTTGTGCATATTAGTGTATTGTAAGTCTGCAAGTTAAGATCACTTCAACTTGGCTCTCTGGCCTTTCTTTGTTGAAGAAACTTAAGTCATGTAATAGATCAGTCAGAGCCTATTTTTGCACTTAGCACACCTAATGCATTCAGATGCATTATTGTTCACTTTCATATTAATGTACAATAATGTAATAATATTTCTACTGTTTATTTTTAGAAATGTACTTTATTGATTATGCTATTACAATTGTCCTAATTTTCCCCTTTAGTCCCCCTCCAACTGGTACCCCCATTCCCTCCAGCAGTACCTCCTTAGTTCATCATTGGGTCCTGCATATAGGTTCTTTGGCTTCTTCATTTCCTGTACTATTCTTAACATCCCCCTGTCTATTTTGTACCTACCAATTATGCTTCTTAATCACTGCACCTTTTCCCTCATTCTCCCTCTTCCCCTTTCGCACAGATAACCCTCCAAATGATCTCCATATCTGTGATTCTGTTCCTGCTCTGGTTGTTTGCTTAGTTTGTTTTTTAGATTCAGTTGTTGATAGTTGTGAGTTTATTGCCATTGTTAAGTTCATAGTTTTGATCTTCTTTTTCTTAAATAAGTCCCTTTAACATTTCATGTAATAAGGGCTTGGTGATGATTATCTCTTAGCTTTACCTTGTCTGGGAAGCCCTTTATCTGTCTTTCCATTCTAAATTATAGTTTTGCTGGTTAGAGTAATCTAGGTTGTAGGTCCTTGCTTTTCATCACTTTGAATACATCTTGCCAGTTACTTTTTGCCTGCAAAGTTTCTTTTGAGAAATCACCAGTCTTATGGGAACTCCTTTGTAAGTGACTTTCTGCTTTTTTCTTGCTGCTTTTAAGATTCTCTTTATCTTTATCCTTTGGCATTTTAATTATGATGTGTCTCGGTATGGTTCTTTTTAGGTCCAATTTGTTGGGGACTCTCTGAGCTTCCTGGACTTGTATGTCTATTTCCTTCACCAAATAAGAGTTTTCTTTCAATATTTTTTGTAACAAGTTTTCAATTTCTTGCTCTTCCTCTTCTTATTCTGGCATCCCTATGATTATTAGGATGTTGGTACATTTGGAGGTGTCCCAGAAGCTTCTTTTACTGTCTTCATTTTTTTGAATTCTTTTTTCTTCCTGCTGTTCTGTTTGAATGCTTATTTCTTCCTTATGTTCTAAATTGTTGATTTGAATCCTTGGTTCCCTGTAGATTTTTCTTTATTTCACTTAGCATAAGTTGCCATACTCAATGAGTTCTTTGAGCATCCTGATCACCAATATTTTGAATTCTGTATCTGATACACCGGCTATCTCCACTTCGTTTAGTTCTTTTTCTCAGGTTTTGTTCTATTCTTTAATTTGGGCCATATTTGTTTGTCTTCTCAACTTGGTAGGCTCCCTGTTTGTTTCTGTGTATTAGGTAGAGCTGCTTTAACTCCCTGTCTTAGTAGCATGACCTATTGTAGAAAAGGTGCCTATAAATTGTGTGGGGCGGAGCCTTAGGTAGTTGCCAGAAAAAAGCAACCCACTTCACTGCTTTGTGACTCTCTTTTGGGGACGGCTCAGAGAGGGAACAATGCCATTGCCTGGCTTCTGGAGGTTTGCCTAGCACTAGCCATATGCAATTGGTGCCTTTCCAGCTGTTGCCCTGGTGCTGAATCCCAGAGGGGATGGGTCTGCATAACTTCTAAGTCTGTGTGGACCCTTTAAGCGGAGTCTCCTGAAAATCTGGCAATTTCTTCCACTGCCCCTACCCCCACTAATTTTTACAACTAGAAGTTCTGGTGATTTCTTGTTGGCACTGGAACCCTGAGCTCTGTGGTCTGACTTGGGGCTAGGATCTCTTGCTCTCAAGGTATCCCTCCCGATTTTTATCCACTGCACGTGAATGTGGGACCACCTGTTCCACCACCATCGCCACCTCTCCACAGCCTTTCTGCTATCTTTGTGCCTCCACCCCTCCTACCCATCTGGATGAATCTAGCTTCTTTAAATCCTTGGTTGTTGGACTCCCATACAGCTTGATTTTCTGGTGGTTCTGGGTGTTATTTGATTTGAGGTCTAGTTGCGATTCTTTTCTGTGATTGCTCAAGGAGGCAAAGCATGTTTATGCCTCCGTCTTGACTGGAAGGTCTACTGTTCATTTAAATATTGTTTTATAACTATTGGCTCTGTTGTCACAAACTAGTTTTACACCAACAGCTTAGACTAAGTTAATTTTATCTTTATATATTCTACTTTAAAACTTAACTAGAATATGGCCAGGAAGATATTCCCACTAATCTCTCAATCTTAAAAACAATGTTTTTAAATGTTGGATAAATCTTAAAAATACCAAAGAACTGATAAGTCCAAAATGCAAATGCTGACAAGAACCCAGAAAGATAGGTGTAACACAAACCTCCTTTTGCCTTTAGAGCATTTGTCTGAACTGGCAAACTTGAACTTTGGTTTTTATACTTCCCTGATAAAGTTTAAGCTTCAAAGAGTTATTTTCCAAGTTTAATCTACCCCCATTGGAGTAAATCTACCCTTTTCACCTGGAGCATGACAGACCCTCACAACTATGGGACATCCCAAGCACAAACTAATAGTCCAAATTCACATCATCAGGTGGCTCAAAAAATTAACTTGGAAAAGCTGAATTTATTTATTTGAAAATGGTCCTACAATGGTGTATCCCAAACACAAAATAATAGCCCAAATTCACATCATTGGGTTGGTCCCAAAAACTTAAAAGCCAAATTTATTTAGTTGAAAGTGGTCCTATACTGGTAGATCCCAGATTGCATAAATCAATGCTTCTGCTTTAGAAAATCTCCATAAATTATTTTTCAAGAAAAATGAGTAGCTTACAGTAAAAAAAAAAAAAATTATGCAAAGAAGTCACCATGATCTAAAGCCAGCAGATAACAAGGAGACCTCAGATCTATGAAGACCTCAAATACTAGAATTGAGTATTTGAATTAAATTTGAACTAAAAGTAATTTGAACCAAAAGTAATTTGAATTAAAAGAAATTATAAAGATGTATTTTAAGCAGAAGGAAAGGATCCCATATGGAAAATCTGAGTCGAAAGAAGGAACAGTACCCTCCCCCAAGTGGTGAATATTGTTGGTAAATCTAGACATTCCTAAAACAGAGCATACAAAAAGACTAATACACATTGTGGGATTAATGCATTTTTAAGTGTTCTCAAGCATTTGTACAGACTGGGAGATGAATAAGGTTATTCAATAGTTAAGTATACATTTTTCTAAGAGAATAGTACATTTTCAAATAAAAAAATGAAAAACCTATGAATTATTAAAATTTAAAAGGAAAAATATAAAACCAACACTCAACCTTGCTTATATGATTTACTTAGGATACTTTTTAAAATCCTAATGCCCAGACTCCACACCACACCAATTCAATCAGAGTATCTGAGTGATTTTAAAGCTCTTGAGGTGATTCTAAAGAAAGCGTGGAGGAGGGGGAAAAAAAAAACCAGAAGAGATAGAGCAGAGAGTGCAAAGTAAGATACTTGATTTAAATCAAAATATATCACTAAACCACATTTAAAGTAAATGATGTAAATTAGTTAAAAGATTTCAGATTGACCAATTTGTTTGTGGGTAGCAGGAGAAATGACTGAAAGCTGGCCAAGAGCAGAGCAAGCAGCATTGTTCCCTCTCTGACCTATCCCCCACAGGCAACGCCACAACACAGCAAAGTGGGTAGCACTACCATGACAAATACCTAAGGCTCCACCCCCTACAACATATCAGGCATGCTGAAACAAAAAAATATGGCCCAAATGAAAAAACAGATCAAAGCTCCAAAACTAGAACTGAGTGATGAAGAGATAGCCAACCTATCAGATGCAGAGTTCAAAACACTGGGATGCTCACAGAAATCGTTGAGAATGATCACAAAACAGAGGAAAAAGTGAAGGCTATGCAAGGTGAAATAAATAAAAATATACAGAGAACCAACAGTGAAGGGAAGAAAACAGGGACTCAAATCAACGATTTGGAGCAGAATGTAGAAATTAACATTTAGCCAGAACAGAATAAAGAAATAAAATTATTTAAATAACGTATGAACAGTAAAATGACCATAAGCTCACAACTATCAACAACTGCACCTAAAAACAAAAACAAACTGAGCAAGCAACTAGGACAGGAACACAATCACAGAAATGGAGATCACATGGAGGGTTATCATTGGGGATGGTAAGGGGTGAGAATTGGGGAAAAGGTACAGGGAATGAGAAGCATAAATGATAGGTACAAAATAGATAGGGGTAGGTTAAGAATAGTATAGGAAATGGAGAAGCCAAAGAACTTATGTAAATCCATGGACATGAGCTAACAGGTCAGGGGGTGTATGCTGTTGGGAGGTGGGATGCAGGGTAGAGGGGGATAAAGGGGAGAAAAAATGGGACAGCTGTAATAACATAATCAATAAAGTATATTTAAAAAAAAATTTTTTTCCCATGGTCTCATGGAAGTAGGATAAATAATTGTTCCTCTTTTCCAGAGACTAAGCGGTTTTCTGGGACCTGGGACTTTCACTGCTATAACCAGAAAAGTCCTGGGAAAACGGGGATGAATTAGGGAAAAAAAAAAGAGGAACTTTCCCTTTTTCCTCTCTTTTAAGTTTCTATAGACTCGTTAACATTTTAATTCACTGTGTTATAATTCATTCCTGTTGTTACTCATTCTGATGCAAAAATCATCCCAGATTAGTTTAGTAGAAAATCTGTGAACTAGCTCATTTGACCTTTTGATATGTTCCCATTAGTTTTGGGGCATTACCTTGGCTTTTTTCTATAGGATTATCCAGGCTCACCTTGAACTTTCTCTGCTTCATCCGTGGAATATGACATTCTTCCAAGAATACAGATTCTTTTTCATGAGGGACTAAGTATTGCTCATTGCTACTGGGGTGTTGTATTACTTCTATACTCTTTTGTATGAAACCTCTAAATCACTAAAGGGTTCTTTCTTTCCTTCCCCCCATTCTGAATTTGTATCCCCTAGCAACTTTAGTTTATTTCCGCATTTGCTCAGCACTTTAGTTCATGCAAAATAATTTCAAAATGGCTATACTAGAACGACTACAACATGATAATTAAACTTCAAGATTTCTTTGAAGGTTTCTTTTGGGCCTTAAAATATCTCCCGTGAAGCTTATTATAGTCAGCACACTGTGTTTAGAAGATACCATTTTTTTTCCTCCTGTGCTACTCAGTGTATAGTTAGGTTCATTAGTTTTGTTTTCTTACTGTTTTGTGTTTTTTTCCCATTTCTGTGATTTAATTTTATTTTTGAATTTGTAAAATTAATAACTTTCAAAGCCAAGTCTACAAATAAGGTATACTCTGACATCCATCCCTACCTTAAAACATCCACTTTATTTCCAAATTCTCTGCAATTTTAATAATTTTTTAAATTTACGCTTTCTGAGTTTCTTTTGCAAAAATGAAAAAAAAATTTAATTATAGATTTTTTTCCTTTAAAAAAATTAGTTCCAAGGTTTTTAACATACCTTAATACTTGAGAAAGCATGGATGATATAGTATTTGTACATGATTAACAAACTTTCCCTAATGGCCATACGTAGAGTAGTGTACCCAAAACTGCATTCATTTCTTTTTTTCCCCAAGCGACATGTTTGTTTGTTTGTTTGATTGTGTATTTTCCTCACCCAAGTTCATGCTTATTGATGTTAATTTTAGAGACAGGGGAAAAGAGAAAACATTGATGTGAGAGAGAAACATCAATTGGCTATCCTTCACACATGCCCCAACCAGGGACTAATCTCCCAACCCTAGGTATGTGTCCAGACCAGGAATTGAACCCACGACCCTTTGGCTCACAAAACCACACTCCAAGAAACTGAGCCACACAAGCCAGGGCAAAACAGCAATCACATCAATCATACATTTAACATTTATAAAAATACTTTATAAAAATTTATACATTTAAAAAAATTACCTTTGTGAAATATGTTAAATTTATAAAAAATTAGAATACAAATATCAGTAAGATTCTAAGAGTTGAAATTATGTAGTGTATTCTCTAAAGCCAAAATAATTTTAGGACTGTATAAATGTAACTACTCCTTAACTGTTAAGAGTTGAAACTACATTCGGCCCTTTGAGAGCAACCTTGAGGCTGATGTGGCCCCCAGTGAAAATGAGTTAGACACCCTTGTCTGAGACAAAGCAGTGAAGCAAAAAAATAGGTGGAACTATGGATGAATGGATAGTCAGGGAAGGAAGAAATACAGATATCATTTTTCACAGATTGTGTAATTATATACCTAGATTACAATACCCAGAATAAATATATAGAAAGACAATTAAGGTATGTAATAAGAACTTAGTAAAGGTGCTGGATATAAAATCATTATACAAAAATCAATTACATTTGTGTACCAACACTGAAGAAGAAATTTTCATAACAAAGTTTATCCATCCCAGGGGGAAAACAATAATAGCATAAAATAACAAAAAATATAAAGCCAACAAAAGGTAATATGTTAGGTAATATACAATGCAGAGAAGCTGGACACATTCTCTGCCCTTCAGACTTAAAGGAACCAAGATTCTGTTTTTACTCAGTTATTTCTCTACATTTTCTTTCCTTTATTTTTCCAACACCTACTCACAATATATTTGTTGCCTTGGATTTTTTTATTTTTTACATATATTTTATTGATTAGGGTATTACAGTTGTCCCAATTTTTTCTCTGCTATATCCTCCCTCTGCCCTGTACCCTGCAACCCTCCAGCATCACCCCCTCCATTAGTTCTTGTCCATGGGTTGTACATATAAATTCTATGACTTCTCTGTTTCCTATGCCATTCTTAACCTTTTCCCATCTATTTTATGCCTGCCAATTATGCTGCTTATTCCCTGTCCCGCCCCCTCTCCCACCATTCTTCCTCTCCTGTGTCCCCAATGAAAGCCCTCCACGTGATCTCTATTTCTCTGGTTCTGTTCCTGTTCTGTTTGCTTAGTTTTTATTACCGTTTTTTAGGGTCAGTTGTTGATACTTGTGTGTTTGTTGTCATTTTATGGTTCATAGTTTTTTATCTTCTTTTTAAGTCCCTTTAACATTTCATATAATAAGGGCTTGATGATGATAAACTCCTTTAACTGGACCTTATCCAGGAAGCACTTTATCTGCCCTTCCATTCTAAATGATAGCTTTGCTGGATAGAGTAATCTTGGATGTAGTTTCTTGCCTTTCACAACTTCAAATCTTTCTTTCCAGCCCCTTCCTGCCTGTAAGGTTTATTTAGAGAAATCAGCTGATAGTCTTATGGGCACTCCTTTGTAGGCAACTGTCTCCTTTCCTCTTGCTGCTTTTAAGATTCTCTCTTTATCTTTAGTCTTGGGTAACTTAATAATGATGTGCCTTGGTGTGTTCCTCCTTGTGTCCAATTTCTTTGGGACTCTCTGGGCTTCCTGGACTTCCTGGAAGTCCATTTCCTTCACCAGACTGGGGAAGTTTCCTTCGTTATTTGTTCAAATAAGTTTTCAACTTATTGCTCTCATTCTTCTTTTTCTGGTACCCCTATGATTCTGATGTTGGAACATTTAAAGTTGTCCCAGAGGTTCCTAGGCCTCTCCTCATTTTTTGAATTCTTGTTTCTTCATTCTGTTCCAGTTGGATGCTTATTTCTCCCTTTTCTTCCAAATTGTTGATTTGAGTCCTGGTTTCCTTCCCTTCACTGTTGATTCCCTATATATTTTGTTTTATTTCACTTTGTGTAGGCTTCACTTCTTCCTTCATTTTGAGACTGAGGTTAATCAGTTCTGTGAGCATCCTGATTACCAGCGTTTTGAACTTTGCATCAGATAGGTTGCCTATCTCCTTGTCGCTAAGGTATTTCTGTGGAGTTTTGATCTGTTCTTTCATTTGGGCCATATTTCTTTGTCTCAGCCCACCTCTTATATTGTAAAGGGGATGGGGCCTTAGGTATTTGCCAAGGAAGGGCAACCCTCTTTGCTGGGTTGTGGCACTGTCTGTGGGGGTGGGGTCAGAGAGGGAACAATGCCATTCACTTGCTCTGCTCTAGCCCCACTTTCCAATGAACTCTCATGTGAGAATGGGAGTTTCTCCCTTTCTGGCAAACCCCACAGTAGTTTACAGGTAGCTTTGAGTGGTAAAAGTGAACACCCTTTTCTTGTACCTGATCTTAATGGGAAAGCTTTTAGTTTTTGCCTATTCAGTTTGATGTCGACTATAGATTTCTCATATATGGCCTTTTTCTGTTGAGGTATGCTCCCTCTATTCCCTCTTCACTGAATGTTTTTATCATAAATGCATGCTGCACTTTGCTTTTTCAGCATCTATTGATATGACCATCTGGTTTTTGTCTTTCATATTGCTTATATGGTGTATTACATTTATTGATTTGCTTATATTGTACCATCTTGTATCCTTGGGATGAATCCCACTTGATCATAGTGTATGTTCTTTTTAGTGTATTGCTGGATTCGGTTTGCCAATATTTTATTGAGGATTTTAGCATCTATGTTCATCAGCGATATTGGCCTGTAGTTTTCTTTCTTGGTTGTGTCTTTATCTGGTTTTGGAATTAGGGTAACACTGGCTTCATAAATAGAGTTTTATAGTCTTCCCTATTCTTGGTTTGTTGTTGTTGTTTTGTTGTTTGTTTGTTTTGGGGGGAATAGTTTTGGGAAGGTTCAGGGTTAGCTGTTTCCTAAATGTTTGGTAAAATTCTCCTGTGAATCCATCCATCCCAGAGCCTTTCTGTGCCAGGTGTTTTTTATTACTGCTTCAAATTCACTAGCTGATACCAGTCTATTCAGGCTTTCTGCCTCTTCTAGATTCAGTTTTGGAGGGTTATATGTTTCTAGAAATTTGTCCATTTCACCCAGGTTTTCAAATTTCTTGGCATATAGCTGTACGTAGTAATTTCTTACGATCCTTTGTATTTCTGTAGAGTCAGTTATTTTTCCCCTTTTGTTTCTGATTTTATTTGGATCATCTCTTTCTTTTTCTTCATGAGTCTCATAAAAGGCTGGTCGATTTTGTTTATCTTTTCATAGAACCAGCTCCTGGATTTATTCATACTTTGGACTGTTCTTTTAGTCTCTAAGTCATTTTATTCTGCTCTGATTTTGGTTATTCCCTACCACCTGCACACTCTGGCATTTGTTTGTTGTTGTTCCTCTAGTTTTTGTAGATTTAGGGTTAGATCATTCATATGAAATTCTTCTATCTTTTCTAGGTAGGTCCATGTTGCTATGAACTTCACTCTCAGGACTGCCTTCACTATGTCTCATAGGTTTTGGGTTGTTGTGTGTTTATTTTCATTTGTTTCCAGAAACGTTTTGATTTCTTCCCTGATCTCATTGTTTACCCATTCATTGTTTACTAACATGTTATTCAGTCTCAATGAATTTGGCTGTTTTTGAGTTTTTTCCTTGAGGTTGTTTTCTACTTTCAAGCCACTGTGACCTGAGTACATGCTTGATATGATTTCAGTTTTTTTTTAATTTGTTGAGGCTTGTTTTGTGTCCTATCATGTGGTATGTCTTTCAAAATGTTCCATGTGCACTTGAAAAGAATGTGTATTTTGTTTGGGATGAAAGGTTCTATGTATGTCAGTTAAGTCCATTTGATCTAGGGCATTGTTCAATACCACAATATTCTTGTTAATATTTTGTTTGGAAGATGTATCCTTTTTGACAGTGGGGTGTTAAAATCCCCTAGTATATGTGTGTTGCTGTTTATATCTTTCTCCAAGTCCTCCAAGATTTTCCTTATATATTTGGGTGGTCCTATGTTGGTTGCATATGTTTATAATGTCTGTGTCTTCATGATTGATTCTTCCCTTGGTATTTGGAAGTGTCCTTCTGTGTCTCTTACTGTGGCCTTTGTTTTGAAATGTATTTCATTTAATATAAGTACTGCTATCCCGGCTTATTTTTTCCTGTCCATTTGCTTGGAATATTTTTCCAACCCTTCACTCTCAGTAAGTGTAGGTGTTTTGTTCTGAGGTGGGTCTCTTGTAGGCAGCATATATGTGGGTCATGATTTCTTATCCATTCAGCTATTCTATGTCTTTTCATTGCACCATTTAATCCATTTAAGGTTTAAGGTTATTATTGATAGGTACTTATTCATTGCCATTTTACTTCCTTCGTACCTGTGGTCCTCCCTCTCTCACTCTTTTTTTTTTTTTTTCCTTTTCATAAAGCAGTCCCTTTGGCATCTCTTGCACTGCTGGTTTGGTGGAGATGTATTCTCTGAGCCTTCTTTTGTCTGGGAAGCTCCTCATTTGGCCTTCCATTTTAATTGTGAGCCTTGCTCAATAGAGGACTCTTGGTTGTAGGCCTTTGTTTTTCATTACTTAGAATATTTCTTGCCATTTTCTTCTGGCGTAGAGCATTTCCATTGAGAAATCAGCTGCTGCTCTTATCAGGGCTCCTTTGTATGTTACTTCCTGTTTTTCCCTTGCTGCCTTTAAGATTCTCTCTTTGTCTTGAAATTTTGCCATTTTAATTTGGATGAATCTTGAAGTGGGCTTCTTTGGGCTCCTCTTGATTGGGACCCTCTGTGTTTCCTGCATTTGTGTGACTTTTACTCTCATCAAATTAGGGAAGTTTTCCATCATTTCTACTTTGTCCTCCAGCTCACTGATTTGATCCTCTGCTTCATTGAGCCTGCTTTTGATTCCTTCCACTGTGTTCTTTAATTCAGCAATTGTATTCTTCCTTTCTTCTTGGCCCATGTTGATTGTTTCTCTGTTCTTTTTACGATCATATAGTTTGCAGTGACATCCTTGTAATTTCCCTGTAGTTTTTGTTAGTTTGCACTGGTTCATTGAGCTTCCTTATAACCGTTCTTTTGAACTCAATATCTGATAGTTGACTTACATCTATTTAATTTAGCATTATTTCTGAGGATTCCTCCTTTCCTTTAGATTGGGGGTGGTTTCTTTTCTTCCCATCATTTGTGGGACTCTTCTTATTTGCTTCTGTTTTTTAAATTGATCTGCTTTGACTTTCCCACTTTGTGGTGTGAACTTCTATGGTGGAAGGTCTGTGAGATAAAGTGGTGCAATCTCCTTGATCACCTGAACTTGATAATCTTGGGATGTCTTTTATGCTGATTTTCTGGATGTAATTGGGTTTTGATTGCTGTTGGGTCATTCTTTCATGGGTCCTTCCCTGCCACTGGTTGACTGAGGGTCACTTTGCCCACCAAGTCTTGTGTGCTATTGTGCGTGCACTGCCTGAAGAAAACCACAGAGCCCAAGAAACAAACCCACACCTGCAAATATTACTCCCTCCCACAATCCCACTATCAATAGCAAATGAACCAATATTAATAAGGGTGTAATGAGATTAAGACTATTATAAGAAAAGAGAGTGGACATGAGATGACCTACTAAAGGAGATGATTTTGAGAGGGTAGAGGGAGTAGCACTAATAAGAGTTGGGAGTTGGAGCAATAAAAGGAGAGTAGATTACCTCATTAATAAAGTAAAAGGAATGAAGAGTGTAGAATATACTATGAGGAGAGAAGAATATAATAGTAGGTTTAAACATTAGTTAAAATAGTATAAAAATAAAGTAAGAGAATGAAAAAGGAAGGAAAAATATTAAATAATTAATAAAAAAATATGAGCCAAATTGGACAGAAAGAGCCACCAGAGTACTGTCAACAAAAAACGAGCTCAAATTAATATAGGTGGTATGGGAATAATAGGGAAAAAGAAACAAAGAAAAGTCTAAGACAGGGGTGTCAAACTCATTTTCACTGGGGCCCATATCACCCTTGTGGTTGCCTTCAACGGGCCAAATGTAATTTTAGGACTGTATAAATGTAACTACTCCTTAACTGTCAAGGAGTTGAAATTACATTTGGCCCATTGAAGATAACCGCAAGGCTGATGTGGCCCCAGGTGAAATTGACTTTGACATCCCTGATCTAAGAGATGTTTAGAGGAATGGGAAATGATTTTGTAATGATAGGGAATACCAAAAAACAATAAAGAAAAATAGGAGAGAGGAAGATGGCGGCGAGATAGGTCGGAGCAGAGTCCACTTCCCCCTACGCTCAGGTGGAACACCTAGCTGATTTTCTGAGGAACAGAGTGATAAGTCAATTGTCTCCCAGAATATCTGAAGGTTCAGACCAAAATTGTAGAGGACATTGAAAAATCAGACGGTAAGGAGGTTGCTTTGGGATGATAAGGTCCCTGGGACCAGAGCGGGGACCAGGGTAACTGCAGCCCCGGCATCAGCCGGGCCTGCCACACCTGCTGCAGGATTCTTAGAAAAGAGCCAAGTCAACAGCTCTCTCCCCTACCAAACAGGGGGGTTTGAGCAGCACCAGAATGAACCTGGGTGCTTGAAGTCACTGGGGGGAATAAAGACAAAGTGGCAAACGCACAGGAACTGTGTTCACTGCTGAGACTGTGGATGCCTGCTGGGTCATTACCAGCAAAACTGGGTAGCATGGTGATGCCTAGAGAAGGAAGAAGAGATAGGCTGTGATGGACCCTGACCCAGAGAGTCTACAGTTTGGTTGGAAAGTTGGGCTGTGTGAGAGGCCAGGCACTTGTTTGTGGTGGCCGGCTTGAACAGGAGGAATTTGCTTTAAAAAAAAAAAAAAAAAGGCACTCAGTGGCTGTTTAAGGAATACTCCTGAGCGACCACCGCTGCCTCCCCTGGCTGCACCCCGGCAGCTTCCACAGCCTCAGCCACAGGCCCGCCCCTGGGGCTAGGACCGCAGCCACGTCCCTACCTCACACCAGCCCCAGCAGTGGTTCTGTGCCTGCGGCCCTGGCAGTGTGCCAGACCCAGCCACTGCTGCAGCTGCGCCCCCTCCCACACAGCTGCAGAAGCCACATGCCCACACCCACAGACGCAGCGCTCCCCACAGAGGAGAGCAGAAGGGCTCAGGGAGTCCGCAGTCCCCAGAAAAAAACTTAACTCAGTAGGTGAGCTGAACTACCCTGAAGAGACTTTGAGAGCCTCTAGCACCTAGGACAGCAAAGAGGGAAAAGGTGTGTGTTTCCCCTAATTGGTACACCTCAAGGACAGCACAATTGGTGGACTGAAGGTGTAGGCCTGACATATAAGGTCACTGGAGGCCTGGCAGCAAACTAAGGAACTGGGCTGGAGGCCTGGCAACTGAGAAGAGGGAGGCTCATACCTGGCCCCCATCCGCACAAAACCACAGGAAGGAAAAAAGCGAAACCCAACCCCCCTCAGCCTGGTACAGCCAGGAAGACCATTAGAACTCACTTGGCCAGCAGAAGGTTTTTATTTTATTTTTTTCCTTTTTTTCCCCACAAGTAAAACAGTAAGACCTGAGACACATTTCACTTTGCTATTCCAGAGAACTTGCAATTTATTGTTTATTTGTATTATTATTTTTTCATTATTTTTACTTTTACTTTATTAGAATTTTTAAGATTTCTCTTCTTTCTGTTTAGTTTTCTTCATTTTCTTTGTTAAATTGAATTGTTTGACTGGTTTTCCTTGTTTTCTCTTTCATAGTATATTTTTAATTTTCCTTCTTTCACTTCATTTGTGTTCCAATAGCACACTACTCTAGGTCATCTACTTCCTGTTCTTGTTATTCAGATCACATAAATTCTTTCACATGATTGTTGCTCCATTATTAGTCAATTATTGTTGTTCCATACAATTGTAAATACTACATAGCACCACTCCTGGATCTTAGCTCATTTCACTGTCTTCCAGAACTTTATTACTGTTCCAGTTATTCTCTTGCACACTACACATATTTTCTATCCTTTACTCTCCCTTTATCTCATAATATGACCTCCCACAACCTCACTGTTTCCTGGATCCACCTAAAATCCTCCCCCAAGCCAACAAGAGTCATATCTTTTTTCCACCCTGTCTAAAAAGTGACTAGTCAGATGAAATATCACAGTTAACACTGTATTTATCCAGAGGATCTCCTAAATCTTCTGTACAGGTTGGTACCTTAAGGCCTATGGAATACTCTCCTGCTGTCTTAGTCCATTTTGCCTTCCCCCTCCAACTGATCACATAAAAGTGTAGGCGGGAGCTGTGAATACCAGTATACCTGCTGGAAGAGAGAACCCACCAACAAAGGAACCACCAACAGATAATAATGGAAGAAGGTGAAGGAATGAGTGGAAGGCACACTAACCTACACCCAGGACCTATCTGGAATTACAACTAAACTGTGGAAAAATTATCCAGAACAAACAACTGAACTGTAGCAAGAGAGAAGCCTCAAAACCTCATACAGACAGAATAACCAGCTTCAACACAACCTGACCACACCTGCACAGCAGGATACAAGATGTGGTGGGTGGAGTGATCCGCAGTTAACCAGCTAGAGGGAAGGACCCACCAAAGAAACACCCAACAACAATCAAAACCCGGAGACATACAGAGAGCCAACGTAAATGACAGCCTAAGATTAGCAAGTTCAGGAGATCAAGGAGACAGCACCACTGAATTCACAGGTCTCCTACCACAGAAGGTCACACCATAAACCCAGGGATTCAGAACAGATTGATTTAAGAAGCAGAGGCTAACAAGTAGATTCTCACGAGAAATGGGAAGACAAAGAAACAATCCCCAAATGACAGGAAAGGAGGAGCCTCAGAAAGAATGCTAAATTAAATAGAGGCAAGTCAACCAGCAGATACTGAGTTCAAAGCCATGGTTATAAGGAAGCTCAATGAGCTCACAGAGAATTACCAAAAACTTCAGGGAAACTATGATGAACTCACTGCAACCTATATCAACATGAAAAAGGAAATAGAAACTATTAACAACGGCCAAGAGGAAATGAAGAATACAATTTCTGAATTGAAGAACACAGTAAAAGGAATCAAAAGCATGCTAGATGAAGCAGAGGATCGAATCAGCAAGCTGGAGGAGAAGGTAGGAAAAAAACCCAGAAAGAGCACGAAAAGGAAAAGAGACTCAGAAAGAACAAAGAGGATAAGGGAACTGCAGGACAAAACGAAACATAGTAATACCTGTGTAATAGGGACACCAGGGGAAGAAGAAAAGCAAGGGATAGAAAACCTGTTTGACAAAGTAATGATGGAAAACTTCCCTAATTTGATGAGAGAAACAGTCACATAATTTCAGGACACACAGAGAGTCCCAGTCAAGAGGAACCCAAAGAGGCCCACTTCAAGACACATCTTAAAGGCGGCAAGGGAGAAAGAGGAAGTAACATACAAGGGAGCCCTGATAACACTAGCAGCTGACTTCTCAAAGGAAATGCTCTACAACAGAAGGAATATTCCAAGTAATGAAAAACAAAGGCATACAACCAAGAGTACTCTATCCATCAAGTCCCTCAATTAAAATGGAAGGCCAAATGAGGAGCTTCCCAGACAAAAGAAGCCTCAAAGAATACACCTCCTGCAAACCAACTCTGCAAGAGATCCTAAAGGGACTGCTTTATGAAGTTGGAAAAAAAGGAGGAACACAAGTATGCAAAAATGGCAATGCATCAGTACCTATCAATAATAACCTTAAACGTAAATAGATTAAATGCTGTAATCAAAAGACATAGAATAGCTCAAAGGATAAGAAATCATGAATCAAACATATGCTACCTACAACAGACCCACATCAGAGCAAGAGACGTACACAGACTGAAAGCGAAGGTCTGGAAACAAATATGCCAAGCACATGGACAGGAAAAGAAAGCCAAGGTATCAATACTCATATCAGTCAAAATAGACTTTACAAAAAGGGCCCTAAAAGGAGACCTAGAAGGACACTTTATAATGCTCAAGGGAAGAGTCCATCAAGAAGACATACACATTGTAAATATATGTGCACCCAAAATAGGAGCACCCAAATACATAAAGAAAATCTTGGAGGACTTCAAGAAAGATATTGATAGCAACACAATTATAGTGGGGGATTTCAACACTCCACTGTCAAAAATGGACAGATCTTCCAAACAAAATATCAACAAAGATATTGCGGCATTGAACAATGTCCTATAGCAAATGGAGTTAACTGATACATACAGAACCTTTCATCCCAAAGAAGCAAAATACACCTTCTTTTCAAACGCACGTGGAATATCTTCAAAGATAGACCACATGATAGGACATGAAACAAGCCTCAACAAATTTAAGAAAACTGAAATGATATCAGGCATTTTCTCTGACCACAAGGGAGTGAAGCTAGGAACAACCTCAAGAAAAAACTCAAAAACAGTCAAATTCATAGAGACTGAACAACATGTTATTAAACAGTGAATGGGGTAAGAATGAGATCAAGGAAGAAATCAGAAAGTTTCTGGAAACAAATGAAAATGAACTCACAACAATCCCAAAACTGTGGGACACAGCAAAGGCAGTTCTGAGAAAGAACTTCATGGCGATACAGGCCGACCTAAAAAAGATAGAAACCTTTCAAATAAACAACCTAGCCCTACACCAACAAACACTGGAGAAACAACAACAAAGACAGCCCAGGGTAAGTAGAAGAAGGAAATAACCAAGATCATGGTAGAATGAAATAACTGAAATGAAATAGAGACTGAAAGCACAATTTTAAGGATCAATATATCCAAGATTTGGTTCTTTGAAAAGATAAACTAAACTGACAAGCCTTTAAACAGACTCATCAAGGAAAAAAGACAGGACCCAAATAAACACCATCAGAAATGAAAGAGGAGAGATTACAACTGGTATCACAGAAATACGAAGGATTGTAAGAAATTACTACAAAGAACTATATGCCAAGAAATTTGAAAACCAAGGGGAAATGGAGGAAGTTCTAGAATAATATAATTTTCCAAAACTGAAGTAGCAGCAGAAAGCCTGAACAGACTAGTAACAGCTGATGAAATTATAACAGTAATCAAAAAACTCCCAACACACAAAAGCCCTGGACTAGATGGTTTCACAGGAGAATTCTACAAAGCATTTAAGGACCAGCTAACCCATATCTTTCACAGACTATTCCAAAAAATCCAGGAAGATGGACGACTGCCAAACTTTTTATGAGGCCAGCATCATCCTTATCCCAAAATCAGATAAAGACAGAACAAAGAAAGAAAACTTCAGGCCAATATCACTGATGAACATAGACTCTAAAATCCTCAACAAAATATTGGCAAACTGCATCCAGCAATATGTTAAAAAGACCATACACCATGATCAAGTGGGATTCATCCCAGGGATGCAAGGATGGTACCATATTCGCAAATCAATAAGCATAATATATCACATAAATAAAATGAAAGACAAAAATCACATCATAGTAATAGATGTAGGGAAAGCATTTGATATGGTACAGCACCCATTTATTGTAAAAACAGTCGGCAAAGTAGGAATAGTGAGAGCGTTCATCAACATAATAAAGGCCATATACAAGAGACCTACAGCCAACATCTTACTCAATGGGCAAATCTTAGAGCTTTCCCACTAAGATCAGAAACAAGATGCAGATGTCTCCTTTCACCACTTCTATTCAACATAGTATTGGAAGTCCTAGCCACAGCAGTCAGACAAGAAAAAGAAATAAAAAGCATCCAAATTGGAAAGGAGGAAGCAAAACTGTCATTTGCAGATGACACGGTAGATACATAGAAAGTCCTATAGACTCCACCAAAAAACTACTCGACCTAATAAGTGAATCTGGCAAAACAGTAGGATACATTGTCAGTATTCAAAATCAAAGGCATTTTTGTATACCAACAATGAAATATCAGAAACAGAAATCAGGGGGAAAATCCCATTTGCTATAGCAACAGGAAAAGTAAAATACCTAGGATTAAACCTAACCAAGGAGGTAAAAGACCTGTACTCAGAAAACTACACAACACTGAAAAAAGAAATTAAGGAAGACACAAACAAATGGAAGTATGTACCATGCTCATGGATTGGAAGAATTAACATCATCAAAATGGCCATGCTACCCAAAGCAACTTATAGATTCATTGCAATCCCTATTAGAGTACCCATGACATATTTGACAGATATAGAACAAACATTTCAGAAATTTATATGGAACCATAAACGACCCCGCATAGCTGCAGCAATTTTGAGAAAGAAGAACAAAGCAGGAGGGATCACAATCCCTGATAGCAACCTGTATTACAAGGCCACTGTAATCACAACTTTCTGGTGTTGACATAAGAACAGACCCATAGACCAGTGGAACAGAACAGAGAGCCCAGAAATAAACCCCAGTCTCTACAGTCAATTAGTATTTTACAAAGGGAGCAGAAGCATGAATGGGGTAAAAATAAGTAGATGCACACAACTGTAATTGAACAACAGTAAAATAATTTTAAAAAGGAAAGAAAAAAGGCCTGGTTAAAAGAGAAATTGAATATCGAGAAAGAAAAAGGAAAAAGAAAACAGGCTAAGATGGCATAATTAAAATGTGAGTCAAAAAAAAGACAGGAGTAGGAGAAAGATCCAGTAAAATTTGTTATTTGAAATACAGAATTAGTGAAACTAGAGATAACCTTGAAAAAAACAATGCAACAACAACTACCCTACCCACAACTAACTAGCAAAGTTTGTTACAGGTGTGGAGAGAACTCAGGTATTTTAATAGCTGGGCAAAAATATGTGAAATGACCCTTGACAATAGAATTTGTTTTGAGTGTCTGGACAGGGGAGAAATACTAGAAGTGTGGAATGGAAACATGTTGTAGCTAGAGAGATAACAAAATTTGAAATGAGAATTTTTCAAGGGAAGACGAAGGTAAGATAGGCTAAGAGAGGGAGGGGCAAAATAAGTGAATTGAAATACACTATAGTATCAAATTTAGTGACCTATTATATACAAATTCGCTGGACAAAATATGAATGTTGTAAACCTGTGCAGGAAAGAAAATATCACAAATCACGAAGAAGACCTCTGTTGCTTTCATGTCGGTAGCCTGTTGTATTTACCACTATTTTTTTTTTCTTTCTGGATCTGCTTCTGGTGATGTCAGATGTTGACCTCGTCTGATGTTAAGCAGCCTGTTTGATACTTCCAGTGATCTGCTGTCACTGGCTGTTTCCTTCAATTGTTAATATGGTCCCTCTGCACTCAGCAGTCAGGTTTAAGCACTGAAGGGCAGAGCCAAATCCCTCCTGGAGTGGGGGCTATTGTTTCCCCTCAAGCTACTGCCACTCAGGGGAGTGGTCTGCCTGAGCACAAAGGCTGCTGCTGTCTGGGAGATGACTCAGCACTGGGATCCCTGCAGCTACTCTCTCGATTCTCTCCCCATGGCTTCCATCCCCAGACTCTACTCGTGTGTCTTCAGCTCACTGTGCCCCTGCCTTTGACTGAGCCCCAGGTAACTGGCTGCAAATGAAAATTTAAGTGTTGGCCCTTTAAACGGCCCTTGTGTCTCCAACTGTCTGTCTCTGGCAGAGAACAACCCTGCTGCTTTTTCCACTGGTTGTTACCTGTGTTCTTTTTGGGTTCTGATGTTCTAGGCTGGGAATCCTAGCTTAGGGTTTAGACCCCAAATCATCTTCAGGGGATCCAAAGGCAGCTTAATTATCCCACTTGCTGCTGCCTCTGGGCGCCCAGCCAGCCCTATATAGTCCACCACACTCCTTACCAGACCGATTGTGCCGAAGTTGGTTCTGTATGTCCAAAGTTATATACCTCTCTCTGGCTGTTGCTCAGTTGTTTGTTCCAGGTGGTTTCTCCACAATGGAGTTGTAATTCCAGATTGGTCCTGGGAAGAGGTCAGTGTGACTTCCATTCACTTCTCTGCCATCTTCCTTCCTCCCTAGTGTATTTTGTATTTCATATATTGTATTATTTTCCTCCTGGTTCTTGTTTATGGTTTCTCTTTCCTTTTTCATGCTATTGTGGTTCCCATTCAGTTACTCGTAGTTGTCACTGAGTTACTTGAGCATATTCATAACCATTTACTTGAACTCTATGGCTGATAATTTGCCTCCATTTCATTTAGCTCTTTTACTGGAGATTCTCCTGTTCGTCTCGATTGGTGGTTCTTTCTTTGTCTCCCTATTTTAGGTGACCGTTTTTGTATGTTTCTGCATCTCAGGATCCCCTGCTTTGCCTGCTCTCTTCTTGGGGTGGACTTCTGTGGTAGGAGTTCTGTGGTGCTCAGGAATGCGGTCTCTTAGATCTCCATGTCTGGAGGCTCTAGACTTGCACCTTCTTCCATTTATGTTGGCTGTCTTGTTGTACATGGTCTTTACTTGTTGGTGGCTTCTTTGTTGGTGGCTTCTCCCCTCCAGCAGGCTTACTGGTAGTCACAACTCCCACATTGTCTTATATGCTGTTGTACAGGTGTTTGTTAACAAAACAGTATTACCAGACAACCAAACCTACACCAGCAAAAAGAAAACCCCTACCACGTCGTCAATCTCAACTGCAATTGAGCAAAGATTAATATAGGTGAAGAGAGATTATGGATGTTATAAGATATGACAAAGGGTATATGAGGTGACAAAAAGAGGGCAAAATGTTATTGAGTGATAAGAGGGAGAATTGGTAAGAGTAGAGACGGAACAAAATTTAAAATGTAAGTAACACATGAAGGGAGCGATGGGAATAAATGGGTAAGAAAAGGAAAGAGTATACTATGCGGTTTGAAGTAAAATTGAAAAGGTATTGAACCAATGGGAGCATAATTGCACAAAAACCACAGCAGGGTCTATAGCAACAGCAGCTGAATGAGGTTTAATAAAGGTGAAACAGGAATAGAATATTGTAGAAAAGTGAAAAGTGTATATGAGATGTCTACAGTGAAAAAAAAATGGTCTTGAGGGGATCGAGGAAGCAAACTAATAAGAGTAAGGAATAAAGCCCAGATTGAGAAAGGGGGAGAAAATGAAATAAAATTCCTCACTCAACTGATCCAGAAGCAGGGGGAAGGCAAAATGGACTAAGACAGTTGGAGAGTATTCTATGGGATTTAAAGTACAAACAAATAGTGAACAAATAGGAGTTCTGTTGGAGAAGTACAGCAATAACCGTGATATTTTTGCCCAACTAGCCACTGTGTATAAAAGATGGAAAAGAAATAAGAATCTTATAAGTGGGGAAAAAGAATGTGAGCTGACTTAAGAATGAAGAGCACTTTAACGCAAGGGGTTAGATGGAGGGGAAATAGAGTAAGAGATAGAAACATGGCATAGTGTGAGAGAAAATAAAGTTTACAACAGTAATAAAGCTCAGGAAGATGGTGAAATGGATTAAGACCAGGGAATGATGCTGTGTGGAATTTGGAATAACTAATATTATAAAAATATGTATACAATCTGAATGTAAAGAATAAAAACTAAAAGGCCAAGAGTAGTGAGTTATTTGGAATACTGGTAAAGTGAAAGGAGAAAAATTTAAATGCAATATTAAAGTGAGGAAAAAAAGAAACAAAAAACTTAAATAAACAAAAAGAAAGAAATGTTTAAAAAATGCAAGTTCTGGTGAAGAGCAAGGTGAAATTTGTCTTGGCTGTTGTTTTTTGCCTTCTGACTTCTTTCTGGATCTGTCTCTGGTTTTCCCAGGGCTCCAGGTCTTGCTGATTTAGTGCTGGGGAGGGGAGAGGGAAGGCCCTTGCTGGTTATTAAAAAGCTTGTCAAACTAGTTTTGCATATCTTCCAGGCTCCTCTAGGCAGTGGGAGGTTGGGTTCTTGTTTTCCCTTTCCTGTGGTTTGGCAAGGAAAGGGCCTCAGTCTTGGCTACAATAATCACAGGTGCCCAGTTTCCAGCCCACACCCTCAGAGCACTCACTGTGTGGCAGCATTCTCCACTCTGCAGAGGTGGGCTGGGCTGGCACCAATAAACCTCCTTTCTTTGCACCTCTTTGATCACTCCCTGAGTGGGAGCAAATCATGCCCACAATCTTCCCCTCTTTTGGCTGGGCAGCTGCTCACACGAGATCCCTGCCCAGTGCTCCTCAGTTCCCATTTTGAAGTATGTTTGGGTGCTGTTGCTGCTCCTAACCACTGCCTGGCATTCCACACCAACTCTCTGACAAGTCCAGAGTCTATTTCAGTCATGGCCAGGAGCAGCTCACCTCTTCTCCCAGCTCCAGGTGCCAACAGAACCTACACCCCTACAACTCTCTGGCACTGTACTAGTCTGGCAACCTCCCCCACACCCTAGCTTCGGTGCACTGCTAGCTGTGTATGTGCGTAAGTGCCTTTTTTTCCCCGCTGGCTACTTTATTTGTTCAAGTCTCTCCTGGCAGGTGTCTGTGATTTGTCTGCTCTGGAAGGGGAGGGAACCGCTAGGCTTCTATCACTGACCCACCTCTCCTCCGATGTTGACCCCATGGCAGCCACCATTTCCGGTGCCAGGCTCAGGGACTTTCCCTGTCCACCTATAAAACCTTACTGCCCACTTTGAAGTGTTCTCTGCACACTTTGGCTTCCAAACTTCCTATCAGCTAAGATTCTTTTGGTTGTTCACTTTGTCATTTGGAACATCAGCTAAGTGTCCCAGTTGGGTGCACAAGCAAGTGAGCTCAACTCCCACCTACTTCTCTGCCATCTTCTCTCAACTATTCAATTTTGATTTCAAGTTTAATAGTACTGATAGATGCAGCCCCCATAAATAGAAATTCTTTACAACCCTCAGTAATTTTTGAATGTGTTAAAGGTATCCAAAAACTAAAAGTTAGAGAGCCAATAATCTACATGACCTAATTTCTCAAATGTTTGAATTTTTCTTATACTTTATTTTTATTTTGCTTGTGTTAAGACAAAATAATCTGTTTTTAGGTTGCTACAAACCTCAGGAAAGATCAGATTACTTGATGTTGGCAGCTGCTTTAACCCATTTATGAAGTTTGAAGAATTTCTAACTGTTGGCATAGACATTGTACCTGCTGTAGAGGTATGCATAGTTATGTTTGGTTTGTTTTTTTGTTGTTTTTTCTGAGACATTGAGACTTGAATATTTTACATGCATATTTACAAAGGAAAAGCATTGTTCTTACATTTCTAAAATAGCAAATATGTTTAGTTGTACACATTGATAAGATACTATTTCCATTCAAAACTAAACATATTCCATTAAAATCTAAACATATTCCATTAAAATTTTTTACCATTTAGTTAACCAATATTAACTTTTCCAGTACCAAATTTGTCTTTATTTTCTCTATTTTTGTTCCCTGTTTATCATCTGTTGTGCAATGAAGAAACTTTAATATATTGCACAGATTTCCACATCACTGTAGTGTTTGGGCTTTTGATTGTTTTTTTTTTTTTAAATGCATCTGTCATTCTGAAATGTATTGTGATATGGAGTCATTATGGAATAGTGGAAATAGCAAAGGCTTTGGAGTCAACCAAACTTATTTAATCCCAGCTATTTGTACTTAGTAAATGCAACTACTTACCTTTACATAGTATGTTTCCTCTACTTTTAAAATTAGAATTTTTTTAGTGACATAAATTTATGATGTTTTACATTTTACTTTTGCTATAACACCAGGCACAAAAACAATTTACAAATTAAGCCCTGGCTGGTGTGGCTCAGTGGATTGAGCACTGGCCGGTGAACCAAAGGGTCACCACTTCCATTCCCAGTAGGGCACATGCCTGGGTTAGGACCCCAGTAGGGGGCACTTGAGAGGCAACCACGCATTGATGTTTCTCTCTCTTTCTCCTTATCTTCCCCTCTGTCTAAAAATAAATCAGTAAAACCAAAAAATAAATAAATAAATAAAAACAAAAATCATAAAAATTTACAAATTAAGTATGTTATTTTTAAGGAGAATATATGTTAGAGTGCAAATTCTTTGAGTTAGCAATTTTTTTTTTCTCACTGCTATGTTCCCACCACCTAGAAACATGCCTGGTACAGTAAGTACGCATTAAGTACTTTTTGAATAAAAGAATCTAATCTTATTTTCGACCTAGGTTTGAATCTCTGAACTTCAGTTTTCTCATTTGTATAATGAGGTTAGTAATGGATCATACTTTACTATTTTATTATAATGTATGCTTGAGAAAAAGTATTAGAAGCACTTAGTCAAGTACCTGTTATATAGTAGATGCTAAAGAAAGATTTTCTATTATTACTGAAATGTCCTTGCATGAAGATTCAACTTTTACATGAATCTTTAATTTTGATGAGCATAACTCTTTAGATTAAATCTATACAGTAACATCGAGGAACAAGAAAATGCTAAAACCATTATTGTCATCTCTGCTTCCTACAGATGGATAAATGTTTGCTTTATATTAAAACAGCTCTTCTTAGGTTTTTACTGCAGAAAACTCCTGTTCCATCAGGAGTTAGAGTTTTAAAGGTCAGGTGACTCTTACCTTTCTCCCTCAAGATACGTATTAGAGATGTCCTTCAGGGACTACTGAGACATGATAACCATTTGATCTGAACCTGAGGCTTAAATATTATTCTTAAAATATTTAATTTGTTTACAGATGGGGCTATAAACGTTCATCTATAAAGTTATTAGAGAAAGCAAAACAACTTCTGTACATAAGTTTAGTAGTAGAATCAGAGTTTCACGGCTTCAGAACCGTATAATTAAAACTTAAAGGAAGAGTTCTAGCCAAAAACGGAGTAACAGGGACCAGATTGATCCTCTTTCCCCTGCCTAAAGCAACAAAAAAGTGAACAAAGTATTCAAAATAATTTATAAAACAGTAGACGTCAGGTAATGATGATAATAATTCCCAAGAGACTGAAAACGAGATGAGCCCTAAAATTGCACCCGCATATAGCCTTCAGAGTTTCCAGGACATGGCACAAAGAGAGGTTCCCAACACCTCTGATTCCCACAAGTTGTGGAGGTAGAGCTAAGAGTCCTAGCAGACCAAGACAGCTAAAATCCCTAGGACAGAGTACCAAAGATATGAAAGCTGCACAGAAGGAAAACTCCAGGTCTGCAGAGCTCTCTTTTAGTACACAGCTGAGTACTGCTCAATATATATATGTAAGAAAACTATATGAGACTGAAGGAAGCACCACCTGAAAGGACTAGAGGTTATAGTGCTTGGCATTCACACAGGCAGGAAATACACACAGGCTGGAAGTAACCACACTGGAAAACTCAAGAACCACAATGCATTTGGTAGAGTACACAATAGAGCCTTGCCTTGCCGGTAAGAATAATTAGCCTTAGAATAAAAACTGCTCCAGTTCCACCTAACAAATCTTAAAAGCTAGACCCGAAAAGATCAAACTGTCTCAGGTAACTTAACTACACCCCAGAACAAAGCCCGAGAATATTTATAGCAATGCAAAGCCATCCAGCACCCAACAAGATAAAATTCACCATTTCTGACATCCAATAAAAAAGTAACCAGCCAAGCAAAGAAGCAAGAAAATAGGACCCACAGTGAGGAGATGAGTCATCAAACAGAGATCAACCTTGTACTAACATAGATGTTAAAATTAGAAAACAAGGGAGGGTCAAGATGGAGGGGTAGGTAGATACACTTTGCTTCCTTGCACAACCAAAATGAGGATATCAACCAATTTAAAAACAAAAAACCATCAGAACTTCCAGAGAATTGAACTGTATGGGAGTCCAACAATCAACGAGTTAAGAAACATTCATCCAGACTGGTAGGAGAGATAGAGACAGGCAGCCGGGGCAGCGAGGACGCTTGGCAAGGCGGCAGCTGGCAGACCAGGCGGTCCCACATTCACTTGAAGGTAAACAAGGAGGAACAACTGGAGGATGAGACAGACCAGCACAACCCAGTGTTCTAGCTTAGGAAAATAAAGCCTCAAAACCTTTGGCTGTAAAAATCTGTGGGGGTTACAGCAGCAGAAGAAACTGCCAGTTTCACAGGAGAGTCTGTTGGAAAGGCCCACGGGGTCCTAGAACATACACAAGCCCACCCACCTGGGAATCAGCATGAGGGCAGCAACTAGAAGGGGCAGTTAGCTGATGGGACGTGGGGCAAGTGACTGAAAGTGGGGCAAGAGCCAAGCTAGCAGCATTGTACCCACTCTGACCCCTTCCCCACATACAGCGCCACGATGCAGCATCATGGATTGCCCTGTCCTGGCGAATATCTAAGGCTCTGCCCCTTACAATGTGACAGGTGCACCAAGACAAAGAAATATGGCCCAAATGAAAGAACAGATCAAAACTCCAGAAAAGGAACTAAGCAATGAAGAGATAGCTAACCTATCAGATGCAGAGTTCAAGACACTGGTAGTAAGGATACTCACAGAAATGATTGAGTACAGGTGCAAAATAAAGGAAGACGTGAATTCTATACAAAGTGAAACGAAGAAAAATATATAGGGAACCAACAGTGAAGAGAAGAAAAACAGGACTCAAATCAACTATTTGGATCAAAAGGAAGAAATAAACATTCAAATAGAACAGAATGAAGAAATGAGAATACAGAAAAATGAGGAGAGGCTTAGGAACTTCTGAGACAACTTTAAACATTCCAACATCTGATTCATGTGGGTGCCACAAGGAGAAGAGGAAGACCAAGAAATTGAAAACTTATTTTAAAAAATAATGAAAAAAAATCTCTAATTTGGTGAAGGAAATAGACATACAAGTCCAGGAAGCTCAGAGATTCCAAAACAAGTTGGACCCAAAGAGGAACACACCAAGACACATCATAATTGAATTACCCAAGATTAAAGATAGAGAATCTTAAAAGCAGCAAAAGACAGTTACCTACAAATCAGCTGGTAGTTCCCATAAGACTGTCAGCTGATGTCTCAAAAGAAACCTTACAGGCAAGAAGGGGCTGGAAAGAAGTATTCAAAGTCATGAAAGTCATGATAGAGTAATCTTGGACCTACATCCAAGGTTACTCTCTCCAGCAAAGCTATCATTTAGAATGGAAGGGTAGGTAAAGTGCTTCCCAGACAAGGTCAAGTTAAAGGAGTTCATCATCGCCAAACCCTTATTATATGAAATGTTAAAGGAACTTATCTAAGAAAAAGATCAAAACTATGAACAGTAAAATGACAATAAACTCATAACCATCAACAACTGAACCTTAAAAAAAAAAAGTAAGCAAATTACTAAAAAGGAACAGAATCACAGAATGGAAATCACATTGAGGGTTATTGGAGGGGGGAGGGGAGAATGGGAGAAAATTACAGGGAATAAGCATAATTGGTAGGTACAAAATAGGGGGTGAATAAGAATAGTGTGGGAAATATGGAAGCCAAAGGACTTACATGTATGACCCATGGACATGAACTAAAGAACGAGGAATGTTGGAGAGAATGAGGGTACCAGGTGGAGGGGGATAAAGGGGAAAAAATTAAAATGGGACAACTAATAGCATAATCAATAAAATATACTTAAAAGTGAAAAATTAGAAAACAAGAACATAAAAATAGGGGCATTATGACTATATTCCATGTGTACAATAAGTTAAGTAAATACATGGAAGACATTTGTAATGTGCAAATCTAATTTCTAGAAATGGATTACTACAATATATAAGAAATACAAACTGCATGGAACTAATGATAATTAAATATTATAGAAGGAAAGTTAAATTGAAGACATGGCAATAGAACTACCTCAAATTAAACATGGAAAAGAGAATTTTTTAAATGGAAGAACATCACATTTTCAAGTGGCCAAATATCAAATTACAAATGAAATACAGGCATAATTGGAGTTCCCCCCAAAAAAGGGCAGAGGGTGAAAGAAATGAATTTTCAAATTTGATAAAAGCTATAAATTTACAAATGCAAGAAGCTCAATAAACCCCAAGCACACACAAACAAAAGAAGAAAAAGAAAAGAAAATTACACCCTGGCTGGTGTGGCTCAGTGGATTGAGTACTGGCCTGCGAACCAAAGGGTCACTGGTTCGATTCCCAGTCTAGGGTACATGCCTTGGTTTTAGGCAAGGTCCCTGGTAGGGAGCGTGTTAGAGGCAACCACACACTGATACTTCTCTCCCCCTCTTTCTTCCTTCCCCTCTCTAAAAATAAGTAAGTAAAACCTTTAAAAAAAAAAAAAGAAAGAAAGAAAATTACACCAAGGAACATCAAACTCCCCCCACCAAAAAATAGTGATATAGATGGTCTTAAAAAGCAGCCAAAGATTTATAAAATGAAAAAGACATGTTAAAGGACTAAAAGATGATAAAACTTTGTCAGCCAGGATCCAAACTTAGTGAAAATATCTGAAAAATGAAGGCAAAATAAGGTATTTTTTTAGATATGCAAAACCTGAAAGAATTCAAGATCAGCAAACCTGCATTATAAGTAATGTTAAAGAAGTGCTTCACAATTTGCAATAGCCAAGTACTGGAAGCAGCCTAAGTGCCCATCAGCAAATGAGTGGATCCAAAAACTATGATACATTTACACAATGGAATTCTACACAGCAGAGAGAAAGAAGGAGCTTATACCCTTTGCAACAGCATGGATGGAACTGGAGAGCATTATGCTAAGTGAAATAAGCCAGGCGGTTTGGGACAAATACCATATGATCTCACCTTTAACTGGAACATAATCAATAGAAGAAAAAAGCAAACAAAATATAACCAGAGACACTGAAGTTAAGAACAATCTAACAATAGCCAGCGGGGAGTGGGGTGGGGACAGTGGGAAGAGAGGATTACAGGAACTACTATAACGGACACATGGACAAAATCAAGGGGGTGGGTGGAGGTGGGGGAGGGAGGGGTGTTCAGCTGGGGTGGGGTGGAGGGATGGGGAGAAAAGGCATACAACTGTAATTGAATAACAATAAAAATTTAAAAAAAAAGTGCTTCAACCAGGTGGAGATACAGATCTGCAGATAATAATGAAGAGTGCAAGAAAGAATAACTTCATAGCTGTAAAAAACATGTACTTTTATTATTTAAGATCTTTAAAAGATAACTTGCCATTGTTAGGGCTTAAATCTACTCCTCCCAAAAAGATATGCAAGAGTTGTAAACCCTAGTATGCATCTTTGTTTTAGAGATAGGGTCTTTTCTTTAAAATTAGGTCATCAGGATGGGCCCTAATTCAGTATGACTGTGTGTCCTTAGTGTGTCCTTATAAAAAGGAGAAATTTTGACATAGACAGACAGGAAGAATGTGATGTAAAGATGAAGGCAGTGGGATGATGCATCTACAAGCTTAAGAGCACCAAAGATTTCTAGGAAACAAACAGAAGCTAGGAGAAGGGTATGGAATAAACTCTTCCTCACAGCCCTCAAAAGTGCCAACCCTGAATTAGCTTCACTGCTGACTTCTAACCTCTAGAACTGTGACAATACATTTCTGTTGTTTAAGCCACCAAGAATGAGGTATTTCGTTATGGCAACCCTAGCAAACTAATATAACCATTTAAATTAAAATAATATAGAATGGGGCTTATAATGTATGTAAAAATAAAATGCAGGACACCAGTAGCACGCAGAATGGGAAGGGAGAAATGGAGATATACTATTTTAAGGTTCTTATATAAAAAGTAATGAAATATTATTTGAAGATAGACTATCATACGTTAAAGATGTATACTATAAATACTAAAGCTAATGAACCAACAAAGGAGATAAAATGGAATCATGAAGAACTTCAACTAATTTGAAAGATGGCAAAAAAAAAAAAGGAAGAACAGAAACAATGAAGAGATGGCACAAATAGAAAATAAATAGCAAAAGTATAGATTTCAAACCTAAGTGTATCAAAAATCACTTTAAATAGCTATGGTTTAAATACCCCTATTAAAAGGCAGAGATTGTCAGATTGAATAAAGAAGCATTACCCAAATTGATGCTTCCTATAAGAAATTCACTTCAATTATAAACACACAAATAACAGCAGGACAATGGATAAAAGAAAGCTAGAGTGGCTATTATAATCAGATAAAGTGGATGTCAGAACAAAGAATATTAACAGCAATAAAGAGGGTCATTTCATAATGATGAAATGGTTAATTCACCAAGAGTACAAATCAGTCCTAAATATCTGTGTACCTAATAACAGTATCAAAATACATAATCCAATCAAAATTTTATATCAAAATACAAAATACATTATCAAAAATTGATAAAGGAGCAAGGAGAAATAGACATTTATAAAATTAGAGTTGGAGATTTGGATACCCATCTCTCAATAATGGATAGAACATTAACCAAAGAAGAACTCACCAGGAAAATTCCACATTCTAGAATGAAGATAAACAAAAACATAAGATACTAACATGCCTAAGACAATAAAATAGTATTTATTGGAAATTTTTCAGAACTAAACACCTTTATTAGAGAAAAAAGAATATCTCAATGCAATGAGATCAACTTTCCAACTAGGAAAAAAAAAGCACAATAAATCCAAAGGACAATAAAGAAAGTAATAAATATAAGAGCAGAAATCTAATCTAATGAAATAGAAAACTTTCAGAAAAAGAAGGGAAAATCGAGAGTGACATCAGCATCATGGCAGTGTGAGAAAACCTCTTAGTCTCTTTTCTTAAAGATACAGCAGGTTGGACAACTATAATTCAACAAAGGATTCCCTGCTTAACAAAAAATGTCCAAGACTCTCGCATTGAGACATCTGAAGGTGGACTTTAGAAGTGAGCAGTTGAGGCATGGGGGGCAGAGATGACAGAGGAGGGAGCTGCAGAGGCATTCCAACAATTGGGACAGCTCCAGCAGATGCTGTATCACAGGAGTAGGGTTGCAACCTCCTCTTGGCAGATCAGAGGCTGGTACACATTGAAGCTAAGCCCAGGGACAATGGCAGAGAAGTAGTGCAAAGGGTGGCACTGCTGTGAAGCAGCCACCATCACCAAGGAGAAGGAAACAAAGCTACCGATGTGCAAGTCTGCCCAACCCTTACCCTCCTGTAGCCTGCTGTTTCCAGCAGAGGCAGCAGCAGTGGAAGCAAGTTGTGAAGGGATAGAAGTAATACTTACAACTGGAGTGGCCTGTACTCATTTGAGCTGAACTCAGTAGAAAGAGTAAAGCCACAGATGTGCAACAGCCCACTTCCTCCACCAACACACACCACCCATTGTGGTGGAACCTGGTAGAGGGAGCAGGGACACCTCAGACAGTGCAATGCAGCCAATCACTTATAGTTACAGGAAAGCAGGTTGGGAAACTCATAGACCTGGATTCGCATTGCTGGCCACATACTGCCATTGAGGTGGTGCCTTGAGACTGAGTAGATCACTTATACAAGGCATCCCATCTCCTCAGGGAATATAGGGCATTTTCCATGTTGAGGCAACATCACCCCACAGAATCCCAGAAGTTCCAGTACTAAGGTAAGAAAAAAATTGCACTGTAGCACCACCTACTGGAAAACAAGAGAACTCTACTTATCAACCTGTTAAAGGATAAAAGGCAACAAGTACTTTAAAAAGCAGAGAAATAATACATCAAGTACTATGAACAACCAAGCTGATGAGGTAGGTCTGAAATAAAATGAAAAATCTCCAGAAAGTAAACTCAAAGACATGGAATATTGTGATTTAAATGACAGAGAATTCAAGATTGCTTGCTGCTGTGAATAAAGATACAAAAAACTTCAAGCGATACAAGAAAACTCACACAGGCAGTTTGTTGAGCTCAGAAATAAAATCAACAAACAAAATATGTACTTTATGAAAGAGATTGAAACTACAAAAAGGAATCAAATAAAATTTTTAAAGCTGAAGAACTCAATAAATGAGATGACGAATGAATTAGAGAGCTTAGGAAAATAGAGCAGACAGGATGGAAGAAAGAATTAGTGACATTCAAGTTGGAAATCTACACATGACTCAGATGGAAGAAAAGGGAGAATTGAGAGTAAAAAAATAAAACATTAAAGATCTCTATGAGAACTATCTGTCTATATTAGAAATACCAATATAAGAATATAGGGTATATCAGAAAAAGAAGACAGGGAGAAGGGGACAGAGAGCCTGTTCAAACCAATAATAGATGAGAACATCCCAAACTTATAGAAAGAGCTGGACCTTGGAATCTAAGAAGTTAACAGAACACATAACTATCTCAATTCAAAAAGACCTTCCCCAAAACTCTCAGAAGTTTATGACAAAGAGAGAATTCTCAAGGCATCCAGGGAGAAGAAGACTGTGCCATATTAAGAAAACCCCATTACAGCGGGAGAACCAAGATGGCGGCGTAGGTAGACACACTGCACCTCCTCGCACAACCAGAACTGACAGAAAATTGAACGGCAAGGAAGTCTGACACCAAGGAAATAAAAAATAAACATTCATCCAGACCAGTAGGAGGGGTGGAGACAGGCACCAGGGTGGAGAGGACTCACGTGGCTGTGGCGCAACCGAGACTGGCAGAATGTGGGACGAACGGCGCAGGCAGTCCGAGCACTAGCAGATCCTGCGGCCCCACATTCGTGCACAGATACACCGGACGAACTGCAAGGAGCGAAGCAGACTGCGCAACCCAGGGCTCCAGCGCGGGGAAATAAAGCCTCAAACCTCTCATTGAAAACGCCCGTGGGGGTTGGGGCGGCAGCAGGAGAGACTCCCAGCCTCACAGGAGAGGTCGTTGGAGAGACCCACAGGGGCCTAGGGTGTGCACAAGCCCACCCACATGGGAACCAGCACCAGAGGGGCCCAGTCTGATTGTGGGTATCGGAGTGAAGGACTGAGGTCTGGTGGAGAGGGGAGTGGGTGCCATTGCTCCCTCTCGGCCCCTCCCCACGTACTGCATCACACCGCAGCAACCAGCATTACCCTGCCCCAGTGAACACCTAAGGCTCCGCCCCTTAAAGTAACAGACGCGCCAAGACAAAAAAAAAAAAAGGCCCAAATGACAGAACACTTCAAAGCTCCAGAAAAAATACAACTAAGCGACGAAGAGATAGCCAACCTATCGGATGCACAGTTCAAAGCACTGGTTATCAAGATGCTCACAGACTTGGTTGAATCTGTTTGAAAACCAGATGAAAAAATGAAGCCTATGCTAAGAGAAACAAAGGAAAATGTACAGGGAACCAATAGTGATGCGAAGGAAACTGGGACTCAAATCAATGGTGTGGACCAGAAGGAAGAAACAAACATCCAACCAGAAAAGAATGAAGAAACAAGAATTCGGAAAAATGAGGAGAGGCTTAGGAACCTCCAGGACATCTTGAAAGGTTCCAACATCCGAATTATAGGGGTGCCAGAAGGAGAAGAGGAAGAACAAAAAATTGAAAACTTATTTGAACAAATAATGAAGGAGAACTTCCCTCATCTGGCAAAGGAAATAGACTTGCAGGAAGTCCAGGAAGCTCAGAGATTCCCAAAGAAGCTGGACCTGAGGAGGAACACACCAAGGCACATCATAATTACATTACCCAAGATTAAACTCAAGGACCTACATCCAAGATTACTGTATCCAGCAAAACTATCATTTAAAATGGAAGGGAAGATAAAGTGCTTCTCAGATAAGGTCAAGTTAAAGAATTTCATCATCACCAAGCCCTTATTATATGAAATGTTAAAGGGAGTTACCTAAGAAAAAGAAGATCAAAAATAGGAACAGTAAAAATGACAGCAAACTCACAGTATTAACCACCACACCTAAAACAAAAACAAGAGCAAACTAGGCAAACAACTAAACAGGAACAGAACCACAGAGATGGAGATCACATGGAGGGCTGTCAATAGGGGAGTGGGAGGGGGAGAGGGGGGGAAGGTACAGAGGATAAGTAGCATAGATGATAGGTGGAAAATAGACAGGGGGAGGGTAAAAATAGTGTAGGAAATGTAGAAGCCAAAGAACTTACAAGTATGACCCATGGACATGAACTATAGGGGGGGAATGTGGGAGGGAGGGGGTGGGCAGGATGGAGTGGAGTGGGGGGGGGAATGGGACAACTGTAATAGCATAATCAATAAATATATTTAAAAAAAAAGAAAAGATCAAATCTATGAACAACAAAATGGCAAAAATACGTATGTAATTAACAATTGAATCTAAAAGTCAAACTAAGCAAACAAGAAGAACAGAGACAGAATCATGGATACGGAGAGCATTTTGATGGTTGCCAGGTGGGAGAGGGGTGTAGGGGAATGGGTGAAGAAGTGAGGGGTTTAAGAAGTACAGATAGGTAGTTACAGAACAGCCATGGGGATATAAGGAACAGTATAGGAAATGGAATAGCCAAAGAATTTATATGCATGACCCATGGGCTTGAACCGTGGTGGGGGGATTGCCTGAGAGAGTAGGGGGTGCTCGGTGGAGGGGGGTAAAGGGAGAAAAATCAGGACAACTGTAATAGCATAATCAATAAAATATAATAAACAAACAAGTAAATAAATTAAAAGAAATGCGTCCTCAAAAAAAAAAAAAGAAAGAAAACCCCATTACAATAACATATCAGATTTGTTTCGGGAGAAGCCCAAAAGTATAGGAGAGTGGAGAATGAAATATTCAAAATATTGAAAGAAAGAACTTACCAGCTCAGAAAAATATATCCAGCAAAATTACTACACTTTAGATATCAAGAAGAAATAAAGGTTTTCCCAGATTAAAAAAAAAAAAAAAAAAACCTGTAGAAATTTACCATCACATGACCTGCATTATGGAAAATAAGGGTATTCTTTTAAGTGAAACAAAAAGACGAAAGGATACAAAACTCTGAACAAGATGACTGACAGACAGCAACATGAAATTGAATCCATTGTTCAGAGTAGGACTTAACAATAAATACAACACAAAGGTTAAAGTAGGTAAGAGCATTTTTCAAAAACAAAATAGCTTATATAGTTTGGAAATGAATGCATGGCAAAAGAAAAAAGGGGATAATTTGTGAAAACAAACATAAAAGAGGAATGACTGAAGTTGCACAGGTAAATGGAAATAAGATACAATAAGAAGAAAAAAAGACATTTGTACATAGGAAACTTTTTTGCTTGAACCTAATAGTAACCAGAAAACAAAACTTAAGAACTGACACATAAAATAGAGGAAACCAAGGGAATAAAATCATAGAATGCCAGCAGGCTAAAATAGGAGACAGAAACACAAGGAAAAATAAATAAAGGAAACAGAGCAATCAGAAAACAAAAGATAAACTGGCTGCAGGAAATCCTCATATATCAGTAATCACCCTACACCTAAATGGATTGAACTCACAAAGAAAAAGATACAGAATAACGGATGCATTTAAAAAAAGACCAAACTATATGTTCCTTCCAGGATACACATCTCAGCTACAAAGACAAACAGACTCAAAGTAAAGGGGTGGAAGATGAACCTGGAAGAAATGGCATCCAGGAAACAGTGTGTGTCATTGTACTTATATCTGACAAAATAGATTTCAAAATAAAAATGGTAAAAGAGACAAAGACTTTTATCCTGATAAATGGGACAATGCATCAAGAAGACATAACACATCAATATATATGCATCCAACCTGGAAGCACCAAAACATATAAAGCAATTACTAACAAACCTAAAGGGAGAAACTGACAAAATACCATTATATTAAAGGACCTAAATACCCCACTGAAAGCAATAGATAGATCATCCAAAGAGAAAAATAGTAAGGAATTTTGACGTTAAATGACACATTACACCACATGGATATGATCTATGCGTGCAGAGATTTTTATCCGAGAACACCATAATATTCATTCTCTTCTAGTACCTATGGAACATTTTCAAGGATAGACCATATGTTGAGGCACAAAACTTAGCCTCAACAAATTTAAGAAGATGGAAATCATACCGCGCATGTTCTCCTACAATTATACTTTAGAATTGGAAATCAACTGCAAAAAAATAAAGTTGGAGAAAACTCAAATATGTAGAAGTTAAACAATAAGCTAATAAACTAGGTCAAAGAAGAAGTAAAATAGACCAAAAGATATATAGAGACAAATGAGAATGATAATATATGTCAAAATTTTGGAATGCAGCAACAAGAGAAAGTTTATAGCAACAAAGAGCTGATTCTTTGAAAAAAAATAATTACATTGACAAACCTCTGACTAGACTCACTAAGGAAGAAAGAGAACACACTCAAACTAAATCAGAAACCAAAGAGGGGTAGGATTGAGGGTCGGAGGTGAAGGTGGGTTGAGCGGGGGAGAGCAGAGGAAGGAAATGGAGATGACTATACTTGAACAACAAAAATAATAATTTTTTGAAAAAATGAAAGAGGAGAGGTTACAGTGGACACCACAGACATACAAAGGACTACACAAGAATACTGTGAAAGGCTATACACCAAATTCAATAACCTAAGAAAAACAAACAAGCTCTTAGATATATATAACCTTCCTAGACTAAATCATGAAAACTGGAAAATCTGAATCGAAACAGTCATCAAAATCTCCCCACAAATAAATCTAGGACCACATGACTTCACTAATGAATTCTACCAAATATTCAAAGGTTTAATATCTATCTTCAAACTATTCCAAAAAATAGAAGGAGAGGTAATACTTTGTAACTCATTTTGTGAGGCCAACAATATACTGATACTAAAACCTAGCAAAGGCAACAATAAAAATGACAAGACATATCTCTGATGAACATAAATGCAAAAATCCTAAACAAAATACATTAAAAAGATAATGTAATACATCACAATCAAGTGGGGCTTATGCTAGGAATGCAAGGATGTTTCACCATAGGCAAATTAGCAATGCGACACATATACCACGTTAACAAAATAAAAGATAATTATATGTCTAGATGCAGAAAAAGCAATTGATAATGTAAAACATCCACTTGTATTTAAAACACTTCATAAAATTAGTACAGAAGGAAATCACCTCAACATAATTAAGGGCATTATGACAAACTTTCAGCTAGTATCAAAGTCAGTGTGAAAAAGTGAAAGCTTTTCCACTAAAATCAGGAACAAGACAGGGATGGCCATTCTCACCACTGTTACTCAACTTAGTACTGAAAGCCCTAGCCAGAGCTATCAGGCTATAGAAAGAAACAAAAGGTATCCAAATTGGAAATGAAGTAGTTAAAATTTTCACTTTCTTCACTTGGCATGAGTCTATACAATATAGGAAATCTAAAGATTCCAACAAAAGACTATTATAAACCAATACAGTAAAAATGTAGGATACAAAATTAGTGTATAAAAATCCACTGCATTCCTATATACTAACAATGAAAATCAAGGGAAAAATTATGGAAACAATTCCATTTGCAGTTGCAATAAAAAGAATGAATACCTAGGAAGAAGTATAACAAAGGATGTCAAGAATCTATACACTGTAAACTGCAAAGACACTGTTGAAGGAAATTGAAGAAGACACAAAGAAATGGAAAGATGTGTTCATATATTGAAAGAACATAGTTAAAATGGCCATATTACCTAAAGCAATATACAGATTTGTTGCAATCCCCATCAAAATCCCAATGGCATTTTTTAAAAGAAATAGAGCAAAAAAAAAGTTCAAACTTTTATGAAACTACGAAAGACCACAAATACCCAAAGCAGTCCTGAGACAAAATTACAAAGCTGGATGTATCTCACACTCCCTGGCATCAAATTGTGCTGCAAAGTTACAATAATCAAAACAGTATGGTACTGGCAGAAAAACAGACCAATGGAACAGACTGACAATCCAGACACAAACTCACTCATATATAGGCAACTAATTTTTGACAAAGGAGCCAAAAAAAAAAAAAAAAAACCCCAAAAAATACAGTGGAGAAAAAAAAGGCATCCTCTTCAATGAATGGTGTTGGGAAAATTGGAAAGCCATGTGCAGAAGAATGAAACTAGACAGCTTTCTGAGTCAATCTACAAAAATTAACTCAAAAAGGATTAAGGACTTAATTATAAGACCTGAAACAATAAAGTACAAAGAAAAACATAGGTCTAAACTTTTGGGCATTGGTGTCAGAGAGGTTTTTGTTAACTAGACCCCAAAGGCAAGGGAAGTAAAAGCAACAATAAATAAATGGGATTACATCAAACTAAAAAGCTTCTGCACAGTAAAAGAAACCATCAACCAAACAAAAGGAAACCAACAAAATGGAAGAAGATATTTGCAAACAATACCTTCAATGAGGGGCTAATTCCAAAAATACATAAAGGATCATACAACTCAACAACAACAACAAAAAACAAACATCATTTTAAAAAATGGACATAGGACCTGAATAGGCACTTTTCCCAAGAAGACATACAAATGGACAACAGATGTATAAAAAGATTTTCAAACTCACTAGCTATAGGGAAAATGCAAATCAAAACCACAATGAGATAGCACTTCACGCCTGTATAATGGCTATTATCAACAAGACAAGAAATAACAACTGCTGGAGAGGATGTGGATAAAAAGGAACACTTACACAGTACTGATAGGAATGTAAATTGCCACTATATTCTACAGCCACTATAGAAAACAACATGGAGGATCCTCAAAAGGTATGAATAGAGCTTCCATATGATTTAGCAATAACCCTTCTGGGTATCTACCTGAAAATTTTGAGAACATTTTTTGTGAAGACATATATACCCCTATGTTTACTGCAGTATTATTATTCACAGTACCCATGGCATGGAAACAACATAAGTTTTCTTCAGCAGATTATTATATAAAGATGTAGTACATATATAAAATGGAATACTATTTAGCCATAAAAAGGATGAAATTTTGACATTTGCACCCACATGAATGGATCTTGAGAGTGTCATGCTAAGTGAAATAAGTGAAATGGAAAAGGACAAGAACCATATGATTTCACTATATGTGGGATATTAAATAGAACATAATGAACAAACAAAACAAACTCATATACATAGACAATAGTGAGGTGTTTACCAGAGAGGAATGGGGGGAGAGTTGGGTGAAAACAGGTCAAATATATAGTGACAGAAGACTAGCTTTTGGGTGGTAAGCATACAATGCAATGTACAGGTATTGTATTATAGAGCTGAATCTTTTATAATTTTAACTTTTTTAATTTAAAGAGAAGGAAAAATTGATTACAGCAAAAGCTGTTTCTTTGAGAATTTCAATGAAATTGATAAACGTCTAGCTATAATGATTTGAAAATAAAGAGAAGGCATCATTACAGATTTTGTCTATTAAAAGAATAATAAAGAGGTAATGTGAACTACTTTATGCCAATAAGTTCACAATTTAAATTATATTTACAAATTTCTTGGAAGGCCCATACCAAGAACCTCATCCGTGAAGCAATAGATAAAGTGAATAGTCCTTAATGTAGTAAAGAAATTTAATTGACAATTAAAAACTTTCTCACACACACACACACAAATCCCAGACCTAATGCCTTCACTAGTAAAATCTGTGAAGTAAGTTGAAGAAGTAACACACAAACTCATCCATAAAACTGAAATGGATGGACTACTTTCCAACTCATTCCATGAGGCTATTACCCTGATACCAAAACCAGAAAGAAACATTACATAACTAAAATTGTGCACCGTGAATGCAGACACAAATGTTTGTACAAATTTTTAGTATATCTCATTCAATAATATTTCAAAGGAGATAATACATCATGTCTAAGTTTGGTGCATTCTAGCAGTGTAAGATTGGCTGAATATTCAAAAAATACTCTTTTCACCTGAGTAATACTCTAAAAAATGTCATCGCAATAGTTACAAACATTGACAAAAATCCAAACACTGTTTCCTAGTAAAAACTCTCAGAAGGAATTGAAAGCAATTTCCTCAACTTGACAAAGGTCTCTGTAAAACCTAGAGCTAATGTCATACTTAATACTGAAACAAAAATGCTATTACTACAAGAACTAGAAGAAAAGCAAGGATATTTACTTTCACTTCTTTATTCAGTATGCTCTAGGTTCTAGCCAGTACAATGAAGCAAGAAAAAAGCAATAATATACATCCAAATTGCAAAGAAGTAAAACTGACTTTATTTACAGATGACATTAATCATTTATTAGATTATTCCCTGCAATCTACATACTACTATAGGTAGTAAGTGACTCTAGCAAGGTTGCAAAATATAACATCAATGTACAAAAATCAGTTGCTTTAATCCTGGCTGGTGTGCCTTAGTAGATTGAATGCCGGCCTGCAAACCGTAAGGTTGCCAGTTCAAATCCCAGTCAGGGCACATGTCTGGGTTGCGGACCAAGTCCCTGGTTGGGGGCATGTGAGAGGCAACTGTTTCTTTCTCACACAATGATATTTTCTCTCCCACTCTGTCTCCTTCCCTTCCCCTCTCTCTGAAGATAAATAGATAAATAAAGTTTTTTTTTTTAAAAATCAATAGCTTTACATATACTGGCCACAGTTAGGTAGAAATTGAAAACAGTATTATTTACAATAGCATCAAAAATGTGGAATATTATCATAGAGTTGTATACTTCAAGCCTATCATTTTATTAATGTCACCCCAATAATTTTAAATAAAAAGTAAAAAAAGAGAAAGAAAAATATGAAATATATATTTACTATATAACCATATATTTATATATGTATTTCATATAAATCTGACAAAAGATGGGGAAAAACCTGCATACTGAAAATTACAAGTTATTGAGAAATATTAAAGAAGACCTAAATAACAGGAGGGGTATTCCATGTTTATTGGTGGAAAAACTTTATATTGTGACCGTAAACTGTCCCAAAATTGATTTATAGAGTCAGTGATGTCCTGACCAAAATTCTAGCAGGCTTTTTTGCAGAATCTGGAAAACTCACTCTAAAATTTATGTAGAATTCCTAAGGCCCTAGATTCTAGGGCCTAGAATAACTAAAACAACTTTAAAAAGGACAGTGTTGATTCTCAACAAAATATTGGCAAACCGCATCCAGCAATACATTAAAAAGATCATACACCATGATCAAGTGGGATTCATCCCAGGGATGCAAGGATGGTACAATATTCGCAAATCAATAAACATAATCATCACATAAACAACAGCAAAGACAAAAATCACATGATCATGTCAATAGATGCGGAAAAAGCATTTGATAAGATACAGCACCCATTTCTGATAAAAACACTCAGCAAAGTGGGAATAGAGGGAGCATTCCTCAACATAATTAAGGCCATATATGAGAGACCTACAGCCAACATCACACTCAATGGACAAAAACTTAGAGCTTTCCCACTAAGATCAGGAACAAGACAAGGATGCCCTCTCTCACCACTCCTATTCAACATAGTATTGGAAGTGCTAGCCCCAGCAGTCAGACAAGAAAAAGAAATAAAAGGCATCCAAATTGGAAAGGAGAAAATGAAACTGTCACTGTTTGCAGATGACAGTTTCACATGATAGTGTACATGGAGAATCCTATAGACTCCACCAAAAAACTACTTGACCTAATAAATGAATTTGGCAAAACAGCTGGATACAAAGTCAATACTCAGAAATCAAAGGCATTCCTGTATACCAACAACGAAACTGCAGAAACAGAAATCAGGAAAAAAATCCCATTTGATATAGCCTCAAGAAAAATGAAGTACCTAGGAATAAACCTAACCAAGGAGGTAAAAGACCTGTACTCAGAAAACTACACAACACTGAAAAAAGAAATTAAGGAAGACAAACAAATGGAAGCATAAACCATGCTCATGGATTGGAATAATTAACATCATCAAAATGGCCATACTATCCAAAGTGATTTATACATTCAATGCAATCCCTATTAAAGTACCCATGACATATTTCACAGATATAGAACAAACATTGTTCTATAAATTTATATGGAACCATAAATGACCCCGCATAGCTGCAGCAATTTTGAGAAAGAAGAACAAAGCAGGAGGGATCACAATCCCTGATATCAAACTGTATTACAAGGCCACTGTCATCAAAACAGCCTGGTACTGGCATAAAAACAGGCATATAGACTGATGGAACAGAACAGAGAGCCCAGAAATAAATTCAAGTCTTTACGGTCAATTAATATTTGACAAAGGAGCCAGGAGCATAAAATGGAGCAAAAACAGCCTCTTCAACAGATGGTGTTGGGAGATCTGGACAGCTACGTGCAAAAAAATGAAACTCGATCACCAACTTATGCCATACACAAAAATAAATTCAAGATGGATAAAAGACTTGAATATAAGTCGTAACACCATAAAAGTCCTAGAGGAAAACATTGGCAGGAAAATCTCAGACATTCCACGCTGCAACATCCTCACAGACATGTCCCCTAAAGCAAGGGACCAAAAGGAAAGAATAAACAAATGGGATTTCATCAAAATAAAGAGCTTCTGCATGGCTAAAGAAAACAGCATTAAAATGAAAAGAGAACGAACAGTATGGGAAAACATATTTGCCAACAATACCTCAGACAAGGGCCTGATCTCCAAAATATATAAAGGACTCACACAAGTGCACTCCAGGAAGACAAACAACCCAATTAAAATATGGGCAAAGGACTCGAACAGACACTTTTCCAAGGAAGACATACAGAGGGCCCGGAGACATGAAAAGATGCTCAGCATCACTATCCATCAGAGAGATGCAAAATAAAACCACAATGAGGTACCACCTCACACCAGTCAGAGTGGCCAACATAAACAAATCAACAAACAAATGTTGAAGAGGATGCGGAGAAAAGGGAACCCTAGTACATTGTTAGTGGCAATGCAGACTGGTGAGGCCACTGTAGCAAAGAGTATGGAATTTCCTCAGAAAACTAAAAATGGCACTGCCGTTTAACCCAGCAATTCTGCTGCTGGCATTATACCCTAAGAACCCTGAAACATCAATCCAAAAGAACCTATGCACCCGAATGTTCATAGCAGCACTATTTACAATAGCCAAGTACTGGAAGCAATCTAAGTGCCCATCAGCAAATGAGTGGATCCAAAAACTATGGTACATTTACACAATGGAATTCTACATAGCAGATAGAAGGAGCTTACACTCTTTGGGACAGCATGGATGGAACTGGAGAGCTTTATGCTAAGTGAAATAAGCCAGGCGGTGAGGGACAAATACCATATGATCTCACCTTTAACTGGAACACAATCAACAAAAGCTAAAAGCAAACAAAATATAACCAGAGACATTGAAGTTAAGACCAACTAACAATAGCTAGAGGGGAGTGGGGAGGGGACAGTGGGGAGAGGGGTTTACAGGAACTACTATAAAGGACACAAGGACAAAATCAAGGGGGAGGGTGGAGGTGAGAGAGCAAGGTGGATTCGGATGGGGTGGGGTAGAGGGATGGGGAGAAAATGCAGACAACTGTACTTGACTAACAATAAAAATTAAATTTAAAAAAAAGGACAGTGTTGGAGAGTAACTCTATCTGGTTTCAATTTTTATTTTAAAGCTACAATAATCAAGATTATCTTGTCAATGAAATATAGTAGAGGGTTCACAAGTAGGGTCAAACTTAAGGACTACTGATTTTCAACCAAAATGGAAAGCATAATCTTTTCAACAAATGGTGATTGGAACCATTAGATATCCATATACAAAAGGAAAAACACTTCAGTCTTTACCTTACACCGCTCACAAAAATGAACTCACATGTGTTGTAGACCTAAATGAGAAAAAAACTAAAGTTATAAAACCTCTAGACGAAAACATCAAGGACAATCCTTGTGATGTTGGACTGGGAAAAGATGTCTTAGATATGACATTAAAACAGGCCATGGAAGAACTTGATAAATTTGCTTTCATCAAAAATGTTTTTTAAAAACTTTTAGTCTTTAAAAGACATTGTTAAGACAATGAAAAGACAAGCCACAATCTAAGACTGGTGTCAAACTCATTTTCACCAGGAACCCATCAGCCTCACGATTGCCTTCAAAGGGCCAAATGTAATTTCAACTCCTTAACAGTTAAGGAAGTTACATTTATACAGTCCTAAAATTATTTTGGCCCTTTGAAGGCAACCACGAGACTGATATGGCCCCCAGTGAAAATGTGTTTGACACCCCTGATCTAAGAGAAAATAATTTTTAAGTCATATATATGATTATGTACTTCCATCCAGAATAGATAACTGTCAAAACTCAGAAATAAGAAAGCAGATATGTATGTGTGTGTGTTTTTAAGTTTTTAAAAGATTTTATTTAGTTATATTTAGAGAGAGGGGAAGAGAGGAAGAAAGAGAGGGAGAGAAACATCAATGTGTGGTCACCTCCTGTGTGCCTCCTACTGGGTACCTGGCCCAGAACCCAGGCATGTGCCCTGACTGGGAATCGAACTGGTGACCCTTTGGTTCACAGGCCAGCACTCAATGCACTTGAGCCACACTAGCCAGGGCTTTTTTAATTGAAAGCAACCCAAATATTTTTTAAATAGGCAAAGAATTTGAACAGATATTTTACCAAAGAAGATACCCAGATAGGAAATAAAGTACATGTAAAGAAGATAAACATCACTACTCATTAGGCAAATGCAAATTAAATCCACAGTAAATTGCTAGACACCTATTAAAGTGACTCAAGTTGGGGGGGTGGGAGGAAATGGGACAGCCATACCAAGTGTTGAGGATTTAGAAAACTGGAACTTTCTTATACTTCTGGTGGGAATGTTAAACTGCATAACTGCTTTTGAAAACAATTTTGGAGTTCTTTTAACAGTTAAATATACATATACAATCTAGCTGTCCCTTTTCTGTATATTTACCCAAGATAAATGAAATCATGTCCATTCAAACACCAACAGGAATATTCATAGCAGCTTGAGTTGTAATAGCCAAAAAACCAAACAATCCAGACATTCATAAACAAGTGTATGGATAAACAAACTGTGGTATATTCTTGATCCAGTAGTGTACCTCAGCAATGAAAAAGGAATGAACTGTCAATACATGGAAAAAACAATGGATGAATCTCAATACAACTGTGCTGTGTAAAAGAAGCCAAGCAAAATTAGAGTCTATTATTCTGTATTCCTCCATTCATATAAAATTCTAGAAAATCAAACTAGTCTATAGTGATAGGAATCACCTAAATGATTGTCTAGTAGCAGGGGAAATAAGCAAGGAGGGTGTGAGGAAGGGATTGTCAGGGACAGAAGGAAACTTTTTAGGGTGTTGCATGTGTTCATGACCTTGATTGTGGCAATTGTTTGATAAGTGTTAAAATGTCAGAATTTATCAAAAATGTACACTTTAAATAATGTTGGTATGTCAGTTCTACTTCACTTTATACATCAGTTATACTTTAATAAAGCTATCAAAAAAAGTAAAGGAAAGAAGAAGAACAAGGTTTTTTTTCCATGTAATAGAGCTTTATGTGTCACTTTCCCTCATAGGGAGTTCAGATGATTATGTGACCAGCTTGTCAACCCCCTAACAAGAATGAAGGACTAAGGACTTAACTCTTATTTTCATTAATAACTATTATTATATGATAAATGTAATTAATTTTATCTAATTATAAAACTGCTTTCTTATTCAAGATCATTCCCATAAAGTTTTAATATCCAGCAAGTTTTGTGCTGCTGTTCATTCCTTTAACTGTAATGTTTCCCATAATCATTTGTGTAAGGTAAATTTAATATGTAGTGTTTTATACCAGGGCTTAATTTTTTAATAAAATAAATGTAATATTTAAATTATTATTAGCATGTTAAAGTAAATGGCTTAAAATTTGTTTTTCATGGTGTATTCATATCTTTATTGTGCTCCCATAAAGAATTCAGCAACTATGTTTGAAGGAATCAAGGAAGCAAAATGCTTGAATTGTGTTCTAATAAAACAGGTGATTAAAAAATTAATTAATGTAATCCACTACATGCACAGGCTAAAGAAGAAAAAATCATGTGACCATATCAATAAATGATGACTTCATGATTCTTAAAAAGATAGAATATCCAAACTTTGAAGAAAATAAGAATGAGACACAGAATGAGAGAAAGGAGAACTCAGTTTCAGTTCAGCGATGAAATGCTGAATCCTCAATATCCAGGAACAACACTGAGGAAAGAAAGAAAAAACCACACCAAGGACCTTCTAGGTCAGGGGAGTCAACCTCATTTTCACCAGGAGCCATCAACCTCGCAGTTGTCTTCAAAGGGCTGAATGTAATTTTAGGAGTGTATAAATGTAACTACTCCTTAACTAGGGGCAAGGAGCTCTGCACTGCCACCAGGTAGAAACAAGGTGCCGGGCCAGATAAAACAAGGTGGAGGGCCAGATTCAGCCCAAGAGCCTTGTGTTTGCCACCTGTCTTCTAGATTGAAGCCAACAAAGCCCTTTAAACAGGCAGCCTTTAAGCAGGAGAAGTGCAGTGATTATTCTAAGGCCCAAGCAGTGAGGAATCGAAGCCAATCAAAAGAGAAAGAATCTCAAGGCCAGTTGGAAGAAAATTGACACTATTCCAGACAGATCCAGAGGTCTCTTATAACCAGAGAGATCTCGAGGCCAAATAGATCTTGTGATCAATCAGAGAGATCTCATCACCCCCCAGAAAGATCTCAGGGCCATCCAAAGAGATTTCATGGCCACTCTGACAGATCTGGTTGCCAATTACAGAGATCTTGTGGCCACTCAGATCTCATAATCACTCAAAGAGTGATCATGTCCTATTAGAGAGATATTGTGGCCAATCAGTGAGATATCATGACCAATCAGGGAGATTTCCTGATTAATCAGGGAGATATCAAAGATACCAGTAGGAAGATTCAAAACTTCACCCAAAATTGAGTATGAATTTGACAGGTCTTTTATAATGAAAAATAGGAATAGCTACCCCCAGGAACAGCTGCAGCAAATAAATGACCAAATAAAGATGAGTCAAAGAGTATCACTAGAAAGGTATCTTTACACCTATGAAAACTGTGGAGGATATGAGAGGTACTTGCATACAGACGTTGGTACAACTATATTTTATTATTACAGGGGCTTGAGGGGAGATGAAACAAAAGTGAATAAATGTAACTTCTAGCAGGAGGCCTCTAGAATCTGATTCTGAACAATCCATAATAATTTCTGTAAACAAACCTGATATAGAACTAGAATATTCATTAATAAAACTGCCTGGCTGGCTTTAAAAAAATTTTTTTTAAATAAAAGTTGTTTTTTATTACCTTAAAAAGTTTTGGTATTCTGCTTTTACAAATTTATAATGCCTCTTCCATTATCCTCTTTGACTTCTATAATTCAGTTTTTATATTCGAGTTTAAAGTTTTTATGTTAGCCTGTTTTGGTAACTGTAAATGTTGAAGTGAATATAAGGATGACTGAATTTAGAAATAAATCATTCCTGGGGGTCCAGTCAAGATGGCAGTATATTACTTAACATAATGCTCTCTAGTTCTGTTCATGCTGCTGCAAAAGGTAGGAGTTCCTTCTTCCTTTCTGCTGCATAGAATTCCATTGTGTAAATGTTCCACAGTTTTTTGATCCACTCATATACTGATGGACACTCGGGCTGTTTCCAGCACTTGGCTATTATAAATTGAGCTGCTGTGAACACTGGAGTGCATAGGTTCTTTTGAATTGGTGTTTCAGGATTCTTAGGATATAATCCTAGCAGTGGCACTGCTGGGTCAAAAGGCAGTTCCATTTTTAGTTTTTTGAGGAAATTCCATACCGTTCTCTACAGTGGCTGTACCAGTCTGCTTCCCACCAACAGTGTACTAGGGTACCCTTTTCTCAACAGCCTCGCCAGCACCTGTTGTTTGTTGATTTATAATCCAGGAGGTGAAAGACAAATACCATATGATCTCACCTATAAGTGGACCTAATCAATAGAACAAATAAGCAAGCAAAATATAACCAGAGACATGGAAATAAAGAACAAACTGACTAACTGGAAGGAGGGGTGAGAGAGATAACGGGGCAGGGAAGGGGAAGGGTTGTCAAGGAATGTGTATAAAGGACCCATGGACAAAGACACGGGGTGGGAGGAGGATTGAATGTGGGAGGTGGGGGTGGGTAGGGCAGGGGAGAGTAATGGGGGAAAATGGGGACAACTGTAATTGCATAACAATAAAATTTTCACATGAAGAAAACTCATTTTAAAAGATACTATGTAAAAAAAAGTTTAAATTTTCTTAAATAAATTTAAAAAATGGCAGTATAGATAAAATTAGTCCTTGAATCTTTCCACAAGCACATCAAAATTACAACTAAACCACAGAACAACCATCACCCAGAACCTCCTTAAGTTTAGCTGAACAAAAGTCCCACAACAAAGGGTGTAAAGAAGAAACTACATCAAGACTGGTAAGAGGGGTGGAGATTTGGAACGGCTGGTCCCACACCAATGTGTGGCAAATAAAAGCAGGGGGATATATTTGCTGTGGAGGTCCCACCTGTGGAACAAGGGGTCCCAGCCTGACACCAGGCCCCCAAGCCAAGGGTTCTAGAGCCAGGAAGAGAAGTGTCCATGGCTTCTGGCTGACAAAACCAGTGGGGATTGTGGCTGAGTGAGATGGAGGGAAGCTGGAGTCCCAGGTGTTCCTCTTAAAGGGACCTCACATAGACTTTCCTGGACTCACTCACTCTGAGCTCTAGCACTGGGGCAGCATCACAAAAGGCACAAAGGACATACAGGGAGAAACTAAATTGTCAGGTATCAGAGTAAGAGCAGGAGGGGCAGCTTTCTCCCAGGAGTGCTAGCAGTGGCCATTGTTACTTTTCTGAGCCCTCTCCTAACAGAGCAGGCAGGCAGGTCTGAGTCTCTATCAACCTGGGTAACATTATTTGTCCGGCCCTACTGATGCCCTGAGATGCTTGCACCTTGTGGGCCCACCCAAGTCCTTTTCAGTAGCTGTTTCATATAGACAACCTGTATTGGCTCATGCTTTAGACTTTCCTACAATATCTCAAATAAGTAGCATCTGGCCTCAGTGTGCCCTATACCTCTTACTAACTGGCCCCATGCCCAACATTAGCGGCAGCCAGCATTGGTTCCCAGTTTGGCCTCTCCCAGCCAGGGCATAGTTGGCAGGTAACCTTGACCTTCACCTCCTGGGAGGCCCCAGAACCAGCACACCCAGTAGACAGCTTCAGACCACATTGAAACACCACCCAGCCACCCCCACAAGCAACACAAGGGGCAGACCCAGCAGCACCAGAGCCCTGCTGAAGAAAGTCCTGCTCTGTGAGGTGGGCCCATGCATACCTAATCCTCCATGGTGGCTGTAGCCAGTCCTCGAAGCCAATTGGCTTAGGGAAAAATCTCTCCCATTGATTTGCCAATAGCAATCAGCAAGGCACAACTAGAACAGGAGGGTGTACACAGCCCACACAAAGGGGGGGGCGGTGTACCTGGAGTGCCCATCTTGGGTGATCAGGAAGGCTGTTCCATTAAGCCCTACAGGACAGCTACTATATAAGGCCACTCTACTAAGCCTTGGAGATGTAGCAGCTCTACCAAATACACAGAAACAAACACAAAGAGGCTGCCAAAATAAGGAGACAAACATGTCCCAAATAAAAGAATGACAAAACTCCAGAAAAAGACCTAAACAAACAAAATGTAGACAAGCAATCTACCAGGTGCAGAGTTCAAAACACTGGTTATCAGGATGCTCAGTAATATCAGTGAGAACTTCAACAAAGAGATAGGAAATGTAAAAACAGAGATAAAAAAACATAAAAAAGAACCAATCAGAGATGAATACATTAACTGAAATGAAGAATATGTTACAGGAAATCAACCGTGCAGTAGATGAAGCAGAGGATCAAATCAGAGATGTGGAAGATTGGAAGCAGAAAACCCCAATCAGAGCAGCAAAAGGAAAAAAAGAATCCAAAAAATCAGGATAGTATAAGGAGCCTGTGGGACAACTTCAAGCATACCAACATTCACATAATGGGGATGCCAGAGTGGAAGAGAGAGAGCAGCGATTTGAAAACCTATGTGAAAAAATAATGACAGAAAACTTCTCTAACTTGGTGAAGGAAACAAACCTACAAGTCCAGGAGGCACAGTGTCCCAAACTAGATGAACCTAAAGAAACACACCAAGACACATCATAAGATGCTAAAGTTTAAATCAAAAGAGAATCTTAAAAGCAGCAAGATAGTTATCTACAAGAGAGTTCCCATAAAACTATCAATTGATTTCTCAAAAGAAAGTTTGCAGGCCAGAAGAGATTGGCAAGAAATATTCAAAGTAATGAAAAGCAAGAACATACAACCAAGATTACTCTTCCCAGCAAAGCTGTCATTTAGAATTGAAGGTCAGATAGCTTCCCACACAAGAAAAAGCTAAAGGAGTTCACCACCATCAAACCAGTACAAAAAATGTTGCAGGGTCTTCAGAGGAAGAGGAGGAAGAAGAAGAGGAGGAGGAGAAAGAGATCAAATATATGAATAATAAAATGGTCATAAAAACATGTCTGTCACCTATTACTTTAGATGCAAATGCATTAAATGCTCCTGTCAAAAGACATGTGGAAGCTGAATGGATAAGAAAAGGCCCTTACATATGCTGTCTACAAGAGAGTCACTTCAGATCAAAAGACACACAGACTGAAAGTAAAGGGATAGAAAAATATGTTTCATGAAAATGGAAACAAACAATTGAAAAACTGGGGTAGCAATACTTATACTAGACAAAATAGACCTTAAAACAAAGGCTATATAATGAGACAAAGAAGGACTCAGCAATTCCAATTCTGAGTATCAAAAGAAACCCAAAACGCTAAACTGAAAAGACAAATATTATACATCCATATGCTTATTGCAGTATTATTTACAATAGCCAAGATATGAAAACAACCTAAGTGTCCATCAATAGATGATGAAGTCACGCATATAATGTGTCCATCAGTAGATGATAAAGAAGTGGCACATATAATGGATGGGGCAAACGTAGATTTACAGTTGTGAGTACATGAAACACAGTGTTTATTCTGGTATTATTTATTATTGTATTATTTCCCATATGAACGACTATAAATCTGTTTTTGCCCCATTCTGTATACAATGGAATATGACACAGCCATAAAAAAGAAGGAAATCTTGCCATCATCAACAACATAGATGGACCTAGAGCAGGGGTGTCAAACTCATTTTTACTGGGGGCCATATCAGCCTTGCGGGTGCCTGCAAAGGGCCGAATGTAATTTTAGGACTGTATAAATGTAACTACTCCTTAACAGTTAAGCAAGAGCTCGGCACTGCCGCTGGGTAGAAACAAGGTGCTGGGCCAGATAAAACAAGGTGGAAGGACGGATTTGGCCCAGGGGCCTTGGGTTTGCCACCTGTAACCTAGAGGGTATTCCACTGAGTGAAGTAAGATGGAGGAAGACAAATGCCATATGATTTCACTTATGTGTGTAATCTAAAAAACAATAAATGAACAAAGCCAAAACACACTCATAGATACAGAGAACATTTTGATAGTTAGCAGATGGATGAGATCTTCAGGGAAGGATGAAAAGTGAAGGGATTAAGAAGTGAAAGGATTAACAACTGAGCCAATGTGGCTCAGTTGGTCAGAGCCTTGTCCCATAAACCAGAAGGTCACCAGTTCTTCCTGGTCAGACCACATACCTGGCTGGGTTTGGTCCCCAGTCAGAGCACATATGAGAAGCAACTGATCGATGTTTCTATCTCACATCGATATTTCTCTCTCTCTCCCTCCCTTCCCCCTCAATAAGCATGTCCTTAAGTGAGGATTTTTTTTTAGATGTAGTATGAATTGGTAGTTACAGAATAATCCCTGAAATGTTAAGTACAGCATATGGAATATAATCAGTACATTTTAATAACTATATACGGTCAGATGGGTACTAGATTCATCAGGGTGATTGTTTAGTAAGTTATATAATGTGTAATCATTGGGTTGTATACCGGAAACTAATATAATACTGTATGTCTGTATAATACTGTAATTGAAAAAATTTTTAATTATTTAAAGTAAAAAGCATCATTTCTGTTAACTCTTAGCTAAATTATATTTCAAATAAGCCCTTATTATTTTAAAGGTATATATGCTTAAAATACTTATAATTTCAAATTAACTGTTAGAAATACATGTTTTTAAATAACAACTAGAAATTCTCTAGGCAGAATTACTCTGAGATTTTTGTGACTAAAAGTTTTGGTTGAATAAGTCTGCGCAAATGGAACAATTCAGAAGGGAAAAGTGCATAATTAAAGCTTGAATTATCTAGAAATGCTGTGAAATGGTTTCATGTAAACTCTATGTAATAAGATGGAAGTAATCTAGAAATTATAATACGCTTTGTTTTTTCCTTTCTGCAGAGTGTATATAAATGTGACTTCCTGAACTTGCAGCTTCAGCAACCACTCCAGCTTGCACAGGATGCTATAGATGCCTTTTTGAAGCAGCTGAAAAACCCTATTGATTTTCTTCCTGGAGAACTTTTTCATGTGGTTGTTTTCTCTCTCCTTCTTTCTTATTTTCCATCACCTTACCAGAGATGGATTTGCTGCAAGAAAGCCCACGAATTGTTAGTGTTAAATGGTTTATTGCTTATCATCACACCTGATTCCTCCCATCAGAATCGTCATGCAATGATGATGAAAAGCTGGAAGATTGCTATAGAGTCCCTGGGCTTTAAACGTTTCAAGTATTCAAAATTTTCACACATGCATCTGATGGCATTTAGGAAAATATCCCTAAAAACTACAAGTGACTTGGTTAGTAGGAACTACCCAGGGATGTTATATATTCCTCAAGATTTCAACAGTATAGAAGATGAGGAATACTCTAACCCTTCCTGCTATGTTCGATCAGATATAGAAGATGAACAACTGGCATATGGTTTCACAGAGCTCCCTGATGCTCCATATGACTCAGATTCTGGAGAAAGTCAAGCCAGCTCTGTTCCTTTCTATGAGCTAGAAGATCCCATACTACTTTTAAGTTAATGTAAAAGCAAAAGGCCCTTTCAGTCCAAACTCCTAAACTAATTACTTACACTAATCAGAAATACTACCATGAACTCAGTACTTAAACCTGGTTTTCATAGAAGAAATTCAAAGGTTGTTGACAGAGCTTGCTATTTTTTTCTATTTCTGAGTTTTAAAATGTATTCTTATATAGAGAGGTTAAAGTTTCATGCAGACTGACCTTTGTCATAGCAGAAACCACTGTTTCTTTAGAATTTAACACTCATATCATTGAAAGGTACCTTTATTTCTTTAGTGTCATTGTAGAAAATGAAGCATAATTTGCTATGTATTTTTTTCATCTTTTTAATGTTGACTTTAAACCACTGCAGTGAGAAACTTTAAGATATGTAAAAGCTGTAGATTGCACTTTGATGGTTAACAAGTTAAATGTGTCACAGAGATAGATTGGTTGAGTTGTTTTGTGACATACTTACTCTTTTTCCTAACTAAATTGTTATCTGTTACAGAAAGCCATTTTCTGTTCAGTTTTGTTTGGTGATCCAACATTTCCTGAGCTTTTTTGAAGTTAATGGTAGTTTTTTTTTTTCCTTGTTCTTGCTCATTTGGCAATATCAGACATCGGGGAGAGGTTTCCCCCAAAGTGTATAAGATAATTTGATTAGCACTGTACAAAAATCACCATTGCCAAAGTATTCAACAGAATTTGTATGTCTTTCTTGTGGATTTGGACTTTGGTGTTGAATATATTTAACTATGGGAGTGTACCTTACTTTATTAAATTTAGAATTCATTTACAAATTTTTCTGTTTAAGCAAGGAACAATGTAATACTCCATATTGATTTGAAACACCTTTGTAAAAGTGTTTCCACTTGTAAGAGAGCTTATATTTTATCTAGGTCAACTGTTGTAAAGGGTCCTTGCCTTTCCATTAAGAAAATGCTGCACTAAAAGTCTGAAATTGTATAGAAAAAAATTAAAATTAACCCTCTGCTGGTAGTCTCATAAAATGATTTTGAGCTTTCAGTATTTTTATTTCTATCTAAATCCTATCTACAGATTTTCTCTGAAAGTATAAATCATTGGTTGGCTGCTGGAATTTTCCCTTTCCACATTGATAAATGTCTTTCTGTTTCTGAATCAGAAACAAATGATTAAGGAGAAACATATGCCCAAACAAGACAAAATTGAGTTTAAATAGATAAGAAGATTTAGTCCATTTTGTCTTACCAGCTAGAAATTGTCATGTAAATTATCATTTTTAAGAGTGCCACTGTGTGGAATTTTTTTCAAGTTGTTTTTACATTAAAATTACCTCATACTGAGGTTTTTGCACTGAAATATCAGTTTCAGATTTCATGGTTAATGTACATATGTGTGTGTTTAAGGGAAACTTGTATTTTCAATAGCTCATCCTAAATTTCATAAACTCTGGTAAAACTGATGTTTTTGTGCTTATTGTGAATTGCTGTAATAACTTTGAATGTCAGAATTTACTTGGAAATACAAAATGTATCCTTTAAGATATAAATGTTTGAGTGTACCTGATATTTCAAATTAAATTTTACATTCTGCATCAGTGAAAGTAATAAGATTGTAATTATCCTAGAAAAGTCAGTTAACTAAGTGCAATAAATATTAGTTGCTCAAATATGCCAGAAGTAACTTGAAATTTTTCTTTTTCAGTAGCATAAGATTCTTTAATAAGATCAACTTTTCTTTCCAATTATGCACTGCAGGTCAAGTTTTGAGCTCACCCAAAAGAAGAAGAAAAAAGCATTGTGTTCAGGATAACAAAAAACTTTGTTCAAATAATACTTATTTTACCATACTGTTTTCTTTTTTACTTGATTAAATACTATCTTAAGGGCAAAGGAAAAAATATACCAATGAAAGTGCTTTGAAAGTAAATGAAAACTATGATTTGAGAAGCTGGTATAAGTACTAACTTGGAGTCACCCTTTGTGTTATGGCTAAATGTTGGTGCTATAAATTCTTCTGGTTGTTTACAGATGTTGATTCTGCTTATGCTCCAAAGTGTGCATGATGTATTTTAAGTAGTTTACAGAAAATATAAAACCTATACTCCCACCTAGTATAAATTTGTTTGAATTTATAAATATCATTTGTTTTGTAAGTTCAGCTTAGTCAAATTAGGTTGGCACAGGATTTAAACTAATATACATTCTACCAAAGCCAATTCAATGTATTAGTATTAAAAATAAGTAGTCATCTGGCATGATGTCAGATTATATATGTAATGACAAGAAGAGCTAATAGAGCCTTCTAAAACTTTATTAGTATGGGTACTCTTGAGAATGATTTCATTTGGATATAGAGACGTTTAGGGGCCTGCTGTTGCATTCACAACAGGATTCTCCAAAATAATTTGGTGTTTCAAAAACAAATGATCATGTGGTTGGATTCTTCAAAATCAAATGGTTTATATGTTAGTTGCCAAGTGATGGGAGGTGGCATACCTGAAAATGTATGTTTGTGTTTTTTGTATTTTTTCACATTTTGTGAACAAAGCACATTCATTAAAAATTTTAAATTTTCCAATTTAAAATTCATTGTCTGTTACTTGTAAACTGAAAGTTTTGTGGTCTTTGAACTATCTCACTAAGTGATTTCAAAATGGGGAGGCAATTTAGAACTTGAATGACTTAGAATTTTCTACTGGGTTCATCCAATCATTGTACTCAACCATATCATACTCTACTTTCCTTGAAAGTTAACTACATTAGAGATAATTTAGGAAGCCAGCAAGAAACAATCATAGTTTCCAAATTGCCACAGGCCTTTTCACTAAGAATCCAAAAGATAACATGTTTCCCAAATCCAGGAATGGATAAAACATTGCCTGGAAATAAAGAAGATGTGTGATTGCTGGGAAGAAGAGAGGTAAGCAGGCCAAATACCTGGACACAGTCTGCAAGAAAAAAGATCCTTAGGAAACAGACCTGAAAGAGAAAGAGGAGCTAAATGCCTTGACTGTAATAGAAGCTTTATGTTTTCTAACATCACTGAAACATTAGCACAGATTAAAGTAGCAGAGTACAGGTTACTCTGAAAACAGTAGAGACCCAGGAATTTGAAAGTAAGAAGATAACATTATGAAAGCAAGGAAAGGTGATGATCTGGAGCTTGTGTAACTAGAAAAATTATCAAAGTAGGAAGAACTCTGGTGGCATGGACAATGGTGCCAATTGAAATGAGGAGCTACAGGATAAGTGCTAGGATGTCACCAACCATCTCTAGTCTTGCTTCATTTATTAATTGAGGATTAATTACTACAATATTACACTGGACTAGGTGCTATAAGAAATAAATACTGTCCTCAGGGCTGACAATGTAACTTAAAAAAAAAAAGGAAGCATTAGCACAAGGCAACAAAAACTTTAACATTGCAGAACAGCATATTCTTGCACTGTAGTATTTGGTGATATATATCAATGAATTCTGTTCACATGACACTTTGGCACATTGCTCATATCTGATCTAGATGCAATTTACTTAAATATATGTATCCCTCATGGAAATGCCAAATGTAGATGATGTGCTAATTCACCCGTGTCAATCCTCACTCCCTCCTACACCTTCTATATAAATATCCTGGGGTGGAGGGGGACAAGCCTGTGCCCACCTTTGCCCTAACTAGTCCTTCTCCCTAGAATTTCTTCCTTTTATACTGGATTTGCAGGCCTAGTTTGTCTCTGTTACTCAGATCTTAGCTTACATGTTACTTCCTTAGGAGGACCTTCCCAGTCCACATAATCTAAAGTAGTCTCTTCACATAACTGTAAAAGTCTCTAAATAACTCTAATTATCCAAAGTTTATATTTTTCCGTGTGTGTGTGTGTAGGCAAGGCCTTTGTCCATCTACTGTGTTTTCAGCCTTAAAATGTGCCTTGCACAAACAGGTGATCAATAAATATTTACAAATGAATTCATTTTATTAAAGGGCGATGACACAGGACCACTGCTGATACTTAGTTTATGAATTTTGGGGGTAGTCTGGTTTTGTTTTATATAATTAGTTTATAAATATATTCTCAGAATTGGAATATTGTTCAGTTTATACTTCAGGAAGGTCTCAATTGGTAGAAAATGTAGCTTAGATCAATGCTAAGTGACTTGAGCTATATAATTTTTTTCTCCCCTCTGCTTACCCCTACCCATTTAAATATCATATCTTAATCTCAGATCCTACTTTCTTTTAGTTGTTGTTGATTTTTTTATTGATATTCAAATACAGTTTCCTCCATTTCCCCACACACAACTCCCTCCTGCCCCACCCATCCCCTCCTCCCACTCTTGATCCTACCCCACTTTGGCTTTCTGCATGTGTCCTTTATATATGTTCCTTGACTACCCACTCCCTATTTTCCCCCATTAACCTTCTCCCCTCTCCCCTCTGGTTACTGCCAGTTTTTTCTTTATTTCAATGTCTCTGATTATATTTTGCTTGCTTGTTTTTTTGTTGATTAAGTTCCACTTACAGGTGAGATCATATGGTATTTGTCTTTCACTGCCTGGCGTGAATCTGTTTTCCGGCCTAGCATAATGCTCTCCAGGTCCAGATCCCACTTTCTCACATGTGTCTCGATACTATCGAATGCCTACCTTCCTCTCATTGGAGTAAAAGAACTTAAGTTTCTAAACCATCAATAACATTACTATTGAACACATTTTTTTAAAAGAAAGATTTAGTTAATTGAAGTAGTGCTCCAGCAGTCTTTTAAGTTGTGTAAGGGATACATTCATTACTCCAACTACTTTCCACTGACTTTATATCCACATAGGTTTTCACCAGTAAACACTGAGATCTTGAGCAAATAGTCACATAGTAGGTATACAATACATGATGACTGTTACTTATTATAGCAAATAACCTTTAATAACCCTGTTCCTTTTTTCTTTCAGTCTTGCATGTTCGATGCCCTCCATGCACATTGAACATTTCAGCCCCGCCATTACCACCCAATTCAAAATCTTTGATCCATTTAGAGCAAAGCTAAGCAAGTTAGTGAGTGTTAAATTTTCTTATCTTAGATCTTATTTCTTATGCATTTTCAGGAATTTATGTAAAAGATAGCCAGTTCACTACAACCTACTTTGCTAGATTCCAATGGAAACTAGAAAACAATTCTCAACACAAGATTGTCTTCTCTTTAAAATATGAATTTGTAAAGACAGGTAACCACTTCTTTAGTATGTTAGATCCAACCGTCTAATTATTAAGTGTGAAGGGTTTTAAATATGAAGGATGACAGTTAATATGAAGTAGGATATTTCATTATTATTTATGGCCAATTAATATTCTATTGTATACTATATGTACCACAGCTTTTTTATCCACTTGTCTATTCATGGGCACTTGAGTTGCATTTATATCATGGCTATTGTATATAATGCTGCAATGAATATAGGAATGCATGTATTTAGAGGGTATTATGCAAAGTGAAATAAGTCACTCAAAGAAAGATAACCAGTGTAACCAAACACAGGTCTGGCTGCCTGCTGCAATAAAGGCCAAAGTCATGAGACAGGTGCTGGTGAAAAAGGTAAGTGGTTTATTTCAGATGCTGGCAAGCTAGAAGATGGGGGACTCATGTCCTGAAGACCATTGCAACATTTCTGGTCTAGCCAGTGTTTTACTCTGGTTCATTTGCAAATATGTATGTTTTCAAAAGATCGATGGAAAAAAAACCCAACTTATTCTAAATTACACATTTCTGAGAATAAAACTTCAGATCAGCCCTGGCTGGTGTGGCTCAGTAGATTGAGCACCAGCCTACGAATCAAAGGGTCCCCAGTTTGGTTTTCAGTCAGGGCACATGCCTGGGTTGCAGGCCAGGTCCCCAGAGGCGGGGCATGCGAGAGGCAACCACACATTGATGTTTCTCTCCCTCTCTCCTTCCCTTCCCTTCTCGCTTAAACAAACAAACAAACAAACAAACAAACAAACTTCGGATCATACCTTTGAACTGGATGAAGATTACTAGAACTCTTTGAAATAACTGAATTTAGTCCACGGCCATACCATCCTGAACGCGCCCGTTCTCGTCTGAAATAACTGAATTTATGAAAATCCTGGCAATCAGGATAAACAAAAATTTATTGCAGGACTGGATTAACTGAAGACAATTATAATTTATAACTTTTTGTTATAGATTTATAACTTTTGTTATAGATATAACTCTTTGTTACAACGCAGTTGACAAAGGAATTTGTTTTCCTGAAACAACATTTTAAGATAATTAGAAATACAAATAAAAATATATTAGAATATTGTAGACTTTTGGAGATTTTTATATAATTTCTAGAACATAGTTACTATTTCTTTATTTGACAAGGCTTCCCATGTACTTTAAGCATATCAAATAGGTCTAATCAGTTCAAAATTTCTCCTTCATAGGGAGAGGGAACAAATCCTTGAGGTATACCAGGGGCCCATTGTAATGACTCAAAGCCAGTTCTAGGTGAAGAAAAAGACTTTTAAAATTTTAATTCTGAGAAGATTTTCAAACATACCTGACCAAAAGATTACATGTTATTATGAAATAATATTAAAATACTTATTTACCCAAAGTGACAATAAAAGGTATCAAACACAAACACGGGCTAGCAAAATTTTAGTTCTTAGGATTAAGAAAATGGGTTTTTAAGTAATCGTGTACCTGCTTAACATAATATAACATAACTTTTTTTTTTAAATAGAAATTTTTGCTTTGGGGAAGATGTAGAAAATCATTCTCCCCATTTTTAATAGACTGAAAAAGAACCAAACAAATTCTGTATTAGCTTACTTTTAATCTTTGAGTTCATTTACTTAATTTTCACAAAACTCTCCACAACTTGTTTAGTTTCTTTTAGTCTGCTTTTCCTTACATATTCAGAAGTAAGGTTTAGAACAACTCACTTTCTTCCTTTTTTTTCAGTATCTCCATACTTTATACCTGCTATTACCAAAACCACCTAATCCCTTTCCAATTTAAATCAAATTCTTAATTCTCAAAAAGCTTGAAATTTTTCTGACAACTAAAAGTAAGTAATTAACATTATCTGGGTTGATACTTTTAACTTTTAAGAAACAAGCTATTTTTTCATTTGCAAACACTCTCATTTTCAAGACAAGTATTTCAAATAAAATACAAGACATATTCATTAACAGATCCAAATCTATTCTCTAACTTCTCTGCAATAAGAAGCCAAAGTAGGCAAACTCAGATCAATAAATATTTCAGTATCCTGTTATGTTGGGAACCGCCGCCTGCCTGGTTTCAGAAGCTGTAAACCCCCATGGCTAAGGCTGAGTGACAGACCTTGGGACCCTAAGCCACTAAGGAGACAAAGCTTATCTCCCTGGCAGGGGTGCCATCTCTCTCCACCTTACTTCACCCTGCTTGGCCCTGAGCTTGACCAGTTAGCCAAGGACGATGGGTAAGATTCCTCATGGGAGGGATGACCTAAGACAGGCATGGTCATGAAGAGGCCCTCAGGGAAGGACTCGGGGGGGGCTATAGAAAAAGGGGTGATGGACCCTCACCCCTCAGCTTTGACATGGCCTGAGTCCTCATTCTGTCTGCAAGAAGTCTGCTAATCTCTTGGCTGCCTTACTTCCCTTGCCTGACTTAAGCCTGAAACAATGACAGAGGGCGGTGCAGTCCTGTGCTGGAAAGGGCGGATTCCCCAGGGCAATCAGGCCTAAACAAAAAAATACATAAAACCCTGTGAAACCTGCTTTGCTAAGAATGCCTTCAGTTTTCTGATAAGGGTCCAAGAAGGAAATTAGTTTGTTTCCCAAAGTTTTATAGCCCTTTAGCTAACTGACCCTGACTCAGAATAAGCCCTCAGAGTTCTTTGTATGTTATCTATTGTTTGATCCTTACTGCCTGACAATGACTGACGAGGTTTACCTGTATTCCTGTGCAAATTGAACCCAATAAAAGCGCACTGAGGAACAGGCTCTTGGCCCTTCTCCTTTGAGAGATTAGCCACATTTCCTCCCCAAGCAGATCATGTCTTGGTAGACTTATTCTCATCCATGGCCACTGGGGGGGGCTCTGCAGGTGGAGCCCTGCCACACTGTTATTTCAAAATATCTAGATATTTAATAATTTGTTAGCATATAACCCAGTAAAACTTCAAAGTTTTAAGTTACCAAAGATTTTGGAAAATGTGTGTGCGTGTACACATATAATTATTACTGATAAGCTTTATCAAAAATGCTTCATTTTAGTTATATTTATTTATTGGTAACTTTTAGGAGGCTACGGAAGTAGTAGGGGAGATGTCAGGCCTCCACATCAATTTAAAAGTGCCACATTGAGGTGGAGGAGAGGCCCCTACAGCTTCTGCAGACTGCACAAGGGATGGCGTTATTCCCCTATTGTTCCCAGGACTGCAGCAGCTCCTGGACTTCCAAGGGGAGGATTTAGGGTGTTTAAAAGACATATTTCCCTTCCTTCCTGAGTTTTACTATCTGAGAAGAGGGTGAGATCTTTTCCTGTTATTTGTACAATTTAGATCCTTTCTGAGTAGAATCCTTATAATGTAACAGTATAAAAACTTTCAGGTAAGAGATACTATCCTATTCACTAGATCCTTGGCAAAACAATACTAATCAGTCTAAAGTGCAACCTAATGGAATCTGATGGGATTGAGACTGAGCTGCTCCTTTCAAAACAGAAACAAAAATAAGATCTAAAGCAAAGAAAAAGTTCTGTTTCAGACAGACAGGAACTCTCAGACGGAAACTGAGATTAGTTTACAGAACCCAGTCTTGGAATCAGATGATACCCCAGAGTGGCTTTATTGACTCCCCAGATTGGAGCCCGTTCATTTCCTAGACACCTGTTTACTTTCACCAGCAAAGCATTTAAGGTGATGACTTAAGGGGGAGAGCAGAGAAAGTCCCCAAGATAAAGAATTCTAGGCAGCTGCTGGGAAATTTCTGTGATCCCTGCCTTGGGATCAGCCTGCCACAAGTAGCTGCAAACCTAGCCTGGGCCCTCCTGTCCTCACTGGGGTCCACATTGTTCCATCGGATTCACAAAAAAATGTAACTGAACATGGGTCCAGCTGCCTGCCTCAATGGTTGCATTTTTTCCGGACAGACCTCGTATATTTGAGAAAGAAAGAGGCATTGATTTGTTGTTCCATTTATTTATGCATTAGTTGGTTGATTCTTCTATATGCCCTAACTAGGGATATTTTTGAAACTCTTTTCATGAACACTGGGCACTGTATATGATGCTCTGAGGAAGTTAATTATGATATGTGTATGATAAGTGTTTGTATTATACTATGCAAAACATTCATTTACAGAACTCATTATGAGTTCTGATATTAAGATAAGTCAAATTATGCCTTCAAGAAGCTTCCAGTCTTGTAGGAGAAACTGACACATACATCAAAATTATAATAAAAGGTATGAAAAGGGCTGTCATAGAAGAAACTGAAAAGAGAGTCAAATACTTTCTTTTTTAAAAAGTCATGAGAACCAGACTGTTTTATAGTGTTTTTTTCTCAAACTTCTGTTGACTGATAGGGATGCAACACCAATAGGAATCCCCAATTTGGGGTGCAGTGAAGAAGAAAAATTGTTCAGTGCAAATGGCTAAATTGTGATATAGCATGACTGCGGAACACTTCAGTAGTGTTACAGCTCAATTATGAAATAGCACGATTGTGAAACAGCTCTGGGGCAAGGCTCATCTTCAAATAGACAGCTCTGCTCTGGTCTGGTCGACTTCACCTACTCCGCTCTATTCCACTCTGGTGCAGCAAGCTGTCTTTGGTGGTTCAGGTCTAGTGGGGAAACACAGTCTTTTGATTTTTTTCCTAAAATATGTTTCAAAGAAATAAAAAAGAACTCAAAAATTCAAATAGAGAAGGAATGTTTAGCTATAGTTTATTCAAACTTGAAGAGCAAACTTGAAGTAAAACAAGCTGTATTACTTTTCTATTACTGTTGTAACATTGCAACACACTCAGTGACTTTAAAAAACACAAATTTATTATCTTACAGTTTGGTAGGTCAGAAAGCCTACATGGAACCCACTGGGCTAAAATCAAGGTGTTGAAAAGTTGCGTTCCTTTCTGGAGGCTCTATGGAAGAGCCTTGACTTTTCCAGCTGGAGACTACCTGCATTCCTTGGCTCATAGCTCTCTTCTTCCATCTTTAGTACCAGCAATGTCAGGTCAAATCCTTTTCACATCACAGTTCTGAACTAGCTTCTAGCATTACATCTCTCTCTCTGTCTCATTCTAAATGCAACTGGAAAATATTTTCCCCTCACAGGTAATTTCATAATGCAAGACAAATAAACAATATATTAGATAAAATCAAGTAAAAGTAATATTTGACACAATTCATTATTGCTAAAGAGGATTCTTTTTCTTCCAAGAAAAATTCAGTTAAGTAATAATGTAAGTCACTATATCCACCAATTTAAAAAAAAAAAAACAGGTGATCATCTGGAAATGCTGAGAAACATATATTATTATTAAATCCAATACCTACTAATCTAAGTCAGATTAATAGGAAAAAAGCCTCCTTAACATGACAAAAAGAATCTACCCAAAACCTATAGGAAACCTCACAATTAATGAACAACTGCTAGATGCTTTTCATTATGGGCAGAAATAAGAACAATGCCCAATTGCATCATGACTATTCAACTTACAAACAGACAATTTAGTAAAATGAAGTATATATAATACCGGAAATGGCAAGAACAAGCTCATTATGTATATATGATATCATTGACTAAAAAGTATAAGAGAAATGGACAACAATATTATTAGAAATAATAGGAAAGTTTAGTAGGTTACCTTTACCATAAATCATCAAAAACCAATGAGCTAATATGGAAAAAATATCCTATTCATGGTTGCCAAAGTAAACAATGAACATAAGACTTAACAGCTACAGACACTTCCAGGTTCCTGACAGAATGACTTAATATCAGAGAAAAGTCTGTGGTTTGGGGAGATTTGGATCATGTCAATTCTGAGTGCATTTGAATTCTACTTGAATTAAAAGAATGTTTTATATATATATATTCATTGTGAATATGTACATTACAACATATATATATATATGTTGTGAAAATTGTGTCAGGTATTTCCACTTTCACTTATACAAAAACTTAAAAAGATAATACTAGAAAATAGAACTATGTATGAAACTCACTTAAAAAAATATATCAAAAATAGATTGAGAGGTTCCGGCCAAGATGGAGGTGTAGGCAGAAACCCTTCACTTCCTCGCACAACCAAAAGGAGGATAAAAACCAATCTAAAATCAATAAACAACCAGAAGTGCCAGAAAATCAAACTGCATGGAACTCCAATAACCACGGCATTAAAGAAACAGTCAACCAGAACAACCAGACTGGTAAGGCACTGGATGGAGAGAAACTGTGGCGAGGTGGCAGACTGCGTGGGAGGGGGTGACTTAACGGGAAACTGAGACTCAGAGGTGGCTGTGGACTATGGTGGTTGCCAAGGTGGGGGAAACTCCCAGCCTCAAAGAGAGTTCATTGAAAAGTGTGCTAGAGACAAGCAAGCAAGCTGCATTGTTCCCTCTCTGGCCCCTCCCCCACAAGCAGTGCTGCCACGCAGCAAGGAGAGTTGCCCTGCTCAGGTGAATACCTAAGGCCCTGCCCCCTTACAACCTATCAGGGGTGCCAAGACAAAGAAATAGGGCCCACATGAAAGAATGGAGCAAACCTCAGAAAGAGAGCTTAGTGAGGATATAGCCGGCCTATGTGATGGAGAATTTAAAGCCCTGGTAATCAAAATGCTCACAGAACTGATTGAGATTGGATAAAAAAAATGAAAGAACAAATGAAAGATCTCTAAAATGAAATAAATCAAAATACTCAGGGAACCAACAGTGACAGGAAGAAAACCAGGACCCAAATCAATGATTTTGAACAAAAGGGAGAAATAAACATCCAATCAGAACAGAATGAAGAAATAAGAATTCAAAAAAATGAAGAAAGTCTTACAAACCTCTGGGACAACCTGAAACGTTCCAATATCCGAAATATAGGAGTGACAGAAGGAGAAGAGGAAGAGCAAGAAATTGAAAACTTTTTTGAACAAATAATGAAGGAAAACTTCCGCAATCTGGTGAAGGAAATAGACTTTCAGGAAGTCCAGGAAGCCCAGAGAGTCCCAAAGAAGTTGGACCCGAAGAGGGCCACACCAAGGCACATCATCATTAAGCTACCCATGATTAAAGATAAGGAGAGAATCTTAAAAGCAGCAAGAGGAAAGAAAAGAGTTACCTACAAAAGAGTGCCCATAAGGATATCAGCTGATTTCTCAAAAGAAACCTTACAGGCAAGAAGGGGCTTGAAAGAAGTATTTGAAGTCATGAAGGGCAAGGACCTACATCCAAGATTACTCTATCCAGCAAAGCTATCATTTAGAATGGAAGGACAGATAAAGTGCTTCTCAGATAAGGTCAAGTTAAAGGAGTTCATCATCACCAAGCCCTTATTATATGAAATGTTAAAGGAACTTATCTAAGAAATTGAAGAAGACCAAAAAATATGAACAATAAAATGACAACAAACTCACGACTATCAACAAATGAACCTAAAAAAAAATAAAAGAAAGAAAAACAATGAAAACAAAAACTAAGCAAACAACTAGAACAGGAACAGAATCGGAGAAATGGACATCACATGGAGGGTCTTCAGTGGGGAGGGGAGGGGAGGAATAGGGGGGGAAGGTACAGGGAAGAAGAAGCATAATTAGTAGGCGTTAAATAGATGGGAAGAGGTCAAAAATGGTACAGGAAACAGAGAACTCAAATAACTTACATGTACAACCCATGGACATGAACTAAGGGGGGGGATGCTGGAGGGTTGGGGGATGCAGGGTGGATGGGGGATAAAGGGGAAAAAATTGGGAGAACTGTAATAGCATAATCAATATAATATAATTAAAAATATATATATGTCAAAAATAAAATCTTCAGTATTAGATTCAATAGTTTATTAAAAGACCAGTGAGGATTTATCCTAGAGTTATAAGAATAGATTACTTCAGTAGTTGACATGACATATTAATATATCAGTGCATCAATGAGGGGAAAACCATATGAACATCTCAAAAAAATCCTTACAAAGATTTTGATTGAATTCAAAAACAATTCCTGAAGTACAAAGCACAATGAACATTTCCCTTAGTTAATTAAGAATGAAAGACCATGTTCTTTTTTTAAATCCTTACACAAAGACACGTTTATTGATTTTAGAGAGAGTGGAAGTGGGGGAGAGAGAGATGAACACGGATAAGAGAGAAACATCGATCAGTTGCCTCCCCTATGTGCTTCGACTGAGGATCAAATATGCAACCTAGGTATGTGCCCTGACCAGGAATCAAACCCACAACCTTTTGGTGCGAAGGGCAACACTCCAACCAACTGAGCCACCAAGTCAGGGCAAAAGACCATATTCTGCAAATAATTCCCTTAAATTAGCCAACTAGAATATGCTCAATGGTGAAAATACTAGAAGCTTTTCCATTAATATCATGAACATTCCAAGAATGCCAACCTTCATCACTTACTTAGAGTTAAACCAAAATTATTAAACAATGCTTTAAATTTTAATTCAAAAATAAGACATATAATAAGTGAAAAGAAAATAAATGATCATTATTTTTAGGAAAAAATAGCTAAATATAATGTTAAAAATTAAGTGAGGTGGACAAATTTTAAATATATACTTTTATAAAGTGATGATCAACTATAAAATAAAAAACAAAATTCAAGAAGGCAGAATCAGCATGTGCAAAAATACCCCCTTCCTATACTGAGTCCAGAGATAATAGAAAATATGTTGTTTTTTAAAGATTTAATTTATTTATTTTTAGAAAGAGAGGAAGTGAGGGAGAAAGAGAGGGAGAGAAACATCGATGTGTGGTTGCCTCTCGTGCACCCCCCACTGGGGACCTGGCCTGCAACCCAGGCATGTGCTCTGACTGGGAATCGAACCAGTGACCCTTTAGTTCACCAGCCAGCACTCAATCTGCTGAGCCACACAAGCCAGGGCCAATATGTTTTAAATAATTTAATATAAATATAGCTGCACTGAAGATTAGAAAGTAAGTCTCAACAGAGAACTATGGTCAATCTTTAAGTAAGGAAAGCAAGGAAAAAATGTATCAGACAAAAAGACTAAAGCAGAAAGGCACAAAGATTACAGTAGGAAAACTGTGGAAAAACAAGAAATTCCTAACACTTGAAAAAAGTCTAGAGTGCCAGGGGTGTCCAACCTGTGGCCTGCGGGCTGCATGCAGCTCAGGATGGTTGTGAATGCCCAACACAAAATTGTAAATTTACTTAAAACATTACAAGATTTTGTGTGTGTGATTATGTGTGTGTCACACAATATATTTACTGTGTGGCCCAAGATAACTCTTCTTCTAGTGTGGCACAGAAACACCAAAAAGTTGGACACCCCTGCTACACCATAAGATAGATGACAATCCCAACAAATGAAAGAACTCATAGGCTGATGAAATAGAATAAAATGAGTATTCAGAAGAGGACTTTAACATGTATGTTTAATAGTCTCAAAGGAGGGCAAAGCCATAAAGTGAAAAATAGTTCATAACAGGATAACAGATAGTTCAAGTGAAGAAAGGAAATTAAAAAAGAAAGTTCAAGCCTAGGGAAATTTAAAAAACAAACCTGAATAGAAAATTGGTAGCTGTAATAGCAAACTGAAGAATTCTTTTAGAGAACAGCACAAAAAAACGAGGTAAAATGACATGAATCCCAGCCCACAGGATCCGGTGTTGTGGCTGCAATATACAAATACACACGGACTACCGAAATCCTGTGGAGGAAAAGGGATGGCATGGCCACTCTGTGAGTGAGAGAGGGTGAGAGGTCTAGATAGAGCCCAAGAGAGAGAGCCAACCCCCGCCTAGACAGGCTTTTATTGCTTTTCTGGGCACATTATGTGGAGGATGGTGCTCATTTACTATGCACAGGTTCACCACAGGTGATTACCTTTTAAGGACAACAAAGGACAGAACACTGCTAATTACTTCAAAGAGAAGGATGTTACAGCTCAAGGGGGAAACTGCTCACACTCCGTACTTGGGTGGTTTAGCACAGACTTTAGGAAGTTAAAGATACTCAGTAAACATTTGCTGCCTCAATTCAGGGTGAGGGAGTTTTAGCAAGAGCAAGTCTCATAGCAGTCAAGGTACAATGCAGGCCTGATTTCCCACTGGAGAACCTATCCATGGACGTGGGTCCTGCCTGCCAACCTTGCTTCCTACTGGCTTTTCCAAGTGGGGGCTGAGCCACATTTCCCATGCTTGGAACAGTTCCCCAGAGTAAAATATGAAAAAACCCGTGAAGTTTAGATAAAGTTCCAATGTATATTAGATATAGGTGTTCCAAATAAGAAAATAGAGAAAAAGGAATAAAAGGAATACTGAAAAAATAATGGGCAATTTTCCCACAATTGAAAAATGATTAGAATCCTCCAATAAAGAAGGATTGCTAAATAAAAATATAGGGGTTTCTGAAACATAAACCTAATGAAATTTCAGAAGATTTAGTATAAAGACAATTTTCTAAAAGCTAAGAGAGAAGAAAAGGCAGGTTATCTATGCAAGAATGGAATTCAAATGGGCATCAGACTTTTCATCAGCATCTTTAGATTGTAAGAACACATTGTTTTCAAAATGTTAAAAGAACAATCATCAAAAACTTAAAAAGACAATACTTTTTACTGCCAAAAATATAGTTCACTGACAGTAGGAGCACAAAATTGTTCCTTTCTGGCAAGAAAATTAGCAGTATGAATTAAGAGCCTTAAAAACATTCATATTCTTTAAACTATCTAGGAATCTATTCCAAAATAATAATTAGAAACATACTGTACCACTAGTTTAGTGAGCCAAAGTGCTAATCATTATACTTTTTTTAGCAAAAATTTAAAACATTCTAAATTTTCAAAATTAATTTAAAAGTTAACTAAATCATGGTTCAGCCATATAATAAAATATTTGCCATTATTAATAGAGTAGAAAGGCTAATGAAATAAGGTGCATGTGTTAAAACAGCAAACCAAAACTCATTCAAACAAAAATGACATTTATTATCTCATTTAACAAGAATTTGGAAGGTCGAGAAAAAGGCTATGTTAAACTCTGGGCAAGACTACTTGTTTTCATCCATTATTTATTCTCCCTTTTTTTCTCAGAAAAAGAATTCATTTTTAGATGTCTATATGGCCATTCAGAAACTCACCACTTTTCCCAGACTTTGTACATGTTAGATATAGATCAATGTAATATAAACTGAGGTGTCTTACACTACTTCCAAGAAGTTTCATTAAAGGAGGGAGGAGGGGAGTACATTTGCCTCTTGTACTTTCTCCTTTCTCTTGATTGGAATTCAGCAGTGACAGAGGGAAATTAAGCAGACATCTTGGACTATCAGAAAGAATCCATGCCCCAAGTGGAAGTGCAACAAAGAGAGAAGGAATCAGGATCTTTAACTCTAAGGAGTGTGGGGGGGGGCTCCGCCCACAGAGCCCCCCATCCGCCATGGAGGAGAATAAATCTACCAAGACATGATCTGCTTGGGGAGGAGAGGTGGCCGATCTCTCAAAGGAGAAGGGCCAAGAGCCTTTTCCTCCATAGGCTTTTATTAGGTTCATTTTGCCCAGGAATACAGGTAAAGCTCATCAATCATTGTCAGGAAGTAAGGGTCAAACAATGGATAACATATAAAGAACTTTGAGGGCTTATTCTGAGTTAGGGTCTGTTAGTTAACGGGCTATAAAACTTTGGGAAACAAACTCATTTCAGGCTGGGACCCTTATCATTTAAGCTGAGGGTATAAACAAAGCAGGTTTCACAGGATTTTATGCATTCTTTTTTAGGCCTGATTCCCCAGGGAATCTGCCCTTTCCAGCACAGGGCTGTACTGCCCTCTGTCATTGTTTCAGGCTTAAGTCCTGCAAGGGAAGTAAGGCCCCCAAGAGATTAGGACACTTCTTGCAGACAGAATGAGGACTCAGGCTATGTCAAAGCCGAGGGGCGAGGGTCCATCACCCCCTTTTTCTATAGCCCCCCAAGTCCTTCTCTGTGGGCCTTTTTCATGACCATGCCTGCCTTAGGTCGTTCCTCCCTAGAGGAATCTTACCCGTTATTGGCTAACTGGTCAAGCTCAGGGCCAAGCAGGGTGAAGTGGGCAGAGGCGGTACCCCTGCCAGGGAGATAAGCTTTGTCTCCTTAGTGGCTTATGGTCCCAAGGTCTCTGACTCAGCCTTAACTATGGGGGTTACAGCTTCTGAAACCAGGCAGGGCAGTTCCCAACAAAGGAGCAGCACATCTGTTCTGGAACATTTACACTTCTACACTTTATTTACCTGAGAGAGAAAACTGTTATTAAGCCACTATTACTGACTCTTCTGTAACACACCTGAACCTAATTCTTATAAAATCTGGTCTCTATCCTTAAGAGTTGCTGATTCAGTGGATCTAAGCAGGAGTGTCAAACTCATTTTCACCAGGGGCCACATCAGCCTGGAGGTTGCCTTCAAAGGGCCGAATGTAATTTTAGGACTGTATAAATGTAACTACTCCTTAACTGTTAAGTGAGAGCTGGGCTCTGCCATCGGGTAGAAACAAGGTGCCAAGACGGATCAAACAAGGTGGAGGGCCGGATTTGGACCGCGGGCCTTGTGTTTGCCACCTCTGTTCTAGAGTTAGGGCCTGGTAATTGGCATTTCTAACTAGTTCCCAGGTAATGTTGATGCATCTGGTCTATGGATCACTTGCAGAATCACCGCAACGTGGAAGTAATAATTCAGTGGTTCTCAATCCTTGGTTTACATTAGAATTACTGGGGAGAAGGAGTCAAGGAATTTCTTTAAAAACACTCACAGTCTACTTAGAACTTATTCCAGAGGAGACTCTAATTTAATTGATCTCAACTGAGCCTGGGTCTAGGCGTTGGTTAAAAATCTCCCAGATGATTCATGCCTGACCACTCTTTCTCTACTTACTATAAACAGTGGTAATGAGACTAAAATACCTGTGTTCACCCAGAGAGGAGGATGATATTTACAAAACTAGAACTTGAAGCCAAATGACTGAGGTTTAAGTTCCTGGTGTGGGACAGTGTAGTTTCTGTGAACCTTGGTTACTTTATCTGTAAAATACTAATGAAAATATTTACATCATTGTGTTTTTGTAAAGATTGAATTACACAATATAGGTGATGGCACTTTGTAATTTCAAAGTATGACATAGAAATAACAAGGAATTAGGCCTCACAGATCGAGATAGTCTATGGAAAGAAAATTTGAGTTGATTTAGTTCTAAACAGGTTTGAAGAATTAAAAAGAGGTAGGAGGAAAAGCAGCGAGAAGATTAAGAAGAAACCATATAGAAGTCATCTGCGACATCTTGCCACAGTGGCCTGAAATGTATAATAGGATTATTCACTCCACCTGTCACAAGTGCTGCCTGCTCCGCAGCTGTTGTGAAATGCTACCTCCCCGTAATATCCCCTAGCACTTATTCAGCGGGTTCAGAGTACAAATGAGAATCAGCTCTGGAGTTTGATGAGCCCTCAGGATTTGAGGCCGGTGAACTAAGGGACCTGGGGAATAGGCCAGTAGGGGTGTCGGTGGCATGAAGACCCCTGCGGTGTATTAGAGGGAGTTTCTCCTTAGAAAAGGAAGCAAGAAGGGCTTTGAAGGTGAGCCTAAGGAGCTTGGGCTTTATCTGGTCAATGGACACAACGCCCTATCTTATTCCAAAGGTATTATAAAGCAGCAACGCCTCCTGCAGTATTTTCAATCCACTTGTGGCTATCCCGCCCCAGTTTCAGATGCTTCACGGATACGACCGGTAGGATTCTTCGTGGTGTTCCCGCTCCCTATTTTCTGCTGCTGATTTCAGGTTTGCGGAGGCAAAAGAGGCCGCGCTTAGCCCTCGGTGGGTAATGCTCGCACAGGGCTGGGCTCACCAGAGATGCCCGCGGCACCCGGGGTTTGCAGGAAAGGGCGGGTCCTTGGTGTGGGAGGAAGCGCGCAGCTCAGTTTGACCCCGGAGGCGTTCCGTAACGTCGCGGGTTCGGCGGCGGGAACATGGCGGCTGTGGCGGGGCCGGTTACGGAGTAAGTTTCCAAAGAGACTGGTCTGTTCTAGTGTGTGCGGCTTCGGGCACTCGCTCTTCCCTCGCACCCGTTCCGAGTCTTAGGCACAGCTGCTTGGGCCACCCTTTACTGTGTTTCCCCCAGAGATAACTCCGAAGGTCGAGAGAGCGTTGGTGGCAGCGGCCGAGTCAGGTAGGGGGTGAGAGGGTGAACAGCTGGGCGTTGAGACCTGGGCACAGACATCTCACAGGGTTCCGCAAGGTGCGGACCCCAAGCACCGCCCGGGCGTCTTCCCGAGGCTGGAGCAGGGGTACCAGCGGGAGAGTACTGGATGGTGGGGGATCGGGGGGAAGGGACGAGGTGCAGGACGAAAAGTCTTAATACTGTCACCCAGCTTTGTCTCACTCAGCTGGGCGTCCAGTTGTGGTCGCCTTCTCAAAGTGGAGCGGTGGTTGAGAACTGCCAGGCTCCTCCGACCTCCCCTATCTTGCTAGAAGGAGGCGGAATACAAGAAGAATGACTACCCTGTTGCCCTGTTGCTGAGGGATGTATATTCGAGGCACCATTATCGTTTTATGAAATAGGCCCAGAGAGTTATATGAATTTATAGAACCGAAGCACTGGAATTCCCCGACCCCGGCTGCTCATTATAGGTCATTTTTTGACACTTTCCCAGGTGGGGCAGAAGTACAGTATCTCAGTTGAAGGGTGGTACATGCGATAGGTGTGTCCTGGACTCCATGGAAGGTAACTTATTGATTGATTTAGATGAATGAATTAAATGAAGGCTGGAGTAAGGCGGAAAGAGAAACAATCCAGAAGTTCATGAAATCGCTTAGCTCTACTGCTTACTAGCTATGGGACATTAGGCAACTTGTTTATTGTTTTTGTGTATTAGTAAGTTTTCAGCAACTAATTGGCACTGTTATTAAATATAGTATAGTTATTTCTGGGTTAGTCTTTGTTTCTTCAGCAAGTATTTAAATACCTACTTGGTGTAAGACTTTGTGCTAGACTCTGGGCATACAGTATTGATATAAAGTCTCAGAGACATTGTGATCTAGTGGGGAAGTGATAATCTATATTTTCCTATTTTGGAGGAAGTACAGGGATCATGTACATGGGTCAGGGATGGTTTTCCTAAGAAAATGTTTTAAGATAAAACCCGGAGAGTAGGGGTGAGCCAGGTATGAGGACTGCTGTGGGTCGAGGAGGAGGGGAGTGCACCTGGGGAGGGAATAGCACTGAAGGAATTGAAAGGTCAGTATGGCTGAAATACAGAGTTCAGGAGGAAGTTGAGGCAGGAGAGTTTATTCACATCCAATGCAGAGAGCCTTAATATAAGGCATTTTAAGGAGTTTAGACTTTATTACTAAGGGTGACGGGAAGTCTTTGGAGGGTTTTACATAGCAGAGTGATATGAAAAATTTCAGTTTACAGAAGGACACTTCTTGGAGAGGTCAAGCATGAGATGCCTATGACCAACATTGGGATTATGACCTTGGAAAGTAGAAACATTTAAGAGGTGTATAGGAAGAATAGTGGTCAGTACTTGGTGAGGATCAATATAGGTGGTGGGGAGGAGTAGTATACCATTTTTAAAAAGCAGACTCTGGCAGTTACTAAGTTTTCTCATGTGCAGATTGACTTTTTTGCGCTCCATTTTTATCTGCCTCAAGTAATTTTCCAATGATGGCTGACCAATTGAAAATGATTGTAGTACTTTGTTGTTTCACTCTCTGATTAAACTAATTGTTGTTTGAAGAATGTCATAATGAGCGAAAGACTTTTGTAAATTATCACTTAAAAGTAATATTCTCCCATGTTGATTTTGGCCCGTAAGAGTGACTGCAAATATTCCATTATATTGATGTGCTGTACTGTTTCTAATCTGGATTTTTACTTCTGTTAACAATGTAGGACCATGCCAGTGCTTTTATTTCTATCAGGTAGATTAATATATATGTATACTTTGGGGCATATAATAATTGAAGACATGGAAATAGATTGCTTATAGAAAAATAGTAGTAGAAGAGCCTAAGCTTGGGGTTGAATGTCCAAAGTTTGTATTGAGAATGAACAGCCTGCAAGGAGACTGAGAAGGAGAGATCAATAAGTAAGGAAGTAAATCTGGAGACTGCTGCTTGGAAGCTAAAGGAAAGATAGGTTTTAGAACGAAAGAGTCAACGTCAAAGGTTGTTCAAAGAATGTACAGCATAGTGAGTGAAAAGTACCCATTGGATTTAGGAGTTTACATGCCATTTCAGAACTTGGCAGAGCATTTATTCTTGTGGGGTGGAAATCACAGTTTAAAGGTGAAAAGTGAAGCAATCAAATATCAGCTATTAAAAGTACAGAAGATTGAACTTGGAAGAGGAGATGGGATGACTGAGATTGTTTTGTTTTTGTTTTTTCTGAGTGGGTTTTAGGGGGTGTATTGTTTTTGAAAAGAGCTTTGCACATATTTAAGTTATGGATAAGAGAAGAGTGGGAGTTTGAAGAGAGAGGAAAGAGTGTTCACTGGAAAGAAGAGGGGAAAGGAGACATAGTATGTCTGAAAATTTTATCTCAAATGGGAAAGGGACACCCTTTCCTTGTGTCAGGAGATGTAGGTAGAGGTGGGTTTGTGGTGTTGGAAACTTAAGTGAACTCCCCTTCTGATTATTTTGTTGGAGGCAAAGTCATCTGGTGAGAATGCCCTGGGAAGTGGGTGTCAGAGATTGAGGATAGGGAAGAGTGGTTTGGATGATCATGGAAGAGAGTACTGATCAGAGAAACACAGAAGGTTGTCTGTGGTTGAATGGCAACCATTTAGCCTAGTGTATGATTTTTTTCCTCCAGCAGTATTCAGTCACCAGACCCCAAAATGTACCCATTGACTCTTCGAGGATATATATTTCAACATATTTGCTGAATGATTATATAACACACAAAATGATATTTAAAAATGCAATACTCTTTGCTTTATCAATTTCTCATACTTATTAATAAGATGAAACAAAAATATATCAATGGAAGATATTTTCTGTGGAGGTGTGTGATATCTTAAAGAAATTATCGAATGAAAATATAATTGAGGAAAAGCAGTTAAAATAATTAAATAGAATTAGCTATAAAAAAAATCTGCTTGCTGAATATGTAGAAGTAGAATTAGTAATAATGCTTGGAACCTCCCAGAAACCCTAAGGTTGTCACCCAGTGACATTCTTCTCCAGTCAAATGGGTAATTACAGGTTTATTCCATGTTAATATGTTTTTGTTGGGTCTTTCTTTATAGGGTCCTGCTATTAGAAAGTATACAAAAGGTGATCACAAACTAGTTACTTTTTGAATTTTTATCTGGTTGAGTTCTCCGTGGATATTCAGTGTGACCGTTCAGTGTGAGCCATTCATGCATGGATCACTTCTGAAACAGTATACTAGAAAAAGTGAAGAATTACGTAGTAGGTAGTTAAGCCATTTTTTGACCATTGTCATGCTTTTAGTGCAACTTGTGGGGCACTTAAGATTGAAATAATTATCTGCTCCTTTAACAAATAATTGTTGTGGTAACTTTTCAAAAGTAAAATTAAGTTTAATTTATGATAACTTGGTCAACATTCCCACTTTTAAGTTTTGACTAGGAAGGTCAGGAATTGGTTTGCTGTGTGGCTGGTACTTCGATTTGGAAAGTAGGTTTGATAAAGTAATTTAGTAGAGGTAAAGTACACGGAGAATTATGGGTCAGCTTTAGGGATTAAGGAACTTTAATACAGTTAAAGTTTGCTTTTAGAACATTTATTAGTTAAACAATGTACAGACTAAGGTTTTATAGCATTTTAGAGTTGCCATGTATGCAGGGGCATCCAACCCTTTGGTGTCTCTGCGCCACACTAGAAGAAGAGGAGTTGTTCCGGGCCACATGTTAAATATATTGTCACACGTAATCATAAAAGTGTTTTAAGTAAATTTACAATCTTATATTGGGCTGCCTTCACAGCCATTCTGGGCTGCATGTGGCTGGCAGGTTGGATACCCCTGATGGATTTTAGGCAGGTAGTAATGATTGCTATTATTGGATACTAGTGCTTTTCAAATTAGAGGTAATGATGAAGTCCCTCATTCTACTTAAGATTTGAATAGCATTACATTATGCTAAACCCATCTGCTATGATCGAAGTTGAATATCTCATATTTGCATCTTGTTGAAAAACCAAATATTGGAGTAAGAATGAATTGGGCAAATTCCTCACCACCTCTGGAAAAACAGTTTCATTATTGATCATTTAGTCATACAGTCCTTGTGTATGATGAGCAGAAAGCACAGCCTTTTTAATTTGGATAAACTGCTGAATTTTTAAGTCAGAGACAACTGCCATTAAGAAACTTTATTTCTCACTTACTTACTATTATTTTGTATTTTGTAAGAAGCTACATGTGAAAGGTAAATTATATAAAATTAACATTGAAATATGTTTTCTTCTTTTTAGATCACTAAACAAAAATTCCACCAGAGAAAATGCTGAAATAGGAGTTACGGATACATGGCATTTGCTGGATGAAATATAAGCAGTTAATTTTTGTAACGTGGGGAGAAAGCCCAAATTGCCAGATTACATGTGTAAATCACTGCGTTATTGCTTTAGTCATTGTCTCTATTTAGCAATGACAAGACTGGAAGAAGTAAACCGAGAAGTGAACATGCATTCTTCAGTGCGTTATCTTGGCTATTTAGCCAGAATCAATTTACTGGTTGCTATATGCTTAGGTCTTTATGTAAGATGGGAAAAAACAGCAAATTCTTTACTTTTGGTAATTTTTATTCTTGGTCTTTTTGTTCTGGGAATTGCCAGCATACTCTATTATTATTTTTCAATGGAAGCAGCAAGTTTGAGTCTCTCCAATCTTTGGTTTGGATTCTTGCTTGGCCTCCTATGCTTTCTTGATAATTCATTCTTTAAAAATGATGTGAAAGAAGAATCAACCAAATATTTGCTTCTAACTTCTATAGTGTTAAGGATATTATGTGCTTTGGTGGAGAGAATTTCTGGTTATGTCCGCCATCGACCCATTTTACTAACCACAGTTGAATTTTTGGAACTCGTTGGATTTGCCATTGCCAGCACAACTATGTTGGTGGAGAAGTCTCTCAGTGTCATTTTACTTGTTATAGCTTTGGCCATGCTGATTATTGACCTGAGAATGAAGTCTTTCCTAGCCATTTCAAACTTAGTTATTTTTGTAGTCTTACTATTTTTCTCTTCATTGGAAACTCCCCAAAATCCAGTTGCTTTTGCATGTTTTTTTATTTGCCTGATAACTGATCCTTGCCTTGACATTTATTTTAGTGGACTTTCAGTTACTGAGAGGTGGAAACCTTTTTTGTACCGTGGAAGAATTTGCAGAAGACTTTCAGTCATTTTTATTGGAATGATTGAGCTTACATTTTTTATTCTTTCAGCATTTAAACTTAAAGACACTCATCTCTGGTATTTTGTAATACCAGGCTTTTCCATTTTTGGAATTTTCTGGATGATTTGTCATATTATATTTCTTTTAACTCTTTGGGGATTCCATACTAAATTAAATGACTGCCATAAAGTATATTTTACCCACAGGGTGGATAACAACAGCCTTGACAGAATCATGGCATCCAAAGGGATGCGCCATTTTTGCTTAATTTCAGAGCAGTTAGTTTTTTTTAGTCTTCTTGCAACAGCTATTTTGGGAGCAGTTTCCTGGCAGGTAAGCTTATAGTTTGTTTATTATATCAGTGCCTGTGCTGTGTGATTAAATGCTTGCTTCAAGCGTTCAGTAATTAGAATTGAAAAGTCAAGTTCCTGATTTCAAAAGGTTATTCTTTCTTTCTATGCTTATCTCATTTTGTTCATAAAGTTGAAGTACTGAATAAATGTTGATAGGATAAGTTAGTTTGACCTCCAACAAAGAGTTACCAAAATATTAGGAATACCCAGCATGTGACATGCCTCCCACTTTTTGCTTGTTCATTAATGAAGATGCCTCTGCCACCAGGGCTGGATCAATCAGGTCCTGAGGGAAAGCGACAGGGGATTAAGAAATAAAGAGGCAAAGTCAAAGCAGGGTCAGGTGGAGTCCCTTCTCTGGGATGCAGAGGAGGGAACTGTTTATTGGTAAAGTCAGGCTGTATTTATTGAGCAAGCTTTGAAGCAGAGCGTGAGAAAGACAGAACCGCAAGGCTAGGTACATTTTATTTTTCTAAGAACATTTCTTGCTCCTTCTTGGTACAGTGATCTAGCAGGCGGCCAAGCCATTCTTTTCTTGAAACAATCTTCTGCGGCCTAGGGCAGCTGTGCTGAACCCGAGGCCTGCATTCCAACTCCCTTGGCACACACATGATCCTTCTTGGCTCCTCACAGAAGAAATCTTCATAGATTAAAGATTTCTATAATATTGAACATTTGAAGGATGATTAGTGATTGTACTTTAATTCTTTCATTTTTATACATGAGGAACTGAAAGCCAGAGAAGGCTTATCTCCAGAATCACTGGTAATAGCCAGAACCAGGTTACCTAGCTTCTATGTAGTCCGCTGGTCTCACTAGAGCACATTATTTTTTACATAGTCATTTCTGTAAAGATTTTATATAAAAGATGATTAGATATAAAAACATATCAGGTATTTAATTACAGATTAAAACCTCTCCTAAGAAAGAAAAAATGGGTTTTACAGTACATTTACTGTCTACAGAATGTTTAAAAAAAAAAAAAGGTCTTGCAGACAAAGGCATTTAAACTGTATGATTGGAATTTATAGCTAGAATATTAATCCAGTCTTCCATTTGTGGAACATTTATTGACTACAGTATGTCAGGTACTATACTGTGTAGACGATCTCAAGATGACTAAGACATGCCTCTGTTCTTAAAGAGGGCACAGCCTCTAATGAGATGGGGAATAGGCAGACATGTAAAGAAACAATTATTACAGTGACAAACGCTATATGAGTACATCAGGTTGGGATGTAGGGCATAAAGGGAGGTCAACTCTGGTTGGTGCAATTCTCTGCTTTGCACTAGTTAGTTCCTGCAGAATGATTTCTGGATGTGACCATTTCAAGGGAAATGTGGAGACTTTCCTATGTATGGTGCTTTTTGGACAATGTGACCTAGGTAGGGAGCTTGTATGGGAGTAAGCCAAATGATGTAAACACTGTGGGTGTAGCCTTAGTGTATATTCCTCACTTTACTTGCCAGTGTGAGGGACTATTGGGATGATGATGGTGATGGTGATGAAGGAGTTTAATGTGGGAAACTCTAACAAGAGTTCTCTTTCCTCTTCCTCTCCTCTCAAAGAGCTTACTACCTTTGTTTTCTTCTAGGAGTTTAATGGTTGCAGGTATTACATTTGAGTCTATTTTGAGTTTATTTTTGTATATGGTGCAATAAAGTGATCCAGCTTTATTTTTTTGCATTTATCTGTGCAGTTTTGCCAGTACCATTTATTAAAGAGACTGTCTTTTCCCCCACTGTATGTTGCTGTCTTTCTTGTTGTAGACTAATTGGCCAAACACATAGGCATTAATTTCTGGGCTATTCTGTTGCATTGTGCCAGTATCATAATGTTTTGTAGTAGAGCTTGAAATCAAGGAGAGTTGTATCTTTAATATTCTTCTTTCTCAGGATTGCTTTGGGGACTTTGTGGTTCCATATAAATTTTATGATTATTTATGATTATTCTGTAGATTGCTTGTGTAGTATGGATATTTGAATGCTATTTATTCTTCCAGGCCATGAGTATGGTATGCCCTTCCATTTGTGTTGTCTTTATTTTCTTTCTTCAGTGTTAGACAGTTTGCAGAGTATAGGTCTTTTCCTCCTTGGTTAAATTTATTCCAGGGCTTTTTTTGGCTGAAATTGTGAGTGGTTTTCTTAATTTTTGTTTCTGATAATTCATTATTAATGTACAGAAGTGCCACTGATTCGTGTTTGTTAATTTTGTATGCTGCAACTTTACTGAATTCATTTACTGTGATAGTTTTTTGGGAGACTTTTGAGTTTTTTACATATAGTATCATGTCATCTGTGACAATTTTACTTCTTCCTTTCTAATTTGGATGCATTTTATTTTCTTTTGTTGTCTGATTTTGTTGGCTAGGACTTTCAGTAATACCTGTATGTTGAATAAAAGTGGTGAGAGTGGGCATCCTTATCTTATTCCTGATTTTAGGGGGAAAATTTTTAGCTTTTCACCATTGAGGTAATGCTTGGCTGTGGGCTTGTTGTTATATGACCTTTATTATGTTGAGATATGTTCCCTCTATTTCTACTATGTTGAATTTTAGTCATAAATAGACGCTGAATTTTGTCAAATCTTTTCCTGCATCTTTTAAGATGATCACATGATTTTCATCCTTTCTTTTGTTAATGTGTTGTATCACATTGATGGATATGCAGATATAATTGGTATTGCAGATATTGAATCATTTTTGCATTCCTGGAATAAATCCCATTTGATCGTAGTGTATGATCCTTTTAATAGGTTGTTGAATTTGATTTGCTAGTATTTGAGAATTTTTGCATCTGTGTTCATCAGGGATACTTGCCTGTGATTTTGCTTTTTTGTGGTCTTTGCTGTTATATCAGAGTGATGCTGCCCTCATAGAATGAGTTGGAAATATTTCTTCTTCAATTTTCTGGAATATTTTGAAAAGGAAAGTTATTAATTTTTTTAAAAAGTATTTGGGCCCTGATCAGGTTGGGCTTTGTCCTGCAAAAAGAAAGGTTGCTGGTTTGATTCCTAGTCAGGGCACAAGCCTGGGCCAGGTACCCTGACGGGGTGCATGGAAAAGGCAACTGATCGATGTTTCTCTCTCACATCAATGTTTCTCTCCCTTTCTTCCTTCCTCCCCCGCCTCTAGAAATAAATAAATAAAATATTTTAAAAACATAAAAATGAAAAAAAATATTTGGTATAATTCACCTGTGAAGCCATCTATCTGGTCCCGGACTTTTGTTTGTTGGAAGATTTTGATTACTGATTCAATTTTGTTACAGTAATTGGTGTGCTCAGATTGTTGTTTCTTCCCGATTTGGGCTTAGAAAATTATATGTTTTTGGGAATTTGGGAATCTGTACCTTCTAGGTTGTCCAATTTGTTGGTATATATTTCTTAGTATTCACTTAACAATCCTATGTATCTCTGTGATGTTGGTTGTAATTTCTGATTTTATTTATTTTGTTCCTTTTTTTGATGAGTTGATAGAAGGTTTACACATTTTGTTTATAGTTGAAGAGAAGCAGCTCTTAGTTTCATTGATCTTTAATTTTTACTCTATATCCCCATTTATTTTCACTCTGATCTTTATTTAATTTACTTCTGTTTACTAACTTTGAGCTGTCTTTGTTCCTCTTTTTCTAGTACCTGTTGATACAAGGTAAGACTGTTCATTCAGATATTTCTTGTTTCTTGAGGTAGGCCTGTTTTGCTATGAATTTTTCTTTCAGAACTGCTATTTCTGTGTTCCATAGGTTTTTGGATCATTACATTTCCATTTTCATTTATTGGTAGATATTTATTGATTTCCTCCTTAACCCATTGGTTATTTAGGAACATGTTGTTTAGCATATACCTGTTAGTTCTTTTCCAGTTTTTCTATGTAATTGATTTATAGTTTTCTACCATTTTGTTTGGATTATGCCTTAAAATTTTATTTTAATTTTTATTACAGTTGGCTTACAATACTATGTTAGTTTCAGGTGTACAACGTAGTGATTAGACATTTATATAACTTACAAAGTGATTACCCCAATAAATCTGGTACAAATCTGACACCATACATAGTTATTACAGTGTTATTGACTGTATTTCCTATGCTGTATTGTATGTCCACATCTGTTCGGTAACTACCAATTTCTACTTCTTAACCTCTTCACCTTTTTCACCCAGCTCCCTAACCCTCCTCCACTCTGGCAACCATCTATATCTATGTGTCTGTCTGTATTCTGCTTTTTTGTTTATTTTGTTTTATAGATTCCAAATATAAATGAAATCACATGGCATTTGTCTTTTCTGTCTCACTTATTTCACTTAGTATAATGCCCTCTAGGTCCATTCATGTTGTGCAGATGACAAGTTTTCATTCTTTTTTTGTGGTTAGTCATTCTATTGTATGTATGTACCACTTCTTTATCCATTCATCTATAATGGACACTTAGGTTGCTTACATATCATAGCCACTAATGGTTCAATGAGTGCAATGAACATTAGGGTGCATATGTTTTTTGATTTTAGTGTTTTCAGTTTCTTCAAATAAATATCCAGAAGTAAAATTGCTGGGTCATTCTTCATCGCTTGTTATAGCCTTTGTTTTTTGGGGGGGTTTTTTTTGGATATATTTATTGATTATGCTATTACAGTTGTCCCATTTCCCACCCTTCACTCAACTCCATCCTGCCCACCCCTCCCTCCCACATTCCCCCCCTATAGTTCATGTCCATGGGTCATACTTACAAGTTCCTTGGCTTCTACATTTCCTACACTATTCTTACCCTCCCCCTGTCTATTTTCCACCTATCATTTATGCTATTTATTCTCTGTACCTTCCCCCCCCTCCCCCTCCCAATCCCCTATTGATAACCCTCCATGTGATCTCCATTTCTGTGGTTCTGTTTCTGTTCTAGTTGTTTGTTTAGTTTTCTTTTGTTTTGGTTTTAGGTGTGGTTGTTTATAACTGTGAGTTTGCTGTCATTTTTACTGTTCATATTTTTGATCTTCTTTTTCTTAGGTAAGTCCCTTTAACATTTCATATAATAATGGCTTGGTGATGATGAACTCCTTTAACTTGACCTTATCTGAGAAGCACTTTATCTGCCCTTTCATTTTAAATGATAGCTTTGCTGGATACAGTAATCTTGGATGTAGGCCCTTGCCTTTCATGACTTGGAATACTTCTTGCCGGCCCCTTCTTGCCTGTAAGGTCTCTTTGGAGAAATCAGCTGACAGTCTTATGGGAACCCCTTTGTAGGTAACTGTGTCCTTTTCTTTTGCTGCTTCTAAGATTCTCTCCTGTTTAATCTTAGGTAATGTAATTATGATGTGCCTTGGTGTGTTCCTCCTCGGGTCCGGCTTCTTTGGGACTCTCTGAGCTTCCTGGACTTCCTGGAAGTCTATTTCCTTTGGCAGACTGGGGAAGTTCTCCTTCATTATTTGTTCCAATAAGTTTTCAATTTTTTGTTCTTCCTCTTTTCCTTCTGGCACCCCTATAATTCGGATTTTGGAACGTTTCAAGATGTCCTGGAGGTTCCTAAGCCTCTCCTCCTTTTTCCGAATTCTTGTTTCTTCATTCTTTTCTGGTTGGATGTTTCTTTCTTCCTTCTGGTCCACACCATTGTTTTGAGTCCCAGTTTCCTTTGCGTCACTGTTGGTTCCCTGTACATTTTCCTTTGTTTCTCTTAGCATAGGCTTCATTTTTTCATCTAGTTTTCAAACAAATTCAACCAATTCTGTGAGCGTCTTAATAACCAGTGTTTTGAACTGTGCATCCGATAGGTTGGCTATCTCTTCCTCGCTTAGTTGTATTTTTTCTAAGTGTTCTGTCATTTGGGCCTTTTTTTTTTTTTTTTTTTTTTTGTCTTGGCGCATCTGTTACTTAAAAGGGCGGAGCCTTAGGTGTTCACCGGGGCAGGTAATGCTGGTCACTGCGCTATGACACAGTGCGTGGGGGAGGGGCCGAGAGGGAGCAATGGCACCTGCTCCAGTCTCCACTGGCTTTCGGCACTCCCTCTGCTACCCACAATCAAATTGGGCCCCTCTGGTGCTGGCTCCCGAGTGGGTGGGCTTGTGCACACTCTAGGCCCCTGTGAGTCTCTCCAACGACCTCTCCTGTGAGGCTGGGAGTCTCTCCTGCTGCCGCCCCAACCCCCACGGGGCCTTTCAATCAGAGGTCTGAGGCTTCATTTCCCCCGCGCTGGAGCCCTGGGTTATGTGGTCAGCTTCGCTCCCTGCCATTCACCCCGGTTTATCTGTGCGCGAGTGTGGGGCCGCGGGGTGCTACCCACCGCTCTGCCTGCCGCATTCTCTGCCACTCTTAGTCCGGCCCTCTCGGTTTCTCTGTGCACGAATGTGGGGCTGCAGGGTCTGCTAGTGGTCAGACTGCCTGCCCCGTTGGTCCCACACTCCACCAGTCTGGGTCCCGCCACGGCAACTCGAGTCCTCTCAGCCCCGGCTGCCCATCTCCGCCCCTCCTACCGGTCTGGATGAATGTTTATTTTGTATTTCCTTGGTGTTAGACTTCCTTGCCGTTCGATTTTCCGTGAGTTCTGGTTGTGCGAGGAGGCGCAGTGTGTCTACCTACGCTGCCATCTTGGTTCTCATAGCCTTTGTTTTAAAGTCTGTTTCATTTGGTTTAAGTATTGTTTTGTTTGTTTGTTTGTTTCCACATTCATGAAGTATCTTTTTCATTACTTTCACTCTGTATGTGTCTTTTGATCTGAAGTGAATCTGACATAGGCAGTATACATAAGGGTCTTGTTTTATTTTTTGTTTGGCCACCGTATGTCTTTTGAATGGAGCATTTAATCCATTTGCATTTGACGTAATTGTTGGTATATACTCATTGACATTTTATTCATATTTTTTATCTTTATTTCTTCTCCTTAAAGAAGATGCTTTAACAGTTCTTATAAGACTGTTTGGCGGTGATGACTTTTCCTTTTTCTGTAAGCTCTTCATGTGACCTTCACTTCTAAATGATAGCTTTGCTGGTAGAGTATTCTTGGTTGTAGGTTTTTGCTTTACATCAATTTGAATACTTCTTGACAATCCCTTCTAGCTTGCAAAGTTTCTGTTGAGAAATCAGCTGACAACGTAATAGGAGCTCATTTATAGGCAACTCACTCCTTTTCTCTTGCTGCTTTAAGATTCTCTCTTTGTCTTTAATCTTTGGCATTTTAAGTATAACATGTCTTGGTGTGTACCTCTTTGGGTTCATCTTGTTTGGAACACTTTACACTTCCTGGTCTTGTATGTTTATTTCCTTCACCAGGTTAGAAAAGTTGTCTGTTAATACTTTTAAAATTTTTAAAGAAGATTATTTATCTATCTATCTATCTATTTATTTATTTATTTTTAGACAGAGGGAGAGAAACATCAGTGTGTTGTTGCCTCTGATGCACTGCCTACTGGAGACCTGGCCTACAACACAAGCATGTGCCCTGACTGGGAATTGAACTGGCTACCCTTTGATTGGCAGGTTGGCACTCAATCCACTGAGCCATACCAGTCAGGGATCTGTTAATACTTTTTTTTTTAATGTAGATTTTCAGTTCCTTACTCTCTCTCTTCCTCTTCTGTCAACCCCATGATGTAAATGTTGGTATGCTTGAAGTTGTCCTAGAGGCCTCTTACACTATCCTCATTTTGGGGGATTCTTTCTTTATTTTGCTGTTCTTTTTTTTTTTTTTTTTTTTTTAGTATTTTTTATTGGTTATGCTATTACAGTTTTTCCAATTTTTCCCCCCTTTATCCCGCATCCATCTTGCACCCCCAACCCTCCAGCATTCCCCCCTTTACTTCATGTCCATGGGTTGTACATATAAGTTCTTTGAGTCCTCTGTTTCCTATACCATTTTTTATCTCTCCCCGTCTATTTTATGCCTACTAATTACGCTTCTTCTTCCCTTTATCTTATCTCCTCTATTCCTCCCTTCCCCCTCGCCACCGAAATCCCTCCATGTGATATCCATTTCTCTGATTTTGTTCCTATTCTGGTTGTTTGCTTAGTTTTTGTTTTCATTGTTTTTCTCTTCTTTTAGGTTCATTTGTTGATAGTTGTGAGTTATCATTTTATTGTTCATACTTATGATCTTTTTTTTCTTAGATAAGTCCCTTTAATGTTTCATATAATAATGGCTTAATAATGAACTCCTTTAACTTGACCTTATCTGGGAAGTACTTTATCAGCCCTTCCATTTTGAATGAAAGGTTTTCTGGTTACAATAATCTTGGATATAGGTCCTTGCCTTTCATGACTTCAAATACTTCTTTCCAGTTCCTTCTTGCCTGCAAGGTTTCTTTTGAGAAATCAGCTGATAATCTAATGGACCCCCATTGTAGGTAATTGTCTCCTTTTCCCCTTGCTTCTTTTAGGGTCCTCTCTTTGTCTTTAATCATGGGTGACTTAATGATGATGTGCCTTGGTGTGTTCCTCTTTAGTCCAAGTTCTTTGGGACTCTCTGGGTTTCCTGGACTTCCTGAAAGTCTGTTTCCTTCGCCAGATTGGGGAAGTTTTCCTTCATTATTTGTTCAAAGAAGTTTTCAATTTCTTACTGTTCTTCTCCTTCTGGCACCCCTACAATTCGGATATTGGAACATTTAAAGTTGTCCCAGAGGTTCCTAAGTCTCTCTTCATTTTTTTGGATTCTTGTTTCTTCCTTTTCTTCTGGATAGATGTTTATTTCTTCCCTTTGTTCCAAATCATTGCTTTGAGTCCTGGTTTCCTTCCTGTCACTGTTGGTTCCCTGAATATTTTACTTTATTTCACTTTGGGTATCCTTCATTTGTTTTTTCATTTTTCGACCCAGCTCAATTAGGTCTGTAAGCATTTTGATTACCAGGGCTTTAAATTCTCCATCAGATAGGTTTTGGATATCAAACTGGATATATTTTGGATATCAAACCTTTGTCTGATATATCACTGGCGAATATGTTCTCCCCTAAGTCAGTTCCCTTTTCATTTTGATGAAGGTTTCTTTAGCCATGCAGAAACTTTTTAATTTGATGTAGTCCCATTTGTTTAGTTTTTCCTTTATTTCCCTTTCCCTAAGAGATATATCGGCTAAAATACAACTGTGTGGGATTTCTGAAATTTTACTGCCTATGTTTTCTGTTAGGACTTTTATGCTATCAGGATTTATATTTAAGTCCTTTATCCATTTTGAGTTTATTCTGGTGTGTGGTGTAAGTTGGTAGACTAGTTTCATTATTTTTCATGTACTAGTCGAGTTTTCCCAACACCGTTTATTGAAGACTATTTTTACTCTATTGTCTGCTTGTGCCCTCTTTGTCGAATATTAATTGACCATAGACACATGAGTTTATTTCTGGGCTCTGTCTTCTGTTAACATTGATCTCTGTTCCTGTTCTTATGCCAGTACCAGACTGTCTTGATTACATTGGCTTTGTAGTATTGTTTGATATCAGGTATTGATTCCTTCCAACTTTGTTCTTCTTTATCAGGATTGCTGAGGCTATTTGGGGTCTTTTTTGGTTCCATATAAATATTTGGAATCTTTGTTCTAGACCTGTGAAATAATTCCCATTGGTATTTTAATAGGAATTGCATTGAATTTATAGATTGCTTTGGGTAGTATGGACATTTTAATGATGTTAATTCTTGCAGTCCATGAACATGATATGCTTCCATTTATTTGTATCTTCCTCAGTTTCTTTCTTCAGTATTCTATAGTTTTCCGAGTACACGTCTTTTACATCTTTGGTTAAATGTATTTCTGAGTACTTTATTTTTCTCATTGCTGTAAGTAGATGGGATTTTTTTCTTAGTTTCTCTTTCTGATAATTCATTGTCGGTGTATAAGAATGCCATCGATTTCTGAATATTTCTGAATATTGCTAAATTCACTTATTTGGTCTGGTATATTTTAGTCAAGAATATAGGGTAGTCTCTGTACACCCTGATGTCTGCTGCAAATAATAGTTTTACTTCCTCCTTTCCAATTTGAATGCCTTTTATTTATTTTTCTTTTCTGATTACTGTGGCTAGAACTTCCAGTAATGTGTTGAATAAGAGTGTGAAAGTGGGCATCTTTGTTTGTTCCTGATCTTAAGGGAGATTTTCGGTTTTTTCCCATTTAGTATGATATGGGCAGTAGGTCTCTTATATATGGCCTTTGTTATATTGAGGTATGCCCCCTCTGTAACTACTTTGCTGAGTGTTTTTATCAAAACTGAATTTTGTCAAATGTTTTTCAGCATCTATTGATATGATACTCTGATTTCTGTCTTTCATTTTATTTATGCAATAACAACATTTATTGATTGGTGAATGTTATACCATCATTGCATCCTGGGATAAATCCCACTTAATCATGTTTTATATGATCTGTTTAATTTCTTGCTGGATCTGGATTGCCAATATTTTGTTGAGGATTTTAGCATGTACGTTCACCAGAGATACTGGCCTGTAGTTTTGTTTCTTTATTGTGTCTTTACCTGGTTTTGGAATTCGGATAATACTGTCCTGTGAAAAGAGTTTGGGAGTCTTCCCTCTTTTTCAGTTTTTTGGAATAGTTTGAGAAGGGTAGGTGTTCTTTGAATATTTGGTAAAATTCGCCTGTGAAGCCATCCATTTCAGGGCTTTTGTGTACCCGGAGTTTTTTGATTGCTGCTTCAGTTTTGCTAGTGGTTATTGATATTCTCAGGCTTTCTGCTGCTTCTTGATTCATCTTTGGGAAATCGTATGTTTCCAGAAATTTGTCCGTTTTGTCTAGGTTGTTCAATTTCTTGGCATATAGTTCATAATATATTCTTAAAATCCATTGTTTTTCTGTGATTTTTTTCTCATGTTTCTGATTTTACTATTTATTTGGTTCGTCTCTCTTTATTTTCTAGGTGAGTCTGGGTAAAGCTTGTCAATTTTGTTTATCTTTTCAACGATAAGGATTGACTCCTGGATTTATTGATTCTTTGAATTGTATTTTTAGTCTCTGTGTCATTTAATTCTGCTCTGATCGTCATTATTTTCTTTCTTCTACTCACTCTGGGCTTTGTTTGTTCTTGTTCTTCTCGTTTTTGTAGATGTAAGGTTAAGTTGTTTATTTCAGTTTTCTATGTTCTTTAGGTAGGCATGTAATGCTATGAACTTCCCTCTCCGGACTGCCTTTGCTGTGTCCCATAGGTTTTGAGTTGTTGTGTGTTCATATTCATTTCCCGATTCTTTGATTTCTTCCTTGATCTCTTTGACCCATTCATTATCAATAACATGTTATTCAGTCTCCATGTATTTGAATGTTTTGAGTTTTTTCCTTGTGATTCATTTCTAGTTTCAAGCCATTGTGATCCGAGAAGATGCTTGTTATGATTTCAGTTTTCTTGAATTTGTTAAGTTTTATTTTGAGTCCTACCTTGTGGTCAGTCATTGAAAATGATCCATGTGCATTTGAAAAGAATGGGTATTTTGCTTCTTTGTGGTGAAATGTTCTGTAAATAGCAATTAAGTTATGCCAGTTTGATCTGGAGTATTGCTCAATGCCACAATATCCTTGTTGATTCTTTGTTGGAAGATGTATCCATTGTTAACAGTGGGGTGTTAAAATTCCCCCTGATGACTGTATTGCTGTTGATCTTCTTCTTAAAGTTCGACAAGATTTTCCTTATGGATGTAAGTGCTCCTTTGTTGGGTGCATATATGTCTGCAAGGGTTATATCTTCTTGTTGACAAGTCCCTTATGTATTATGTAGTGACATTATTTGTGTCTTGTTATGGGCTTTGTTTTGAAGTATATGTTGTCTGATAGAGGTATTTTTTTCATTTCCATTTGCCTGGAATAAGTTTTTTTCATCACATCACTTTTAGCCTGTGTAGATCTTTCGTTTTGAGGTGAGTCTCTTGTAAACAGCATTATTGTGGATTGTGTTTTCTTATCTACTGAGGTACTATGGATTTTGTTGGAGCATTTAATCCATTTACACTTAAGGTTGTTATTGACAGGTACTTGTTCTTTGCCATTTTTTCCTTTCATACATCTATTCCTCCCACTTCACCCCTGTCACTCTCTCTTTCTCTCTCTCGATTTCTACTTCTTAAAGCAGTCCCTTTAGCATCTCTTGCAGTTGTCGCTTAGTGGAGACGCACTCTTTTATCCTTCTTTTGTCTGGAAAGCTTTATTTTTGCCTTCCATTTCCTTTTTGCTTTCCATTTTGCCTTCCATTTTAAATGCCTTGCATTTAAATGAGAGCCTTGCTGGATAGAGTAGTCTTGGTTTCAGGTCTGTCCTTTTCATTATTTGGAATATTTCTTGCCAGTCACTCTGGCTTGTAGTGTTTCTGTTGAGAAATCAGCTGATAGCCTTATTGGAGCTCCCTTGTATGTTACTAGCTGTTCCTCCGTTGCTGCCTTTAAGATTCTCTCTTTCTCTTTAAATTTTGCCATTTTAATTATGATGTGTCTTGGAGCAGGCCTCTTAGGGTTCATCTTGATTGGGACCCTCTGCTTCCTGAATTTGTGTAATTTTTTTTTCCCTTACCAGTTTAGGGAAGTTTTCTGTCATTTTTTCACACAGGTTTTCTATCCATTGCTCCTTTTGTTCTCCTTCTGGTATTCCTATGATTTGAATGTTCTTATGTTTCATGTGGTCCTGAATGTCCCTTAAACTCTCCTTGTTATTTTTGTGTCTTTTTTTTTGTTTTGTTGCTGGGTATTTTCTATTTGTCTTCCAGCTTCCTGATTCAGTCCTCCACTTCATCTAGACTGCTTTTAATTCTTTCTAGTGTATTCTTTATTTCAGATACTCTATTTGTCATTTCCTTGTGGTTCTCATTCATAGTTTTTATGTCCTTTTTCATGCTGCTTTACTTCCCACTAAAGTCCTTGTAACTTCCATAGTTCCTTGTAGTTTTCACTGAGTTCCTTGAACATCCTTATAACCATTATTTTGAATTCTGGTTCTGAGAAATTGCTTGCCTCGATATCATTTAGCTTGTTTTGGGGAGGATTCCTCTATTCCTTTCAGTTGGGGTTGTCTCTTTGTGTCCCCATTTAGGTGACTCTCTTTGTTTATTTCTGCATCTCAGATTGCTCTGCTTTGCCTGCCTGTCTTTGTGGGGTGGCCTTCTCTGGTAGGAGTTTGTGGGACTCAGTAGTGCATTCTCTTTGATCTCCTGCTCTGGATGATTAGGGATGCCATTTATTCAGTTTATGTGGACTGTCTTGTTGTACTTGGGCTCTGATTATTGATGCTCATTCATTGATGGGTTCTCCCTCTGGCTGATGGATTAAGAGTGACAACCCCTACCATGTTTTATATGCTGTTGTATAGGTGCTGGCAGAACAAAGCAAAACTACCCAGAAAACCAAACCCATGCCAGCAAAAATTCCCCCCTACCACATCAGCAGTATCAATAGCAAATGAGCAAACATTAATAAAGATGAAAGAGATTAAAAATATTATAAGATAGTAAAAAAGAATATGAGATGACTAAAGGTGAGAAAAATGATTTTAAGAGGGAAGGGTGAGGAGAAATAATAAGGGTAGGGAATAGAAATAAGGCAAAGAAAGGGAGAAAATAAAATTTACTATGTAAGTAAAAAAGCGACGGGCAATGGCAAAATGGAGTAAGAAGAGGGAATTGTATGAGGTTTGAAATAAAATATAAAAAGTAGTGAACCAGTGGTAACAAAATTGCAGGAAACCACAACAGGGTCAATAGCAATGACAACTGAGCAAAGATTAATAAAGGTGGAAAGAAAATGAGAGTATTATATGAAAGAAATAATGAGTATATAAAATATATACAGTAAAGTAATATAATTTTGAGAGAATAGAGGGAGGAGGAATAATTTGAGTAAAGAACAGAATCCAGGCTAAGAAAGGGGACAGTAAGAAAGGGAACAAGTAAGCAAAAGCAGGAGGAAAGCAAAATGGAGTAAGACATGGGGTGAGTAACCTGAGATTTGAAATGAAGTAATAGTGAATAAATAGGAATAAAATTGAAAAAAAAAAAACCCAGCAATATCTGCAATATCCATGACAAATAAGCAATACTTAGTAAAGGTGGAAAGACAGTAAGAATATTATAAGAAAGGGAAAAAGAATGTGAGCTGATTAAAGGACCAAAAAATGGTTTTGAGAGAATAGGGAGAAGAGAAATAGTGAGAGTAAGGAATATAAACAAGGTGTAACTAGGGGGAAAATAACATTTAAAATGAAAGTAAGAAAGGGCAGGGAGAAGGCATAATGGAGTAAGCCGAAAGAAGGGTACTATGTGATTTTTGAAATGAAAATAAATAATATAAAACTATAAAAGGAATAGAAAATGAAAGACAAAAGTGGAGAATTATTGGGAATACTATTGGATAAAAAGGAGAAATGTTACAAGGCTATTCAAGACAAAAGAATAATGCAAATTCTGATGAGGTAGAATTTGTCTCAGTAAGTTTGTTGTTTATCTTCTGGATCCACCTCTGGCTTTTTATCAGCTCAAGGTTCAGGGGTAGGTCACCCAACATATGGCAGCACTGCATGTACCACCTTCACCTGTCTCCAGAGGGGGCTTCTGTTGTGATTAGGAGGGTAGAACTCCTGGGGCTCCCCTGGGAAATGCTGTTCAGTCTTCTGGGAAAATTGTGATTGTTTTACCCTGCCCCTCCACCACCCATCTTGGTCTGTCCCAGCTTATTTCCAATAATGTATAGTTTCTTATGAACTAGCTGTCTGTTTCAAGGGTGGGGCCAGTGTGTGTAAGAGGGTCAGCTCTTTCCTTTGTGATGCTGTTCATGGACACAGCTGGATGGAGTCCTGATCATCTGGTGCCCAGGAACAGGGCAGCTCCCAACAGTTGTTGGCAGCTCTTTGTGAGAGCAAAGGCTGGGCAGCGCCCTTGCTGCATCGATTTCTGATCTCTGTGCCTTTCTGGACTCAGTGGATTCAGGCCCTAGGAACCAGTGTATTTTTTCTCCCTGAGAGAAGTTCAAAATGGGCCCTTTGGGAGTTTCTCTTCCTGTCTTTTCCTGCAGATATGTACCCTGCAGAGGGTTCTTGAGCTTGTCCTGCCTGTTCTCCTGCTTCCTCTTTGGATGCAGTGCTTGCAGTCCTGCAGGAGGTTGGCACTGCGTATGTCCTTCCCTTCCCAGAAATTTGAACTCTGCCAGGGAATGTAGTTCTGCTTGGCTGTAAATAATCTCAGGTGTTCGACTCTTGCCCATCTAATTCCCAGCCCACTGCCTTTGCAGTAGACACAGTCCTGAACTCTACATTTTGTGTAGCCCCTGGCTCGCCAGCCATGCTGGGTTGGGGCCCAGAAATCCTTTTGCTGTGCAACTTTCTGATCTCTCTGCCCAGCTTTATTCAGTGGGAGCAAACTGCACTTTCAGTCTTGTCCATTTGCTGGCAGGGCAGCTGCACACAGAGTCCCAGCCCAACATGCTTCAGCTCCCTGTTTAAAAAGTCTGTCTGTGGTACACCCACTGCAATACCAAGTTACTGTCCAGTTTTCTGCACACACCACCTCCTTCAACTTATAAAATATCTTTACTGTCCATTCTGAAGTGTCTTCTGTAGTTCTTGGCTCAAAACTTCATATTGGCTAAGATTCCGTTGATTGTTCAGGTTATTTGTTAGAAGATCAGCCAAGAAATCTGAGTGGCTACAAGAGCAAGTAGACTCAGCTTCCACCCACTTGGCCACTGTCTCTTCTTCCCTAAGCCATAATTCTTTGCTTTTTGCTGTTCTGATTCAGTGTTTTCTGCTTCCTTATCTTCCACATCTTACTCGGTCCACTCTGCTTCATCTACTCAACTGTTGATTCCTTGTAATATATTTTTCATTTTGGTACATTTTTGACTGGTTCTTTTTACATTTCCTATTTCTTTGTTGACATTCTCAGTGAGATCATTGAGCTTCCTTATAACCAATGTTTTGAACTCTGCCTCTGCATGTGGTAGATTGCTTTTCTTCATTTTGTTTAGTTCTCTTTCTGGAGTCTTGTTCTGTTCATTTGTTTGGGATCTGTTTCTTTGTCTCCTTATTTTGGCTACCTCACTGTATTTATTTCTGTGAATTAGATAGAGCTGCTGCATCTCTAGGACTTGGTAGAGTAGTAGCCTTATGTAGTATGTGTCATGTAGGGCTCTGGGGAACAGTCCTGTCAACAAGTCTGCATTCCAGGTTGACCTCATATGGGCCCTGTACACCCTCATTTTGTAGTTGAGCCTTGATTGCTGTTGGCATGTCAGTGGAAGGGATTTACCTTGAGAGCAGTTGGTCTCAATGACTGGCTGCAATCACAGCAGAGGAGCTACTGTGCAGGGGATGACCCCATGGAGCATGTCAGCAGGTCTCTGGTGCCCACTGATTCTGCCCCTTGAGTGTGTTGCTGGTGGAAGTGGTTGGGGGCGCTCCAGTGTGGTCTGAAGCTGGACACCTTGTGCTCTGACTCTGCAGCTTTCCAGGAGGTGCTGACCAAGATGAGCTGCTGCCTGTGCTGTGCCAAGGGCCACCCAGCATGAGCTAAAAAGCAATCTGCAGCTGGCTGTTACTTGTGCTGGACTTGGAGGTGCCCAGGAGAGGCCAAGGTGTGAACTGAGGTCGGCTACCACTAGTGCCAGGCCTAGGGACAATTGGCAGGGCACACCAAGGCCAGTTGCTACTTCTGTAGGGTTTGTGAACTGCCCTACAGAAGAGGTTTTAGGAAAGTCAGCAGCATGAGCTGTGGGGAGGCTCTGCCTGCAGAGCTTCCCCAGGCCATTGCTCATGGGAATAAATCTACCAAGACATGATCTGCTTGGGGAGGAAAGGTGACCAATCTCTCAAAGGAGAAGGGTCCTGAGCATTTTCTTTCCTGCATTTTTATTGAGTTCAGTTCACACAGAGATACATAGTATGCACATAAAGCTCATCAACCAATGCGCATAAAGCTACAGTCATGAAAAACTGACATCATTTACAGATAACAGTTGAAGAAACACAGGGATTGCCTCTGGTCAGGGTGGCTTTAGCTCAAGTGATTGTTTCATAGCAACAGGGCAGAGCAGGCCTCAAAGGAAAAAATGTATGTTCTTTCTCTGGCCTGATTCAGCCCACAGGAGCCATCTGTTCCAGTACAAGGTCACAGATGCCTCTGGCATAGTTTCCAGGCTAAGTCAGGTGGGGAGAGCAAAGCAGCCAAGAGAGTAGGAGACTTTTACAGAAAGACTGAGGACTCAGGCTATGACAAAGCCAAGGGGTGAGGGTCTTTCTGTCCCTTCTCTGAAGACCCCTAAGTCCTTCCCTGATGGCTCATCATGACTGTGCCTGTCTTAGGTTGTGTTTCCTCTCCCTTGAGGGATCTTACCTGTCATTGGATAACCAGTCATCCACCCAGGCCAAGCGAGGGGAAGTGAGGGAGGCAGGGGCTGCACTCCTGCCAGGAGGAAATGTTCTGTCTCCTTAGTGGTTCATGTCCCCAAGGCTTTTTCACTCAGCCCAAAATGTCCAATTAATGGACATTTTTGTCCATTAATGAGGCTACAGTCCCTGAAACCAGGCAGAATGGCTCTCAACAATGAGCCAAGATTGGTTTATAGTAAAGCCACTGGAAATGGCTTGGGTGGGTCAAAGTTGGGTTGAGGGGCAGGGTCTCAGGGAATCACCAGGGTGGGGCACATGGTATTAGGTTGGTGGATGCTCAGTTACGGTGCCCATCTTCAGACTCTGTTGGGGAGGGCTCAGCAAAGGAACAGTGGATTCTGCCAGTGCTTTGTCTGGGAGAAAGCTGGCCCGGCATCCCTCATTCTGAAGCGAGACAATTCATTTCCTTCCCATATGTCTCTGACTTGCCTTTTGAGCTACTGCCCCAGTGCTGGAGCTGAGAGCAAGTCTGAGCATTTCTGTGTGGTTCCCATAAGAGGAACACCTGGGACTCCAGAGCCACCATCTCACTGAGCCACAATCTCTGCTGGTTTCCATGGTCAGAAGTTAATGGGGGCCCTCCCCTAGCTCTGGAACCGTAGGCTGGGTGCCCTGGTGTGGGATTGGGATTCCTTGCTCCTTTTGGGGGACCTCTGCAGCTGAGATATTTCTCCAGATTTTTAACTGCTACACATGGGTTTAGTACCAGCCCGTTCCGTGTCTCCACCTCTCCTCCTAGTTCTTAGTTACAGGACTGCTGTTTAGCTAGATTTTAGGTGGTTCTGTAGATGGCAAGATTTCATTCTTTGTTATGGCTGATTAATTTTCCATTGTATATATGCATCACTTCTTTATCCATTCATTTTTGATGAACACTTAGGTTACTTCCATCTCTTGGCTATTGCAAATAATACTGCAGTGTACATGGATGCTTATGTCTGTCTGATTTAGTGTTTTGGGTTTCTTTGGATAAATACCCTGAAGTGAAATTGCTAGGTCATTCTTTGTCTTGTTATAGCCTTTGTTTTAAAGTCCATTTTCGTCTGGTATAAATATTGAGACCCCAGGTTTTTTGTTTGTTTGTTTTCATTTCCACTAAATATCTTTTCCAACCCTTTCCTTTCAGTCTGTGTCTTTCAATCTGAAATGTGTCTCTTGTATATAGCAAATGTAAGGGTCTTGTTTTCTATTTGTCCACCCTGTGTCTTTTGATTGGAGCAATTAATCCATTTGCATTTAAAGTAATCATTGATAGATATGTATTTATTGCCATTTTATTATTCATATTTTTTAATCTTTTTTTTTTTCCTTTTTAAAGTAGACTAACATTTCTGGTAATACTGATTTGGTGATGATGAACTCTTATGCATTAGTGACTTTCTTTATTGATATATTTGAATTCACTTTTAACATATTCATTTTATTTTTGAGTACTAGTATAGATTTTTTGTTTCAGTTACTATAGCCCAGATGTCCCTTAAACTATGCTCATTAAAATTTTTTTGTTTTAATTAGCTGATTTCCACGTTCTCTTCCAGATTTGTTCTTTTGCATCATCTAATCTGCTGTTGATTTTTTCTAGTGTATTATACATTTTAATTACTGTATTCTTCAGTTCTGATTTTTTTTTCAGTATTTTTCTGTCTTCGCTGAAGTTCTCATTGAGTTCACCTGTTCTTCTCCCAAGTTCATTAACCAGCTTTATAACCATTGCTTTGAACTCCTTAGTTGTTAGATAGCCTGTCTCCATTTTTTTTTTAGTTTTATGTTTTCTGGGGTTCTCTCCCATTCTTTTGTTTGGAACATATTCCTTTGTCTCCTTATTTCGTCTTGGGAAAGGCTGCATTGTGAGCCAAGTCCAGCTACATTGTGTGGCGCATGTGGAGCTGTTTCAGAGGGGCTCCAGCCTGGGCTGGTGAGTTGGGTGGGATCTCAGTGAAATGAGGAGGGCAGGTGATGCTGTTAGGTTAATGAAGAGTGACAGATGTGGTGGCACCAGGCAGATGGAGAGTATAACAGAAGAAATACCATAGTGGCACCTGCCAGCAGTTCCATCCACAAAGAGTTCCCACTGATCCTTACTCCTCTGGTACTATCCTTAAAGTAGGTCAGTTTAATTTCTCCACATGTGACCCAGGCACTTCTCAAACTGCTGCCTCCACGTGGAAGCTTGGACCAAGTGAGCTGTTGCATGAGCCCTTTAAGATCAACATCTCAGTCTCCCACAGCCCTTCATCTTCTCAGAATTAATCCCTGCTGGTTTTCAAAGCAAGGTATTGTGGTATCTTCTTTTCCCAGCACATGTCCTTTGGGCCAGAAAGCCCAGTGCAGGCCTCAGACTCCTGACTCCTCAGGGGGACCATGTGGCTGATTTACCTCATGTTTGTGAATTATTACACCATGGGTGTGAGACCTGACAAGACCATGACTCTGTCCTTCCTACCTGTCTCAATATGTTTTTTTTCCTATATCCTTAGTTATAGGTATTCTGTTTGGCTAGTCTTCAGGTGGTTCTCATTGATGGTTACTCTGTATTTAGTTGTAATTTGGGGGTATTTGTTGGAGGAGGTGAGCTCCAGATCTTCCTATTCAGCAATCTTGACTGGAAATCAGTTTGGTGCTAGTTTTATTGCTCACCTATAGGCTTTTATGAAATCATAATAATTTACAATTCTGATGAAGATAAAGAGAGAGGGAAGTGTCCAGATACCCAAGGAAACAACCCCATGGCTTGCTCTTATGTTTAGAGATTTTTCTCTGTAATCTATCACATGAGATTTTATATGCCTTTCATTACCAACTATTATCATTTGCAGATTGGGGGTTCGATATAACTTTGTAGAAGCTCTTTTGACCAAACCAGAAAAACCATAACCACAGTCAGTTTCTCTGTAGGGGAAGCAATGGCAGTCAATTGGTGTGACAAATGTAACAAGATCAGCCTCACATGCAAGGCACAGGTATAATCCACAGGTGCAGCACAGTTTTATTTCTAGATTCAGCCATATTATTACTTCACTTGGATTGGATATAGGGAGTTTTAAAATCTGCTCAAAACTAGAAATGTATATGTTTTATATTTTTTGTTTTGTTGTGTTTCTCTCTAAAGTTTAGAGCTGATTTAGTCTACGTGAGAGAGAGGACACTAACTTGAGTACCTTGAGAGTATACTCCCCCCCCCCAGTTTAAAAATTGCTATATATCCGAGACAGAAAAAAAAAAAGAGAGACAGAATACAAACCTAAAAAGAATCCCCTGATCCTTAATTTGGCACAGAGGAAGAACTCTAGCAGTTGTGCGGGAATATGATATCTATTCATTACTGTAAAATAAAATGAGTTCTTTGGAAAAAGTAAATTGTGTATAAAGGCTTGACAGTCCTATTGCTGTTTGTTAAAACAGTCTGGATCTTTAGTGTGAAGTTTAATTTTAATTTTTTTCTGTTTTTTTTTGTTGTTAATTTTGTTCATTAGGTCCCACATATAGGGGAAATCATATGGTACTTGTCCTTCTGTAATTGACTTGTTTCACTTAGCACAGTACTCTCCAGGTCTACCCATGTTATCACAAAAGCTAAGATTTTTTTTTATGGCTGAGTAATATTCCATTGTGAAAATGTACCACAGCTTTTTATCCACTCATATACTAATGGCCACTTGAGCATTTCCAGACCTTGGCTATTGTAAACAACACCATTGCAATGAACATAGGTGTGTATATATTCTTTCAAATGGTTGTTCTGGGTTTCTCATATTATAGTCCCAGAAGTGGGATCATAGGTCATAAGGCAGTTCCATTTTTAATTATCAGAGGTAACTCCATACTGCTTACCACAGTGGCTGCACCATGTGCATTCCTACCAGCAGTGTGTGAGGGTTCACTTTTCCCCACATCCTCACTAACGCTTGTTGTTATTGATATATTGATAGTAACATACTGCTAATTTGATTATTTTTTCTCTTTTTCTGGAACACTGTCAAACAGGGATACATGCTTTGGTTTTTCTAAAACAGCAATACAATGGCCTGAATATTTTTTCATGTATATTATTGATCATGCTATTACAGTTGTCCCAATTATTCCCCCTTTGCCATCCTCTACCTGGTACCCCCATTCTCACCAGCAGTCCTCCCCCTTAGTTCATGCCCATGGGTCATACATACAAGTTTTTTGGCTACTCCATTACCGATACTCTTCTAACATTACCCTGTGTATTTTGTACCTACCAATTTGTGCTTCTTAATCCCTACACCCTTACCCTCATTATCCCCCTTCCTCCTCCCAAGTAATAACCCCCCAAATGATCTCCATATCTTGATTCTGTTTCTGTTCTGCTTGTTTGCTTAGTTCATTATTTGGATTCAGTTGTTGATAGTTGTGAATTTAATGCCATTTTAATGTTCATCATTTTGATCTTCTTTTTCGTATATAATTCCTTTTAGCATTTCATATAATAATGGCTTGGTGATGAAGAACTCCTTTAGTTTTACCTTGTTGGGAAACCACTCTATCTGTCCTTTAATTCTAAATGATAGCTTTGCTGCATAGAGTAATCTAGGTTATAGGTCCTTGCTTTTCGTCACTTTGAACTTCTTGCCAGTCCCTTCTTGCCTGCAAAGTTTCTTTTGAGGAATCAGCTGACAGTCTTATGGGAATTCCTTTGTGGGTAACTACTGGTTTTTCTCTTGCTGCTTTTAAGATTCTCTATCTTTAACCTTTGGCATTTTAATTATGATGTGTTTTGGTGTGGTCCTTTTTGGGTCTATCTTGTTTGGACTCTCTGTGCTTCCTGAACTTCTATGTCTATTTCCTTTGCCAAATTAGGGAAGTTTTCTTTCATTATCTTCCCAAATATATTTTCAGTTTCTTGCTCTTCCTCTTCTTCTGCCACCCCTGTGATTTGGATGTTGGTATGTTTAAAGTTGTCCCAGAGGTTCCTAAGCCTGTCTGTGTTGTTTTTAATTCTTTTTTCTTCCTGCTGTTATGATTGAATGCTTTTACGTTCCTTGTGTTCCAAATTGTTGATTTGATTCTCAGCTTCATCCCCTCCACTGTTGGTTTCCTATAGATGTTTCTTTATTTCACTTAATGCAACCTTCATTTCTGCCTGGGTCTTATTTATGCTGTTGAAGTACTCAGTGAGTTCCTGGAACATCCTGATAACCAGTGTTTCGAACTGTGCATCTGGTAGGTTGCTTATCTCCCTTTCTTTTAGTTCTTTTTCTGAAGTTTTGCTCTATTCTTTCTTTTGGTCCATATTTCTTTGTCTCCTCAATTTGGCAACCTCCATGTGTTTGTTTCTGTTTATTAGGTAGAGCTGCTTTGACTCCCTGTTTTAGTAGCATGGCCTACTGTAGAAAAGCCTACCTGTTAAATTGTATGGGATGGATTTTTAGGTATTAGCCAGGGCAGGGCACCTGGTGTTACTACTCTGTTCCTCTGTGTGTGGGAGGGCTTGGAGAAAGGACAGTGCTGCTCCCTGGCCTCTGGAGGTTTGCCCAGGAGGAAGTTGTTTTCTGGCACTCGCCCTATGCCAGACACTTCACTTTCTCCCCATAGCTACCAGTGCCCTTCCAGCTGTTGCCCTGGTGCTGAATCCCAAAGTGGATAGGTCTCTTTGAGTCCTAAGTCAGTTGTGGGCCCTTTCAAAGGAATCGCTTGAGAATCCTGCTGTTACATCTGCCACTCCTAACCACACTGGTTTTTACAGCCAGAAGTTATGGGGACTTAATATTCTTGGTGCTGGAACCCTGGGCTGGGTGTTCTGGTCTGGGGCTGGGATCCCTTGCTCCTGAGGTATCCCCTCTGGAATTTTATCCACCACATGTGGATGTGGGACTGCCCATTCCCATCTTTAGCCTCTCCGTGCTTTTCTGTGCCTCTACACCTCTCTGCTTTTCCATGCGTCTCTGAGCCTCTTCCCCTCCTACCCATTTGAATGAATGTAGCTTCTTTAAGTCTTGGTTGTCAGATTGCCCCACACCTCAGTTTTCTGACAGTCCTGGGTGATGTCTATTTTGTAGTCTAGTTTTAGTTTTTGCTATAGTTGTGCATGTAGCAAGGCATATTTACCTGTACCTCCATCTGACCGGAAGTCCTTCTCATTCTGAATATTGTTTTATTCTTGAAGTAAGACATTTCTTCTTTCCCCCAACTGATTTTTCTACTTTTAATATTCTTTTCTAAATTTTAATGATTGGAATACTCTGGTTTCTCCTCAGATCATATAAATCTTTTACCTTTTACTAAATTTTGATGACTGGAGATAATTTTTTACACTGTAATAATAAAATTTAACCATTTATTACCTTGTTTCTACATGTTATCCACCATTCTCTGCACTTTATGCTTATTAATTTTTTAATTTTCATGACACTTTGAGATAGTTACTGTTATCCTACTATTTTATATATGAGACATACTGTGATATTAGGAAACTTGCTCGAGACCACATAGCTAGTAGGAATCCAGGTAATTTGCCTTCACAACCTTCACTCTTAACCACTTAGTGCCATGTGATTATAGAGTTGAAAATGAGCATAGAGGTTATTCAGTGTGTAACCTGTTTATTTCGCCCATGGGAAAAAGTAAGATTGAGTAGACTGCCTGAGTTTTATTTCCATACCAATTCTGCTTCACCTTTATCTAGATTGTGGTCCCCCCAAATTTCTATTTTTGGTATCTCTTTTAAGGCTATTTAAAAATTGTAATGCACTTACTATGGTCTTAACTCTACACCAAGATTTCATAAGTAACAATAATATAATCATTTACACAGAGAAGTAACGGTCATTCTTTTGTTTTGCTCATAATGATCTATTTCAATTTAAATACATTATTGCAAAATACAGCTACCATTTTTGTGCCAGACATATTTTATATATTTCTAATCTGTAGAACAAGATAATAAAATAAATAGCCCCCTTTTATAGATTGAGGCTCAAAAGGTTAATTTGTTCATGTACACACAGGTGATACATGGTTGAGCTAGGACTGAACCAGAGTCTTAACTCTAAAGCTTGAGTCCTTTTCCAGTATGTCCTATTGCATCTCTACAGAAAAATCACTTAACTTTAAAACTGTAAAGTAGCTTTCCTAATATTCTTAAATTTACTGAACTAACCAAAATTTTGGAAGTTGTTGTTTCTTAAATAAGTATTTCTCACACTGAAAAGCATACTTCCATTAGTATATTGCTTTGTAAAATACATTTATATATTTTGTTTTTTAAGTGGGCTTCATTTTCTTAGGACTTCTGTGTGTAATATTCCCCAAATCTGGCTTACTTGAGGTGACTTAGACAAAAATACTTATAAACAAATAATAATTATATCTCTTATGTAAATGCCAGATTTTTTAAAGTGAAATTCTGACATTGGTCTCTGTGTATTGCATAGAGATTTTGTTCCTATTACCTGAGAAATTTTAGGGTATGAAAGTGTTGAATATTTTGACCACAACTTGGAAGCCCACCTGAATAGAGAACTAATAGCTAGTAACTACTTTTTTGCAAAGGATATTATTTATAGTTTTTTATTTGTCTGCTTTTATGTTCAGTTTATATTTGCATCGAGACTTGAACCATGTTTTAAAGTTTGATAGTGAGTTTAGGATGATTTGAGATGTAAAGAAAGGAAAGTACCTACCTACATTTACTGGTTTTGATTAAGTAAGTTGATCATATTTGTCACAGGGAATTGTTTAAAATGAAAAGAGTACTCCCAAGTTACAAATGACTTTAAAGTTGAAACTATAAAATAAAAATTTGTATGCCAGTAAAATTTAAGCTTTCTGAAAGTGGTGAGTAGATAAAACATCCTAAATTTATTTTGGCTCTCCCTAGACATATTTGCCATGTGTTCATTTAAGACTGCAAATTTTTTGTATGCTAAACTATTTTTATTTGTGTGTTATCTTGATAACATATTTACTGTTTGTTTTCCTGTTTTTTCCAGTTTAATACTATATTTAACCCAATATATTAAAAACATTTTAACATGTAATCAATGTAAACAATTATTAATGACATATTTCACATTCTTTTAAAATACTAAGTCATTTAATCCTACTATGTATTTTACATTTATAGTGCATCTCAATTTGAATTAGATGCCTTTCAAGTACTTAAGAGCCGCACATTTCTAGCATCAACTGTATTTGTGAGTACAGATCCAGTCCATGGGAGCCATTGAAGGATTTTAAGTGAGGGGTGCCATGATCTGATGTGTGCCCCAGAGTAAGAATTTTGGTGATGATGACAAGGGTGGATTAGAACATGAGCCACTCAGTATTTCTGTGTATAGTTGTACAGATTGTGTGATACAAGGAGCATGGATAGGGACTGAAATCTGGCCCATATTTCACCTAGCAAGTCAGGCTCTGAACAAAGAGAGTCTTTTCCTAATTGGTCAGCCCAGCGGCAGCTACCGTTTTCTAATTTTCACAAAGATGCCACATTTTTGTGACAACAAAGATGCCCTAAGGACTAGCAGGTCACTGTTGAAGATAGAAACCTTAGCTTACAGTTCTCATGAGTAAAAAATATCCCATCTCTTTATAAATCAGAGTTAATTCCATTTTGAGTTCCCAATCCCATAAATCTAGAGTGAAATGCAACCTTACTTATTCTTGGGACACCTCACTCAGTTGTGCCTGGATTCTAGTATTTTATATGCAGGAAGGCATGGGGGCTTAGACCTCTAGTCATCTGGTTGCGCTGGTTAATGTTGGGCTATCCATTGACGCCTGTGCAGAGTCTTTCAGGTCTGGCAGCATTCTGATGTTTTGTGAAAACATTTTCACAATGACCCCAATTTCTAGATTTCTTACCTCACAACTTTCTTCTGTGGGCTTCAGCACATGCTGCCCAGAATCAAGGCCAGGCTCTGCCACTCTGGAATTCACATAGCTGTTTATCTTCTCTCCTTATGTTGGGAGACTATTTCAATTGTGGAAATCATTTTCTTTTTCTGTTTCTTACTAATTTTATTTTTTAATTTTTATTGAATTTATCGGGGTAACATTGGTTAATAAAATTACATAGGTTTCAGTTGTAAAATTCTATAATACATAAGCTGTATATTGTACTGTGTGCTTACCACCCAAAGTCAAGCCTCCTTCCATCACCATTTATCTGTCTTTTATCCTCTTCTACCTCCCCCACATGCCTTTCCTGTGATACTCCCCATACTGTGGTCTATAAGGTTTATTTTTCTTTTTGCTTAATCCATTCATTATATTCTCCCAGCCTCCCAACCCTCTTCCCTATAACATATGCCAGTCTGTTCTATCTATGAATCTCTATTTTATTAGCTTCTTTTGTTGATTAGATTCCACGTATGTGTGAAATCACATGGTATTTTCTTTCTGTGACTGGCTTGTTTCACTTAGCATAATACTCCCTGGGTCCATACATGCTGTTGCAAAAGGTAAGTATTCTTTTTTTACAGCCCAGAAGTATTCCATTGTGTTAATGTACAACAACTTGTTTATCCACTCATATAGTGATGGGGACTTGTCTTTCTTCCAGATGTTGGCTATTGTAAATAACACTGCAGTGAAGATAGGGGTGCATATGTAATGCGGACTCCATCCAGTGGGGAATGCAGTGTTGTGGATGAGACGAACAAATTCACATGGACTACAGAAGTCCTGTGGAGACAAAGGGATGGTGTGGCCACTCTCTTGAGTGAGATAGTGCCTCAACCCTTGCCTAGACAGGCTTTTATTGCTTTCCAGTAGCATTATGTCATAGAAGGTTCTCATTCATAATGCTCAGGTTTGCTTTAGGTGTTTAAACTTTTTACAGATAACAAAGGAAAGGCTGTTACCGATTACTTCTTACAGATTAACAAGGAAAAAATGTTGCAAATGCAAGGGAATGATAAGAGTGATTGGTCTGGTTTTACTCAGTCCTTGGGAGAATTAGCACAGACTTCAGGAAGTTACATTATAAAGATATGCAGTAAACATTTGCTGCTTCAACTCAGGATGAGGGAGTTTTAACAAGAGCAAGCCTGAAAGCAGCTTAGGTATAATGCAGGCCTGGGTTTCCCACAGGAAAGCCAATCCATGGGTTTGGCTCCTGTGTGCCAACTTGCGTCTGCTGGTTTTCGATTGGGCTGGACTACATTCACCATGCCAAGTGGATCGGTTCCCTATGCATATATTCTTTCAAATGGTCACTTCAGGATTCTTAGGACATATTCTGAGAAGTAGAATTGCTGGGCATTAGTAAGGCAGTTCCATTTTCAAATTTTTGAGGTAACTCTATACTGCTTTCTAACAGTGGCTGAACAGTCTGTATTCCCATCAACAGTGCATGAGGGTTCCTTTTTCTCTATATCTTGACAACACTTGGTGTTTGTGGATTTATTGATGATAACCATTCTGGCAGGAGTGGTGTGATAACTCATTGTGGTTTTAATTTTCATTTCTCTGATGATAGTGACACTGAGCATTTTTTCACATGTCTATTTGGCTTTTTATATGTCATCTTTGGAGAAGGGTCTTTTCAGGTTTTTTGTCCATTTTAAATTGGATTTTTTTTGATGCTTAGTTTTATTCTTTTTTTAAGATTTATTCTATTTTATTTTTTGGTTTTTTTCATTAACATTTTTCCCCTGTAACCTTTTCCATTTCCACCCAGCCTCCGTCCCCTAATCACCACACTGTTGTCTGTGACCATGATAACTTTTTTCTTTTTTTCTTAAGCTCAATTTTGCCACCCCACTAACTGACCCCTCCCAAACTGTCCACCTGTTCTCTAAGAGTCCATCTCTGTTTCGATTGTTTGTTCATTAGATTCCACATATGAGGGAAGTCATATGGTATTTGTCTTTTTCTCATTGGTTTATTTCATTTAGCATAATGTTCTCCAAGTCTATCCATGCTGTAGCAAAAGTTAAAAGTTTCTTCTTTTTTGTGGCCGAATAGTATTCAGTTGTGTAAATGTACCATAACTTTTATTTACTGACCTACTGATGGATATCTGGGCTGCTTCCAAACCTTGGCTGTTGTAAATAATGCTGCAATGAACCTAGGTGCGCATATTCTTTTGAATTACTGATTAGGGTTTCTTCAGATAAATTATCGGAGGTGGAATTACTTGGTTGTAAGTTCCATTTTTAATTTTTTGAGGAATTTCATACTTGTTTCCATAGTAGTAGTTGCAAAATCTGCATTCCCACCAACAGGACTAGGATACCCTTTTCTCCACATCCTTGCCAACACTTGTTTGTTGATTTATTGATGATGATAGCCAATTTGACAGGTGTGAGATTGTATCTCACTGTGGTTTTAATTTGCATTTCTCTGATAATTAGTGATATGAACATCTTTTCATATGTCTATTTGGCCATATATATATTTTCTTTGGAGAAGTATCTATTCAGGTCCTTTGCCTATTTTTAATTGGATTGGGGTTTTTCTTTTGTTGCTTTAAAACTTTTTAAAAAATAAATTTTGGATCTTAACCCCTTATCAGATGTATGAGATGTATTTGGTGATAACAGACTCCTTTAGCTTTTGGAAGCTTTTTATTTCTCCTTCAATTTCAAACAGTAGCCTTGCTGGGTAATGTAGCTCCTTGATTTTTCATTGCTTTGAATGTTTCATGTCAAACCCTCCTGACCTGAAGTGTTTCTTTGAGAAATCAGATGACTGTCTTATAGGAGCTCCCTTGTAGGTAACTAATCGTCTTTAAGATTCTCTCCTTGTATTTACACTTTTCCCCTTTAATCGTGGTGTTTCTTGATGTGGGCCTCTTTGAGTTCATCTTGTATAGGGCTCTGTGCGCATCCTGGACTTGTATGTTTCTTTCCCTCACCAAGTTAGGGAAGTTTTCGATCATTAGTTTTTCAAATATCCTTTGCTCACTCTCTTCTCCATATGGTACACCTAGGATGTGAATGTGTTATGATTCATGTACCAGCGGTCCATTAAATTATCTTATTTTTTCATTCTTTTTCCTTAACGCTGATTTGGTGGTTTTTTTCCATCTTAACTTCCAAGTCGCTGATTCTGTACCCTGCTTCATCTAACCTACTGTTTATTCCTTTCAGTGTATTATTTATTTTAGATACTGCATTCTTTATTTCTGACTGATCCTTTTTTATGGTTTCTGTGTCACTTTCCATGCTGTTGAGATCTTTATAATCCTTACTTCAAATTCTCTATCTGATAAGTTGTTGCCTCCATTTCATTTAGCTCTTCTTTTGGAGAGTTGTCTTGTTCTTTCATTTGTGGCCTGTTTCTTTGTCTACCACTTTGGCTGCTTTTTGTGTTTGTTGCTATGTATTAGGTATATATGCAGAGACTCTGGGGCAAACCTATGGCAGATGCCGCCTGTAATGGGACTTAGCAGTTTGTTTTGAATTCTCAGCCACAGCTTGTGGTTTCCTCTGCTGGGCTTGGGTGCATGTAGAAAGGACCAAGCTGGGCACCAAGGCTGGCTTTTACCAGCCCTGGTGCTGGGGATGGGTCAGCAAAATTCTCAAAGGACCAAGAGATCTGCCTCTGCCTGCAGGCTGCCTGTTAGACTTAATCACTGAGAGCCTCTGGCTGTACTCTTCAGCAGGGCTTTAGCTCCACAGGGTAGCAAAAGTGGGATTTATGCAGATGGGACTAAGTCTAATACTTTTCCCTAGGGTGATGCCACGTGGAGGGAAGTCCTCTGCCAGTATGAGGTGATGACTGAGTACAGGGATTCTTATGGTTGAACCTTCAGTTTTCTCTTAGAGCCACCAACCTCAAATTGTCCTCACACAGCTCTAGTCCATTCTGACCTCCCTCCTCTGAAGCCCAGGATGAGTGGGGCCCTTTATGACGGTGACTGCATCTTTAGCCATCTCTTTCTGGCCGACAGAAACCCCACTGCTTTACACTACCAGATTTTTATGTGGGTGCCTTTCCCGGTTCTGGTGCTCTAGGCTCGGGAGTCCAGTTAGGGGTTTAAACCCCACACTTCCCAACGGGAACCCCACCCCCTGCAGCTGAGATGCCTCTGGAACTTCCATCTGCTGACCATGGGAGCCCAGCCAGGCCTCTTGCTCCTCCCAATGTCCTTTCAGTCTTGACATGACTTTTTCTGTAAGTCTTCGGTTATAAGGCTTCTCCCCAGCCAGTCTTTAATTGGTTATACAGGATAACTTTTTTCTATAATATAATTTAGTTGTGATTCCAGTTCGGTTCTGGGAGGAGATTAATGTAATAGTTTCCACCCAATCTCCCATCATCTTAGAGCAGATTCTAAAGGGCATCTTTAGGTTTTCTTGGAGGTTTCCTGGGATCTGGCATATCTATGTCACCCACTTCTTACAGGTCCCAGGAAGAGAAGATCTAGTTTTATACATTCTTTATAGATATTGGACATTAACCCCTATCGTGTGTATCAGCGAATATGTTTTACCATTCAGTGCATTGGGTTGTCTTTTCATTTTGTTGAAGGTTTCCTTTGCTGTGCAAAACGTTTTAGTTTGAGGTAGTCCCATTTGTTTATTTTTTCTTTTTGTTCCCTTTCCTGAATGTATATATCATAAAAAATATTGTTATGAGGAATGTCCATGATTTTACTATGTTTTCATCAAGGGTTTCTGTTGTTTTGAGTCTAATATTTAAGTTGTTAATTTTGAGTTTATTCTTGTATGGTGTAAGAAGGTGGTATAGTTTCAATTTTTTGTACATATCTGTCCAGTATTCTCAACACCATTTATTAAATGGGCTCTCTTTACCCCATTGTATGACTTTGCCTTCTTTGTCAAATATTAATTGACATTGAAGGCATAGGTTTATTTCTGGGCTGTCTTCTGTTTAATTTCTTTACATGTCTGTTATTATGCCAGTACTATGATGTTTGATTACTATGGCCTTGTTTCTCAAGATTGCTGTGGCTAGTTGAAGTCTCTTGTTGTTCCATATAAATTTTTAGATTTTTTGTCCTAGTTCTGTGAAATAATCCATTGATATCTTGACAGGAATTGTGTTGAATTTTTAGATTGCTTTGGGTAAGTATGCACATTTTAAAGATGTTAATTCTTTCTGTCTGAACATGTATATGCTTCCAATTATTTATATCGTCTTCACTTTCTTCAGTGTCATATACTTTTTTGAGTACAAATCTTTTACATCCTTGGTTAAATTTATTCCCTAGGTATTTTTTTGAAGGAGTTGTGAATGGCAGTGTTTTCTTATTTCCCTTTCTGATAGTTTATTATTGGTGTATAAAAATGCAACTGATTTTTGGAAATGTATTTTGTATCTGGCTACTTTACTGAATTCATTGATCAGTTCTAGTAGTTTTTTGGTGGAATGTTTAGGTTTCTTAGTGTATAGTATCATGTCATCTGCAAATAATGTCAGTTTTATTTGTCTCATTGTTGTGTCTAGGACTTCTAGTACCATGATAAATTAAGAGTGGGGAAAGTGGAAATCCTTTTCTTCTTCCCATTCTTAAGGTGAATACTTAAGTTTTTGCATATGGCTATCCAGTTTTTTCAGTACTACTAATTGTAGAGACTTTCCTTTCTCCATTCTATATTCTTGGTTCCATTGTTGTAAAATAGTTGTCCATATGTGTTTGGCATTTCTGGGGGCTGTCAGCTTTGAATTGGTCTGTGTGTCTTTTTTCTGCCAATACATAATATACACATGTGTGTGCATATATATGTGTATATTTAACTTTATTTTTATTGTTGACGCTATACATACATCCCCCTTCCTTACCCTTTGCCCACCTCCACCCAGCCCTTTACCCTCTTTCCCTCTGGCCATCACCACACTGTTGTCTGTGTCTATGGGTGTTTCAATTCCTGTAGTTTTATAATATAGTTTCAAATTGGGGAATGTGATACTTTTGGTTTTTGTTTGTTCTTCTCTGGATTGCTTTGGTAGTTTAGGGTCTTTTTTGGTTCTGTACAAATATGAGGATTTTTTTTGGTTCTATTTCTTTGAAAAATGTCCTTCAGATTTTGATAGGTATTGCATTGAATCTGTAGGTTAGTTTTGGTAATATGGACATTTTAACATTGTCAGTTCTTCTGGTTGATGATCATGGAATATCTTTCCATTTCTATATGTCTCCTTAATATCTTTCATCATGCCTAGTAGTTTTCAGTGTACAGGTCCTTTAATTCCTTTAAGTTATTCTCAGGTATTTTTTTTGTGTGTGTGATTGTACATGGGATTTTCATTTCTTTTTCTAAAATTTTGTTGTTAGTATATACAGATGCATCATATTTTTGTATATTGACTTTGCTGCAACATTACTGTATTCATTTATTATTTCTAACAGTTTTTTGGTGGAGTCTTTAATAATTTTTTTCTCTATAAAAAATCATGTTATCTGCAAGTAGTGACTGGTTTACTTTTTCTTTCCCAGTTTGGATATATTTTATTTCTTTTTCTTGCCTAATTGCTTTGGCTAAGATTGCCAGTGCTATGTCAAATAACAGTGTCAAGAGTGGGCATCCTTGTGTTTCTCTTGTTCCTGATCTTGGAGGAAATGATTTCAGGTTTTTACCATTGACTATGTTGTTAGATGAGGGGTTTGTCTTATAAGGCCTTAATTATGTTGAGGTACTTTCTATACCCATTTTATTGAAAGTAATTATCATGAATGATGTAGCTTGTCAAATGCTTTGTTTTTTTCTATTGAGATGATTGTATGATTTTTATCTTTTATTTTGTTAATGTGGTAAGTTATGTTGATTGATTTGCAGATGTTGAACCATATTTGCATCACTGGAATTAATTGTGTTTGATTGTGGTATATGATTCTTTTAACGTATGCTAGTATTCCACTTACTAGTAGTTTGTTGAGGATTTTCATGTGTATTTCATTATAGATACTGGCCTGTAATTTTTTGTTGTGATGTCCTTGTCAGGTTCTGGTATCAACATAATGTTGGCCTTGTAAAATGTATTAGAAAGCATTCACTCCTTTTCACGTTTTTGGGAGAATTCGAGAAGGGTGGGTATTAAGTCTTTGTTGAATGTTTGGTAGAATTCGCCAGTGAAGCCGTTTAGTCCTGGGCTTTTGTTTAAGAAGGTTTTTACTTAGTCTTTTTTCAGTAGCCTTACTAGTAGTAATTCATCTGTTCAAGTGTCCAAATTCTTCATGATTCGCTCTAGGAAGGTTCTGAGAATTTGTCCATTTCTTCTAGATTGTCAATACGATGGCATATAGCCTTTCTTAGTAGTCTTAAATAATTCTTTGTATTCTGTGATATCTCTTGTAACTTTTTTTCCATTTCTCATTTTATTTGAATTATTTTTCTGGTACTTAATGAGCCTAGCTAGAAGTTTGTCAATTTTTTATTTTTTCAAAAACCAGCTCTTTGTTTCAGTAATTTTTAAATAGTCTTTTAAATAAAATTCTCTTTTATTTTCTCTCTGATGTTTATATTTCCCCCTTCTGCTGACTTTGAGCTCATTTGTTTTTCTTTTCTTTTGTTCCTTAAAGTATAGTCTTAGACTGTTTATTTGGGAGATTTCTTGTTTCTCGAGGTAACCTATCTTACTATAAACATCCCTCTTAGTACTGCTTTTGCTGCATTCCAAAAATGTTGGTATGTATTATTTTTATTTTCATTTGTCTCTGCAAAGCTTTTGATTTCTTCTTTTATTTCTTCTTTGACCCAGTAGTTCAGTAGAGTGTTTAATCTGCAAATATTTGTGATTTTTCCATCTTTCTTCTTGGAGTGATTTCCATTTTCACAGTTGTTATTGGAATAGATGCTAGATATGATTTGAGTCTTCTTAAATTTATTGAGACTCGTTTTGTCTCCCAACATGTTGTTTGCCCTTGAAAATGTTCCACGTGCACTTAAAAATAATGCATATTCTCCTATATGTTAAGAATGGAAAGTTCTTTTTGTATCTATTAATGTTATGTCATCTAATGTGTCATTGAAGGTCAACATTTCCCAGTTGACTGTGTCTGGATGATCTTATCCATTAATGTTCAATAAGTAGGGTATTAAAGTCTCTTACTGTTGTTAAACTGTCAGTTTCTCCCTTTACACATGTTTATAATTTCTTTATATGTTTTGGTGCTCCTAGGTTGAGTGCATGTACATTAGTGTATCATGTCTTCTTGATGGATTGTCCCCTTCATCATATAAAATGTCCATTTTTATCTCTTATTACCTTTGTGTTTTGAAATCTACTATATATAAGTATGGCTACACCTCCTTTTTTTGTGGTTACCATTTACATGAAATATCATATTCTACCCCTTTGCTTTAAGGTTGTATTTTTCCTTTGGAACTATGATGGTTCTCCTGAAGGCAGCATATAGTTGTCTCTCTCTCTCTTTTTTTTTTTTTAAATCCATCCAGCTACTCTTTGCCTTTTGATTGGCGAGTTCATTCTCTTTTCATTTCGGGTTATTATTGATATGTGAGAACTTACTTCAGCCATTTTATCTGTTGCTTTCTGGTTGCTCTGTATCTCCATTGTTTATCTTCTATATGTTTCTCCCTGCTATTTCAGATTGGTGGTTTTCTATGACGTTCTTCTGTTTCCCTGCCTTTTTTTTTTTTTTTAAGTGATGTGTGTCTCAGCTCTGGATTTTTGTTTTGTGGTTGCCATGAAGTTTATATAAAATGTCTCATAGATAAAGTAGTTTTTTCTTCTGATAGCATCTTCATATACCTATGCAAGTTCAGTTTTTTCTTCTTCCCCTTTAATTGTTGTCACAGATTTATCCCTTTTTTATGTTGTGTGTTTGTTACTAAATTGTAATAGTCATAGTTACTTTTAATGTTTTTAAAACCTTTGTGTTATAATTCTTTAATACCCTATTCTGAAATAGAGTTGCAGTTTTTTCCTTTTGTCTATCTGTCACACCATACTGAAGAGTTATATATACCTGTATCCTTTTGTTTCAGGTAGTGGAGCTAATGTCAACATTTCTTCTTAATTCAGGTCTTATGTTAATAAATTTTATCACTTTTCTCTCTCTTGGAAATCCTTTATTTGTCCATCATATGTAAAGAATAACTTTGCTGCGTATATTATTCTTGGCTGATGCTTTCTCTCTTTCCACATTTTAAATGTATCATTTCACTCTCTCCTGGCCCTGTAGGGTCTTCCTGAGAAATCTGATAATAATCTAATTGAGTTTTGTTTTTGCATTGAGATAATAAGGTGTTCTGTGAGATTCTTGTATTCAAATGTCCAACTGATTTTCAAAGATTGGAATGTTCTCATAAACTATTGCTTTGAATAGACACTCTGTTCACTTTTTTCTGAAATATCTATTATCCTTACTGTTTCTTCTAATGGAGTCAGAAAATTCTGGTACAAGTTTCTTTTTGTTTGTTTGTTTTGTTTTTAACTCTTAGTTCTCTTCTTCCATCTGCATCATTTCTAGATTTCTACTTTTGAACTCACTAATTCTCTCTTCCATCTTGGTCTGCTCTTTTTTCCAGTCCTTCCTAATGCATTCTTCTTACCACTTATTTGAGTTTTTCAATACCAAAATTTGTGTTTGGTTCCTTTTTTTATAGTTTCACTCTTGGTAATGTATTCCCTTTGTGATGTGGAAACTGGCCTGCAGTGTCCGCGGCCTTGTGGCTGAGACAAGACAAATTCACATGGACTACTGAGTCCTGTGGAGGAAAAGGGACAGCGTGGCTACTTTCTCAAGGGGAGAGCACCTCGCAGCACCTTGGCCACTCTCTCAAAAGAAGAGCACCCTGACCCTTGCCTTGACAGGCTTTTATTGCTTTTCTGCACATTACATTGAGGATGGTCCTCATTTGCTATGCACAGGTTTGCTTTAGGTGGTTACAGAAAACAAAGGAGAGGATGTTGCTAATTACATCAAAAAGGGAGGATATGTACAGATGTAAAGGGAAAAGTGGTTGAACTGGTTACACTCATGCTTGGAAGGTTTAGCATAGATTTTAGGACGTTATTTTAAAGATACGCAGTAAACGTTTGCTGCCTCAATTCAGGGTGAGGGAGTTTTAGCAAAAGCAAGTCTCAAAGCGGCCTAGGTACGAGACAGTGCAGGTCTGATTCCCCATGAAAGAACCTGTCTGTGGGTGTGGGTCCTGTGTGCTGGACCTTACTTTCCACTGGCCTTTCCGAGTGGGAGCTGGGCCCATGCCATGCAGAAGTCTCCTAATTTCCCCCCTTGTTTTCAGTTAGGACTGCTACAGATCCCACAAAGCTTGCTACTTGCTGGTCTCTCACACAACCCTGGGAAAATAATTTGCAAGTGTGTCAACATACACAGAGCACTATTATAATCAGTAAGCAACCAGTGGCTCCAAAGACCCACATCTCAGATTAAGGCCATCAATCATTGTCAGGTAGATCAGGCAGTAATGATCAAACAATAGATAACATTCAAATAACTATGAGGGCTTATTTAGAGTCAGGGTCAGATGGCTAAAGGACCATAAAACTTTGGGGAAACAAGCTCATTTCAGGCTTAGACCCTTATCATTTAAATTGAGGGTATTAGTAAAGCAGGTTTCACAGGATTCTTGCTTAGGCCTGATCTTCAAGGGGAACCTGCTCTTTCCAGCATAGGGCTGCACCCACCTCTGGCATTGTTTCAGGCTTAGGTAGAGCAGGGGAAGTAAGGCAGCCAAGAGATTAAGAGACTTCTTGTAGACAGAATGAGGACTCAAGCTTTGTCGAAGCTGAGGGGCAAGAGTCTATCACCCCATTTTTCTATAGCCCCCCAAGTCGTTCCCTGAGGGCCCCCTCGTGATCGTGCCTGTCTTAGGTCATCCCTCCCTTGGGGAATCTTAGCCGTCATTGGCTAACCAGTCATGCACTGGGGGGCGGGCAGGGTGAAGTAAAGTGGGCAGAGATGGTGTTCCTGCCAGGGAGATAAGCTTTGTCTCCTCAGTGGCTTAGGGTCCCAAGGTCTGTCACTCAGCCTTAGCCATGGGGGGTTACAGCTTCTGAAACCAGGCAGGGCAGTTCCCAACATCTCCCCTTTTTTCTTTGTGAATGCAATTGTGGTTGTTAAGCCTGTGAAACCTACTATTTGCTGTTCTGGAATGCAATCTTGAGCAAACAACCTCCATATTCATTGTAAACACAAATAAGGATTAAGACAAGGAGGCATCCAAGGGCTGCCCGGACCCAAACTCAGACCCAAACTCGTAAATTCAGTCCATTGAACCAGTTCTTAGGATCAGCCATTGTAGATTATCGGGAAGGGTCTGGAACACTTATTGCTCAATATGGCGTTTGATGTCACTGAGCTGCTGGTGGAGCTCAAGCTGGAGCTGATCAATTTGTCTTCTGAGAATGGTAGAGAACGTGCCCTGCAGGCGGTGATGAATATCTGCCCAGGAATGTTGACTGGAATTCCATTTCAGGGGGGTGACACACAGCTTAGAGAGATCTGGACCTGGAGAGTCCAATGGGGTGGAAATGGCTTGTCACTACCTGGGAAGCCTTTTTTGTGATATGGCTTCACTCTGTTCGCCAGCAGCTCCAAAGGTCATTCTGGAGAGTAAACACAAGCGTATCTTCTTCCCCAAGTTCATAGTTCAACTGGACCTTCCTATCTTCTTTCCCGTAATGGGTCTTTGTACAAGACTAAGGGTTATGGGACTGCAGGCCTGTTTTGCACAAGGTGTGTGTCTATGGGTGACTTTAAATTATCATCACAATTTAAAGAATGGTATGAATATGTTGCTAGCATGCTTAAATTCCTGGGGGATGTTTCACGACTCCCCCTTTTTTGTTTAATAATATTTTAAAGGTCTGGTGAGGTCTTTTAACAATTGTTTGACCTGTAGGATTATAGGGGATACCCATTTTATGCCGAATTCCCCATTTTTCTAAGAAAGCCTGAGTGGTTTGTGTAATATATTCCAGGCCATTATGAGTCTTGATTTCTTGTGGATGGCCTAAGTGCCTGAAGGTCACCAGTTTTAACACTTTACTGATTTCCCAGGAGGGGAGGGGCCTGTGGAACACCTGAGTAAGTGTCTGCTTGGAAAGACAGGCCCCCTGGTGTTTCTGCACCTGCAATGAGTTCGAGCAGAGAGTTAATTACTCTCTCAGGACCTGGTAGTTCCTAGGTTTACAGTTTGCAAGAAAAGTGGGAAAGATAGGGGAGGGGGATTCTTTGCTTAAATATGTTTTAGATAAAAGTGGTTATGCGGCAAGGGCCTTTTGTGACTTGATTGACTAACTGTTCCCTCCAGGAGAATAGCCAGTTTTTCCCCAAGGAAATGATCAGTGTTTACAGGTATGAGTTAAAAAATGGTGCCTACTGTTCCATGGAGAAAGGCTAGTTTTCCCCGGAGACAGTACCCCTATATTTCATTTTTTACAATAAAAGGTCATGGCTCCAGCATAAAAAAGGAGGATTCTTAATATTTCTTTAACACATCACACCCCCATCCCACTTACACCATGCTTTAGATTGACAAATTTATGAACACATTCATAACTTTCAGGAACAGTTTTTTCTCCACTGGCAAATACATTTATTTATTTATTTATTTATGATTTTAAAAATATATTTATTGATTATGCTATTACAGTTGTCCCATTTCCCGCCCCCCTCACTCCACTCCATCCTGCCCACCCCCGCCCTCCCACATTCCCCACCTATAGTTCATGTCCATGGGTCATACTCATAAGTTCTTTGGCTTCTACATTTCCTACACCATTCTTACCCTCCCCCTGTCTATTTTCCACCTATCCTCAATGCTATTTATTCTCTGTACCTTTCCCCCCCTCTCCCACTTCCACTCCCCTATTGACAACCCTCCATGTGATCTCCATCTCTATGGTTCTGTTCCTGTTCTAGTTGTTTGCCTAGTTTGCTCTTGTTTTTGTTTTAGGTGTGGTTGTTAATAACTGTGAGTTTGCTGTCATTTTTACTGTTCCTATTTTTGATCTTCTTTTTCTTAGATAAGTCCCTTTAACATTTCATATAATAAGGGCTTGGTGATGATGAACTCCTTTAACTTGACCTTATCTGAGAAGCACTTTATCTTCCCTTCCATTTTAAATGAGAGCTTTGCTGGATACATTAATCTTGTATGTAGGCCCTTGCCTTTCATGACTTGGAATACTTCTTGCCAGCCCCTTCTTGCCTGTAAGGTCTCTTTGGAGAAGTCAGCTGACAGTCTTATGGGAACTCCTTTGTAGGTAACTGTGTCCTTTTCTCTTGCTGCTTCTAATATTCCCCTCTTCTGTTTAATCTTGGCTAATGTAATTATGATGTGCCTTGGTATGTTCCTCCTTGGGTCCAGCTTCTTTGGGACTCTCTGAGCCTCCTGGACTTCCTGGAAGTCTATTTCCTTTGGCAGACTGGGGAAGTTCTCCTTCATTATTTGTTCAAATAAGTTTTCAATTTTTTGTTCTTCCTCTTCTCCTGGCACCCCTATAATTCGGATGTTGGAGCGTTTCAAGATGTCCTGGAGGTTCCTAAGCCTCTCCTCCTTTTTCCGAATTCTTGTTTCTTCATTCTTTTCTGGTTGGATGTTTCTTTCTTCCTTCTGGTCCACACCATTGATTTGAGTCCCAGTTTCCTTTGCATCACTATTGGTTCCCTGTACATTTTCCTTTGTTTCTCTTGGCATAGCCTTCATTTTTTTCATCTAGTTTTCGAACAAATTCAACCAATTCTGTGAGCGTCTTAATAACCAGTGTTTTGAACTGTGCATCTGATAGGTTGGCTATCTCTTCCTCGCTTAGTTGTATTTTTTCCAGAGCTTTGAAGTGTTCTGTCATTTGGACCTTTTTTTTTTTTTTTTTTTTGGTCTTAGGGCGTCTGTTACTTAAAGGGGCGGAGCCTTAGGTGTTCACCAAGGCGGGGTAATGCTGGTTGCTGCGGTGTGACTCTGTACGTGGGGGAGGGCCTGAGAGGGAGCAATGGCACCTGCTTCAGTCTCCACCGGACTTGAGTCACTGCCTCTGCTACCCACAATCAAACTGGGCCCCTCTGGTGCTGGTTCCCGAGTGGGTGGGATTGTGCACACCCTAGGCCCCTGTAGGTCTCCCAACGACCTCTCCTGTGAGGCTGGGAGTCTCTCCTGCTGCTGCCCCAACCCCCACGGGCGTTTTCAATCAGAGGTATGAGGCTTTATTTCCTGGCGTTGGAGCTGTAGGTTGCGCAGTCTGCTTCGCTCCCTGCTGTTTGTCCAGTTTATCTGTGTGCGAATGTGAGGCCGCAGGGTGCTACCTGCCGCTCTGCCTGCCCTGTTCTCCACCACTCTGAGTCCGGCCCTCTTGGTTTATCTGTCAGACTGCCTTCCCCGTTGGTCCCACACTCTGCCAGTCTCGGTCCTGCCACAGCCACACGAGTCCTCTCCGCCCCAGTGCCCATCTCCACCCCTCCTACTGGTCTGGATGCATGTTTCTTTTTTATCTACTTAGTGTTGGACTTCCTTGCCGTTCGATTTTCTGTCAGTTCTGGTTGTGTGAGGAGGCGCAGTGTGTCTACCTACGCCACCATCTTGGTTCTCTCTATTGGGACTTTTTTAATTACTGTTTCAATTTCATCAGCTGTTACTGGTCTATTCAGGCTTTCTGCTTCTTCATTGAGTTTTGGAAGATTGTATTTTTCTAGAAATTTGTCTATTTCACCTAGTTTTTCAAATTTCTTACATAGTTCTTTGTAGTAATTTCTTACAATCCTTTGTATTTCTGTGGTATCAGTTGTAATCTCACCTCTTTCATTTCTGATTGTGTTTATCTGGGTTCTCTCTTTTTCTTGATGTGCCTGCTTAAAGGGCACCAGCTGATGCAGACACCAGCCTGCAGTGTCCTTGGCCTTGTGGCTGAGAGGATACAAATTCACACTGACTACGGGTCCTGTGGAGGAAAAGGGACATGGCCACTCTCTCAAGAGACAAGATCCCTGACCCTTGCCTTGACACGCTTTTATTGTTCTTCTGGGCACACATTGAGAATGGTCCTCACTTACTAGGTACAGGTTGGCTATAGGTGGTTACAGAAAACAAAGGAGAGGATGTTGCTAATTACATCAAAAAGGGAGGATATTTACAAATGTAAAGGTAAAAGTGGTTGAACTGTTTACACTCAACCTTGGAAGGTTTAGCATAGATTTTAGGAAGTTACTTTAAAGATATGCAGTAAACGTTTACTGCCTCAATTCAGGGTGAGGGAGTTTTAGCAAAAGCAAGTCTCAAAGCAGCCTAGGTACAATGCAGGTCTGATTCCCCATGGGAAAACCTATCTGTGGGTGTGGGTCCTGTGTGCTGGACCTCACTTTGCACTGACCTTTCCGAGTGGGTTCCGGGCCCACACCACGCAGAACTGTCTCCTATACTTTTGTTCATTTATTTTATTCCTGAGCTAATTTAACTACCTTTCTGATTGTTCTTGTAGCTCACTGTGTTTCTTCATAACTACTGTCTTAAATTCTCTGTCATTTTAGTTAGTCTTCCACCACTCTGAGTTTGGCCTCTGGAGATTGTCATTTATTTTGTGTGGATTATTGTTTACCTTGGTTTTTCATGGTATTTGATGCATTGGTCCTCTGCCTTTGCATTTGATTTAGTGCCATTTTTTATTTTGTTATTTTTATTTTTATTTTTTAATCCTCATTGATTTTGGATAACAGGAGAAAAACATTGATGTGAGAAACCTTGATCGATTGTCTCTCGCATGCACCCCAACTGGGGATCAAGCCCTGAATGGAGATATGTACCCTGACCAGGAATTGAACCTGCGACCTTTAGTTTTACAGGATGACACTCCAATCAACTAAGCAACACTGGCTAGGTGGACGTAGTGAGCTTTTTTGTTGTGAGGTTACCATTTTGATCTTAACAAATCAGCAGTGTTTTTGTTAGAAATCTTTATCGTTTGTTTTCCAGTAGATAGTGCTATAGCACAAGTTTTTGTTCTCTCTTACCTCCGCAGCTTGTGCCTCTGGGGTTCTAGTGGGGACAAGGGGATAACTGCAGTCATGAAAACTGACACCTGGGTGACCAGGTATACCTACTTTGTTCTGGTCCCTTAGGTCTTGTGGCACCATTACTATTATAGGGGGATTAGGTTGGTGATGGGGAGCTGAGTTCACAAGCCCTCAGCACTGTTCCCTTATTTCTTATGGCTGCTGACACACCTGTGTTGTAGCCTGGGGAATTTACATACCTCTTTGCTGCTGCTACTGGATGTCACTCTAATGATGGGGAAGCTCGCCAGATTCTCTAGCATTGATGCTGCATCTGGCTCTCTTACCCTCAACCATGTATAATGTGGGTCTGAAGCCAAACTCTCCATCACCACTCATTAGCTGGTGCCATGGCAGGCACTCTGTGGACATCATCTGTGTCCTTCCCCTTATTCTGGCTCCTCTACATGTTCCATGATACCCATCTTCAGATGTACGAATTAGTGAATTGCTCAGGTATGATGTTTATGTGTTGAACAAAGGAAACTTTGTTGGATTATAGACCTCCAACTTGTAAATTTAAGGATAGATCCAAACACATCATCACACTTTGCCTTGTTACTGATATAACTTTTTTAAATTTTAATCATTTTATTGTTCAATTATAGTTGTCTGCATTTCTCCCCTCCACTCCCCCCACCTCAGCCAAACCCACCTCCCTCCCTTGCTTCCAGCCTCCCCCTTGGTTTTGTTGATGTGTCCTTTATAGTAGTTCCTAAAAACTCTTCTCCCCACTGTCGCCCCCCCCCCCCCCGCACCCTCCAGCTATTGTTAGATTGTTCTTAACTTTGATGACTCTGGTTATATTTTGTTTGCTTTTATCTTGTTGATTATGTTCCAGTTAAAGGTGAGATCATATGGTATTTGTCCCTCACCGCCTGGCTTATTTCACTTAGCATAATGCTCTCCAGTTCCATCCATGCTGTCCCAAAGGGTATGAGCTCCTTCTTTCTCTCTGCTGCATAGAATTCCATTGTGTAAATGTACCATAATTTTTTTGTCCATTCGTTTACTGATGGGCACTTAGGTTTCTTCCAGCCCTTGGCTATTGTAAAATTGTGCTGCTATGAACATTGGGGTGCATAGGTTCTTTTGGATCGGTGTTTCAGGGCTCTTAGGGCATAATCCCAGCCGTGGAATTGCTGGGTCAAAATGCAGTTCAATTTTTAGTTTTCTGAGGAAATTCCATACTGTTTTCCACAGTGGCCTCACTACTGTGCATTCCCACCAACAATGTGCTAGGATTCCCTGTTCTCCGCATCCTCTCCAACAGTTGTTTGTTGATTTGTTTATGTTGGCCACTCTGGTGTGAGAGGGTACCTCACTGTGGTTTTAATTTGCATCTCTCTGATGGCTAGTGATGCTGAGCATCTTTTCATATGTCTCTGGGCCCTCTGTATGTCTTTCTTGGAGAAGTGTCTGTTCTAGTCTTTTGCCCATATTTTAATTGGGTTGTTTGTCTTCCTGGAGTGGAGTCCTGTGAGTTCTTTATATATTTTGGAGATCAGACCCTTGTCTGAGGTATCATTGGCAAATATGTTTTCCCATATAGTTGGTTCTCTTTTTATTTTAATGCTGTTTTCTTTAGCCATGCAGAAGCTTTTTATTTTGATGAAGTCCCATTTGTTTATTCTTTCATTTTTGTCCCTTACTTTAGGGGACGTGTCTGTGAAGATGTTGCCGCGTGGAATGTCTGAGATTTTCCTGCCAATGTTTTCCTCTAGGACTTTTATTGTATTATAGTTTATATGTAAGTCTTTTATCCACCTTGAATTTATTTTTGTTTATGGTGTAAGGTGGTGATCGAGTTTCACTTTTTTGCAGGTGGCTGTCCAGATCTCCCAAAACCATTTGTTGAAGAGGCTATTTTTGCTCCATTTTATGGTCCTGCTCCCTTTGTCAAATATTAATTGACCATAAAGACTGGGGTTTATTTCTGGGCTCTCTGCTCTGTTCCATTGGTCTATGTGCCTGTTTTTATGCCAGTACCAGGCTGTTTGGATTACACTGGCTTTGTAATACAGTTTGATACCAGGTATTGTGATCTCTCCGGCTTTGTTCTTCTTTCTCAAGATCGCTGCATCTATTCGGAGTCGTTTATGGTTCCATATAAATTTCTGAAATGTTTGTTCTATATCTGTGAAATATGTCATGGGTACTTTAATAGGGATCACATTGAATCTATAAATCGCTTTGAGTAATATGGCCATTTTGATGATGTTAATTTTTCCAATCCATGAGTATGGTACATGCTTCCATTCATTTTTGTCTTCCTTAATTTCTTTCTTAAGTGTTGTGTAGTTTTCTTGACTACTGGTATTTTACCTCCTTGGTTAGGTTTATTCCTAGGTACTTTATTTTTCTAGTTGCTATGATGGGATTTTTTTTCCTGATTTCTGTTTCTAGTGTTTCATTGTTGGTGTACCAGAATGCCTTTCATTTCTGAGTATTGACTTTGTATCTGGCTGTTTTGCCAAATTCATTTATTAGGTTGAATAGTTTTTTGGTGTAGTCTGTAAGATTTTCCATGTATGCTATCATGACATAACTCTTTAAAAATATATTTTTAGTAACACTTAGATAGCAAATGGTAACATGTAAGTATACAAAAACCCATATCCTGGAAATCAATAATCAGTTATAAAATATAACAAAAACAATTTCATTTATAGAAAGCACTTCATTCATAGAACAGAAGCACATAATGCCTAGAAATAAGGTTTAAAGAAACTCATGAAATTTTTAAAAGTAAAGTACTATATTTTATTTATATATAAAACTATATTTACATAGAAAACTCCACTGAAGGTTGTAAAAGAAGAAGAAGACGTGGAAGAATGGATAAGTATATTATACCTTCTGGAAGAGAAAAACTCAAAGTCTTGAGGACATTTTTAATAGAGAGGAGACAGTTTTCAAAGCTAAGCTACACTTCTGGTGCTTTCAGGAGGAGCAAAAACCAAAGCCCAAAGTCATTAGACGAGGGATCTCTGGTAAATTATTTCTTATTTTAAGAAGACACACCAACAGAAAATTGTAGAGCGGTGTATATTACCGTCCTCCCGTGAATTTATATCCTGACCTTTTGTTCCATTGATTTAATCTGGATTAAGTACTTAAACCTGGATTAAGCTATGTAGAGTAGTAATGCCTTCAGCTCCATGAAAGAAACAAAAGTCCTCTTGGAGAATGTATTATATTATACTAGGCCTGCAGTTAGCCATGTAATAATTTTTTTAACATACAGTGTTTAACTCATAAATATCAATATAACCAGGTATACATACGCACAGAGCATCCAGAACAAGAAGCATTAGCAACAACAGAAAAGAGATTAAAACGTGTTGTGTTATTGGAATTATCAAACACAGAAAACCATCATATTTACTAACCTGATAAAATTAAAAGCAAAGATAATATATAACGGTAGAAAGTCAAAAACTACAAAAATGTGAAAAAGGCAGACTTGTAAAAGAACCAAACAGAAGTTTTAGAATTAGAAAAAAATGTGCCTGAAATTGAGTGTGCAAAGCTTAATAGATTAGGTAAAGCTTTAGTGAATATTATTTAGTGAGTATTTAGTGAGTATCGTATTAGTGATCTGGAAAATATAATTCAAAAGAAGCTATACAAGAAGGAGCACAGAAGAGGAAAGAACTTGGGGAAATACCATACAGAAGGGGTAAGACTCAGGATACACTGAGAAGATCTCATCTGTGTTTTATTGGAGTCCCAGAAAAAAGGAGGGAAAAAGACCAAAGAAATACTTGGAAGCATACACAAATAGACCAGTGGAATAGAAGAAGGTCCAAACCTGACAAAGTAATGTGGAATGGTTGACACTTTTAATGATTGTAAATTGGGTATCATAAAAAAATAAAATTGGGTCGTTATAAAAATCAGTTACATTTGGATTTTAGATCTAAATGTGAAGAACAAAACTTTTTAAGTCCTTTAGAGGATAACATAAAATATCTTACTCATCTTTAGGTGGAGGGAAATTTCTTTAATAAGACGCAAAATACTACATTACATTTAGGAACTTACATTAAGCAAAAACAGCATCACAGGAGTCACAGAGGGGAAAAGTACAGGCATACATTGGAGATATCATGGGTTCAGTTCCAAGCTACTGCAATGAAATGAGTATTACAATAAAGTGAATCACACAAATTTTTTGTTTTCCCATTGCATATAAAAGTTATGTTTACCCTATAATGGAGCCTATTGAGTATGCAATAGGATTATGTCTTGAAAAACAACGTACGTATCTTAGTTAAAAATAACTTATTGCCAAAAATGCTATCATCTGAGCCTTAAGCAAGTTATACACTTTCTGCAGGTGGAGGGTCTCACCTTGATGTTGATGACTGATCAGAGTGGTGGTTGCTGAAGGTTGGGTGGTTGTGGCTATTTCTTAAAATACAACAATAATTAAGTTTGCCACACTGATTGACTTCCTTTCACAAATGATTTCTCTGTAGCATACAGTGCTCTTTTTATAGCATCTTACCTTACAGTGGAACTTTTCAAAATTGGAGTCAGTCCTCTGAAACCCTGCCACCCGTTTATAATTAAGTTTATATAATATTCTAATCTTTTGTTGTTTGTAGTCATGAGAGTTGCTTCCATATCTTGGGTCTTGTGAATAACGCTTCAGTGAACATAAAAGGTGCATATATGCTTTTGAATTAGTGTTTGGAATTTCTTTAGCTATATAGCCAGAAGTAGAATCATTAGGTCATAAGGCTGTTCCATTTTGGGGGGGAGGGACCTCCATACTGTTTCCCCTAGTGACTATCAGTTCACATTTCCACCAACAGTGCATGAGGATTCCCTTTCCCTTATATCCTCCCAACACTTGTGGTTTGTTGATTTTTTTGGTGACAGCCATTTTGACACCTGTAAGGTGAATGTATCATTGAGGTTTCAATTTGCATTTCTCTGATTATTAGTGATTTTGGGCATCTTTTCATATGTTTATTGGCTGTGTGTATGTATTTTTTGGAGAAGTGTCTGTTAAGGTCCTCGGCCCATTTTTAACTTGTGTGTGTGTGTTTGGAGTTGTGTGAGGTCTTTATCAATTTTAGAGATTAACCCCTTATTAGATATCTCACTAGCAAATACATTTTTCCTTTCAATAGGTCATTTTTTTGTTCTGTTGATGGTTTCCTTCGCTGTGCAAAACCGTTTCAGTTTGGAGTAATCCTGTTTGTTTACAGAACATTGTATATCCCACTTTGGGAAAATGTATAAATATATATATTTCTGAACATACATTGTATGAAGCCTGTAAATATTTTAAGAAGTTACTACTGTGTGTGGATGATGGTAGTTGGCATAATTTAAATGACATATCTTTTTTACTTGTATTTTTTAATGTTTCTAAATTGGTCATGTACTGTATTATTTGTGTAATTGATTACAGAGTGTACAAGGTATAGGACCTTAAATCCATTTTTCCATTATGGGAATCAGCTTTCTGTTTTGTTTGTTTTTTTTAATTCTAATCGAATCTCCTTATTTTGGCTAAAAAATGTGTGTTCGAGCATATCAGCACATGACTGTAATATGTGCAGTAACAACACAGAATATACAATAGTATCAGTATTGCAAAGATAGAGATCACGATTGAGTAACTATCATCCTTCCATTTTCTTTACACTTAATGGGCCCTTTTTTTCTGATCCTTTATGGTAGTTGCTACCTAATCTTGCCTCCTCTTTTTAATATTTCTGCTGCCTTTTTCTCTAATCTGCTTTTTTTTTAATATATTTATTGATTATGCTACTACAGTTGTCCCATTCCCCCCCCAACTCCTCTCCATCCTGCCCACCCCCTCCCTCCCACATTCCCCCCCTATAGTTCATGTCCATGGGTCATGTATATAAGTTCTTTGGCTTCTACATTTCCTACACTATTTTTACCCTCCCCCTGTCTATTTTCTACCTACCATTTATGCTACTTATTCTCTGTACCTTTCCCCCCTCTCCCCCTCCCGCTCCCCTATTGACAGCCCTCCATGTGATCTCCATTTCTGTGGTTCTGTTTCTGTTCTAGTTGATTGCTTAGTTTTCTTTTGTTTTGGTTTTAGGTGTGGTCATTAAGAACTGTGAGTTTGCTGTCATTCCCACTGTTCATATTTTTGATCTTCTTTTTCTTAGGTAACTCCCTTTAACATTTCATATAATAAAGGCTTGGTGATGATGAACTTCTTTAACTTGACCTTATCTGAGAAGCACTTTATCTTCCCTTCCATTCTAAATGATAGCTTTGCTGGATACAGTAATCTTGGATGTAGGTCCTTGCGTTTAATCTTGGGTAATGTAATTATGATGTGTCTTGGTGTGTTCCTCCTTGGGTCTACCTTCTTTGGGACTCTCTGTGCTTCCTGGACTTCCTGGAAGTCTGTTTCCTTTGCCAGATTAGGGAAGTTCTCCTTCATTATTTGTTCAAATAAGTTTTCAATTTTTTGTTCTTCCTCTTCTCCTGGCACCCCTAATAATTCGGATGTTGGAACCTTTCAAGATGTCCTGGAGGTTCCTAGGCCTCTCCTCCTTTTTCCGAATTCTTGTTTCTTCATTCTTTTCTGGTTGGATGTTTGTTTCTTCCTTCTGGTCCACACCATTGATTTGAATCCCAGTTTCCTTCTCATCACTATTGATTCCCTGTACATTTTCCTTTGTTTCTCTTAGCATAGGCTTCATTTTTTCATCTACTTTTCAAACAGATTCAACCAATTCTGTGAGCATCTTGGTAACCAGTGCTTTCAACTGTGCATCCGATAGGTTGGCTATCTCTTCCTCGCTTAGTTGTATTTTTTCTGGAGCTTTGAAGTGTTCTGTCATTTGGGCCATTTTTTGTTTGTTTGTTTGTTTGTCTTGGGGCGTCTGTTACTTTAAGGGGCGGAGCCTTAGGTGTTCACCGGGGCGGGGTAACGCTGGTTGCTGTGCTGTGACGCTGTATGTGGGGGAGGGGCCCAGAGGGAGCAATGGCGCCCGCTTCACTCTCCTCCGGATTTCAATCTTTCACTCTGATACCCACAATCAAACTGGACCCCTCTGGTGCTGGTTCCCGAGTGGGTGGGCTTGTGCACACTCTAGGCCCCTGTAGGTCTCTCCAACGACCTCTCCCGTGAGGCTGGGAGTCTCTCCTGCTGCTGCCCCAACCCCCACGGGCGTTTTCAATCAAAGGTTTGAGGCTTCCCCCTCCTCCCCCCCCAGCTGTAGCCCTGGGTTGCTCGGTCTGCTTCGCTCCCCGCCGTTCGTCAGGTTTATCTATGTTCGAATGTGGGGCTGTGGTGTGCTACCTGCACTCTGCCTGCCCTGCTCTCCGCCACTCCGAGTCGGGCCCTCTCGGTTTATCTGCGCGAATGTGTGGCCGTAGGGTCTGCTAGTGCTCGGACTGCCTGCGCCATTCGTCCCACACTCCGCCAGTCTCGGTCCTGCCACAGCCACATGAGTCCTCTCCACCCTGGTGCCCGTCTCCGCCCCTCCTACCGGTCTAGATGAATGTTTATTTTTTATTTCCTTGGTGTTGGACCCTCTTGCCATTCGATTCTCTGTCAGCTCTGGTTGTGCGAGGAGGCGCAGTGTGTCTACCTACGCCGCCATCTTGGTTCTCTCTCTAATCTGCTTTTGGGTGTTTAAATTTTCTTCCTTTATATATTTTAAAAGTGTATTTTATTGATTATGCTATTATACTTTTCTCAACTTTTTCCCCTTTATCCCCCTCTGCCCTGCACCCCCAACCCTCCAGCATTCTCCTCCCCTTAGTTCATTTCCAAGGGTTGTACATATAATTTCTTTGAGTTCTCTGTTTCCTCTACCATTTTTTACCTCTCCCCATTTATTGCTGCCTACCCACCTCCTTGCTGCCTACCAATTATACTTCTTCTTCCCTGTACCTTTTCCCCTCTATTCCTTCCCCCTCCCCACTGAAAACCCTCCATGTGATGTCCATTTCTCTGATTCTGTTCCTGTTCTAGTTGTTTGCTTAGTTTTTGTTTTATTGCTTTTTTTTTTTTTTGGTTCATTTGTTGATAGTTGTGAGTTTGTTGTCATTTTACTGTTCATAATTTTTGATCTTCAATTTCTTAGATAAGTCCCTTTAACATTTCATATAATAAGGGCTTGGTAATGATGAACTCCTTTAACTTGATCTTATCTGGGAAGTACTTTATCTGCCCTTCCACTCTAAATGATAGATTTGCCGGATAGAATAATCTTGGATGTAGGTCCTTGCCTTTCATGACTTTGAATACTACTTTCTGGCCCCTTCTTGCCTGTAAGGTTTCTTTTGAGAAATCAGCTGATAGTCTTATGGGCACTCCTTTGTAGGTAACTCTCTGCTTCCCTCTTGCTGCTTTTAAGATTCTGTCTTTGTCTTTAGTCTTGGGTAACTTAATGATGATGTGCCTTAGTGTGTTCCTCTTTGGGTCCAACTTCTTTGGGACTCTCTGAGTTTCCTAGACTTCCTGGAAGTCTATTTCCTTCGCCAGATTGGCGAAGTTCTCCTTCATTATTTGTTCAAATGCATTTTCTTGCTTTCTTGTTTTCAGTTTCTTGCTTTTGTTGTTCTCTTTCTGGCACCCCTACATTTTGGATATTGGAACATTTAAAGTTGTTCCAGAGATTCCTAAGCTTCTGTTCATTTTTTTGAATTCCTGTTTCTTTATTCTGTTCTGGTTGGATGATTATTTCTTCCTTTTGTTCCAAATCGTTGTTTTGAGTCCTGGTTTCCTTCCTGTGGGTTCCCTGAATATTTTCCTTCATTTCATGTTGGTATCTTTCATTTATTCTTTCATTTTTCGACCAAGCTCAATCAGTTCTGTGAGCATTTTGATTACTAGGGCTTTAAACTCTCCCATCAGTTAGGTTGGCTTTAACCTCCTCTCTTAGCTCTCTTCCTGAGGTTTTGCTCTGTTCTTTCATTTTGGCCCTTTCTTTGCTCAGGGCCCCTGATAAGTTGTCAGGGGGTGGGGCCTGCAGTATTCACCCAGGCAGGGCAAATCTCCTTGCTGTGCTCCAGTGCTGCCTGTGTGGAGCTCCAGAGAAGGAACAATGCAGCTCACCTGCTTGGCTCTAGCCCCACTTTTCATCAAACCCTCCTGTGAGAGTGGGAATTTCTCCCACCGTGGCAACAGCTGTACTCCACAGTGAGCTCTGAGTCTCAGTTTCCCATTGAGGCAGCCCCACCCACACAGTCTGCCCCCTCACCAGGGGTTCTCTCAGCCAGTACCCCCCGCCCCCCCGCCATGATCCACCACCTTGCTGTGGGTTCTCTCCAACCACCTATCTTACTGGTCTGGTTGGTCTGGTTGACCGTTTCATTTCCTTTTGTCAGAGTTCCATGCAGTTTGACTTTCTGGCACTTCTGGTTGTTTATTGATTTTGGATTGACTGTTATCCTCCTTTTGGTTGTGTGAGGAAGTGAAGGGTTTCTACCTATGCCTCCATCTTGCCCGGAACTAGTTTTTTATTTTATATTTTTGCAATTTTTAATTTAGTCTACAGAGTCTAAAGCTTTTCAAAGGAAAATTATTTATAAGTTCAGTTAAATATAAGAATGGAATTCATTTTGACAGTTTTAGGATCTTCAGTTTCATGAAGATTTTATTCCCTTAATTTGTGGGCTTTTCAGAGGATTAAAAAAGAGCACTCTCTAAAGTATCTTTTCTGATAAAGTGAGTAAGTGCGTTATTTGAAAAATAATTTAGGGCATGTGGGTTTTAACAAGAAAGATTTGTTTTCTGGCTTTTTCTTAGTTAAGTGGCTATGTTTTTGTTTTGTATTTTACTTTGAGTGAGATGTTATCTTAGAAATTAAATATGTGCTGTATTTGTTTTGTCCCAGTTTCTAGGAACCTGAGAGAGAAATTTAGGGTTCATTGCCCGTCCATATATTCTTGTCTGATTGTTTTTAGATCATTAATTGTCCTTTTTATTCTTTCTGGAAGTAGTAGCCAAAAATGTAGGGTAAATATTCATGTATGTACATCTGTATACGTATGCACACATAAACCCATTATGTAAACATGATTTTTCAAATTTCTTTTAGCCAACAAATGGAATCTTCTTGAGCATGTTTTTAATTGTTTTGCCATTGGAATCCATGGCTCATGGGCTCTTCCATGAATTGGGTAATTGTTTAGGAGGAACATCTGTTGGATATGCTATTGTGATTCCTACCAACTTCTGCAGGTACAGTACTCTAGAATGTAGTAATTAGTAATAACTACTTGACTCTTAACATTTTCTTAATATGATAATAAATTTAAATTATAGATGAGTTTTTCAAAACTGTAATATTTAAAAATACAGTACTATTACATTTTTTACTTATCCCAAAAGTTTAAAAAGTGTTCACTCTCAGTAATAATATAATCTTCAGGGTTCGATTTAATTTTCTTTTGGATAAATGTGATTAGCTTATATTTTGCTAGAAATCAGGAAATATGAATGGATTTCCTAAGGAAACATCCTACCCTTTCTTTAGAAAGGGATATCTTGTTTGGGAAAATGTCCTGTGAAACAATATGGTAAAATGTAATACAATGTACACTGGGCCTGAGAGTCCTAAGTCCAAATTCTGTGTTACCTTAGGCGAATCATAACTTCTGTGAACTTCATTTTCTTTATCTAAAATGTAAATGACAATACCTGTTCTGCCCATCTCAGAGGAATGTTATGAAGAGCTAATGAGAATATGAATATAAAAAAACCCTGCCCCCTGAATAATGTCATACAGATACCAGGAATTCAAAAAGATTGGAAATAAGTATGTGTGTATAGTGTATGTCCATGTATGTAAATACTTGTTTGTGTATGTACATAAACATATGTATTTGACTGCAGTTTCACTTCAGAATAATTTTTGATCCCAAATATGTGGTGTATCTGTCTGAACCTATAATTGTTGACACATTTTAATTATTTTTTTATATTGTTAAGGACCTTTGAAATAGGAAAAAATGAGTTCTTTTGCCATTTATTAATTCTGATGGGCAAGTATTCATCATATTTTCCTTGGGGTGAGGGGAACCTGAAACCCTAAGTTTATATCTGATTTTAAGTATGTAACATAAAAACCTCAGACAGACTATTTGTATTGTTTTTCTCCATGTTAAAGGCTTAATAAAAACTTAAAGATTCTCATGAGAAATAAAATAAGTAGATTTAGAAGGGTTCCATAAAGTAAGATGTGACAACTCTGCAGAAAGAATATGTGGAAAAAGTATTTTGCATGTTAGAGTTTTATATTCTTAAAATTTTTATTTATACATTTCTTCTTTATTTTTGTGATTATTAAATGAGTATGGAACAAAATGTTGTATTGTCGTAATGAAAACTAAAGTCTTATGTGAATGTAGTTTTTTAAATTCCTGGTAGAAATTCCTTTGCTGGATAGGATTGATGAGTCTCCCCTCCCACCTCAATATTGATAGTGTTTTGATTCTGCTAGTTGTAGGACTTGGTTTATTATCTTTGTTTGTTTGTTTTTTAAAATTACTCTATTGTTTGATTACAGTTGTCTGCATTTTCTCCCCACCACCCCCCTCCACCCCAGCCAAACCCTCTTCCCTCCCTTGCTTCCACCCTCCCCCTTGGCTTTGTCCATGTATCCTTTGTAGTTGTTCCTGAAAACCCTTTCCCCCACTGTCCTCTCTCCCTCCCCTCTGGCTATTGTTAGATTGTTCTTAATTTCAATGTCTCTGGTTGTATCTTGTTTGCTTTTTTCTTTTGTTGATTACTAGACTATCATTTTATAGTCGTTTGAAGAACAGATCTAGGTCTTCAATTAGTGTTGAATAAGATACGGCAGTTGGACGTAAGTTTTAATAATTTATGAAAATGCCATTTACTAATAGGTAATATCTCATACAGTTTATGTACCTTTGGTTAGTAAAACTTGAGCACAACTTTATCAAGACTCCTTTTCAATATAGAAATTAAATAAATATACAATTTAAAATATTGCTTTCATACTTTATTAATTTTTTTCTCAAGAAAGAAAAGTTTTCATGATGGTCCCCACCCATGTTCTTAAAACATGTTGGGGGTAAAATTAGTATAATTTTGTTTTTAAAATGCCTAATACCAATCATTTGGTGAGAAGATCTGAAGAAAGGACAAAGAATAGTAGTACTATCTACGTTTAGAGATCTTTTTCTCCTAACTTTCAGTTTGGTTATTGCTTTATTGATAAATATATATATAATTATTATAAGAAATATAATTTTTAGAAACTAGAATTTCATTTTCAACACTTAATCTTAGCACCAGGAATTTGAGAAAGGATGATTTTTAAAAATCCTACCATTTAGTTAGCAACTATTATGATTCTTAGAGAATTAATTATAAATGAAGGGTAAAAATATGATACAGAATGAATACTTCTTAAACACCAGAATAATCTTTTTTTTCTTTCTTCAGTCCTGATGGGCAACCAACACTTCTTCCACCCGAACATGTACAGGAGTTAAATTTGAGATCTACTGGCATGCTCAATGCTGTTCAAAGATTTTTTGCATATCATATGATTGAAACCTATGGATGTGACTATTCCACAAGTGGACTGTCTTTTGATACTCTGCATTCCAAACTGAAAGCTTTTCTTGAACTTCGGACTGTGGATGGACCTAGACACGATACATATGTTTTGTATTACAGCGGGCACACTCATGGTACGGGAGAGTGGGCTCTTGCAGGTAAAGTCACCATTGGCAATTTCACTTTTGTGAAAATATACCAATTGTGGAAATCTATCCTTTACACTGAAACATTAAATTTTCAGAATTCTCATTTTTTTACTTTCCAGTTTACCAAGTATAACATACGGCTTTTTTCTTTTCTCTAGCATGACTATATAGCATAATTTTAGTAATCTCCAAAGGTTTAAAAAATTACGGCTTGTATTTGTGGGAAGAAAAATATCTGTTTGATTTGAGACTTACAGTCACTTTCCCTTCAAAGTATTTTCAGAATTATTAAATACAGTAACACTTTTCAGAAGATGATTAATTTGATTAGTACTTTTAAGTCTCTAAACGTTATGGATGCTGACTCTAATAGTCTTTCACATGTACAGTTTTATTTATGTTAGAAAGCTCAACAACATTTTAAACAGCAGGCAATCTGTGACAATGGGAAAAGCGCTAAGGTTAGGAGGCCTTGGTTTTGGTGCTAATTTGCCACAGTAGTATTATTTTAGGGAAGTGACTTAACTTTTGTTAGCTTCAGTTCTCTCATCTATAAAATGAAGGGGTAATTTAAATCTCCCTGACAAGGGAGAAATGAGATCCCTCTATATTGTATGTAAATTTGTTTGTTGCTCTCACCAACTAGAATAGTCACCCTGTAGGTTTTGTGAATCATTTGCCTAGCACCTAGAACAGAGCCTGGCATGTAGTTGGGGATCCTTAAATAATTGGTAGATGGATAAAAATCATTGAATGAATTATGAAAAAACAATTTTTTATTTTAAATTAGAGTAGTTCTTTTAGGGATAATTATATCCTGCTTTTTTCATAAATATTTTACATTACACCCAAGGATATATACAAAAAGTAGTCATAAAATGTAAGTAGAAATAGATACTCAGATCAAAGAAAATATAAACAAAATATTATAGAAGGACAGAGGCAGAACTGCCAATACATGGATTCCAGAAGTAAGGAAATAAACTTGATGTTAAAATAGAGATGACTTTAAAGAATCATGGTCTCAATAATTTCATGCCAGACTTGTAACCAGGGCTTTATTATAAAGAAAATTATTTTTGTAACTTTTTGTGTCTAAATAAATATTGACCAACTCAATGAGTGTCTAGGAGTAATAACAAACTAACATTTATAGGGCATATTTGAAGCATAGCTACTATGGTTTGTACTTTATACACATTAGGTTTAATCTTCACTTGACATCCTTTTAGGTAAATACTAACACCTCTATCATTTACATTTTTCAAACATGAAATGAAAGCTGAAAGTGGTTATATAATATATATTGCTCATACTAATACTACTAATAAATGAAGAACCACGATTCAATCTCAGATCTGCCCGACTCCTAAAGTATACTTTTCCCCATTGTACCAAGTTCCTGCCAAAGGCAAAAAACATGAAGATAGAGAAATGGCATATTCTGGTAAGTAGATGTTTTTGTCAGCATGGTTTAACCATTAAAACTACTTGAATATAGCCATGGCTGGTGTGACTCAGTGGACTGAGCACTGGCCTGCAAACCAAAGGGTCGCTGTTTCGATTCCCAGTCAGGGCACATGCCTGGGTAGCAGGCCAGGTCCCCAGTGAGGGGAGGATGAGAGGCGACCACACATTGATGTTTCCCTCTCTTTATCCCTCCCTTCCCCTTTGTCTGAAAATAAAAAAAAATAAAATCTTTTAAAAACTACTTGAATATAATTTATAAGATTACTTTCTTTACCTGAACTTTTTAATGACTTAAAATAGAAAACAACTCTTCAACCTTTATTACTACTTTATTCCAGGTAAGGTGTAGCTTTCCATGTACTTCAGAGCACAAGAAAAAAGTCGTAGTAACTTTAAAAATCTTTAGAGAAATTAGAATTTCAGATCTAAAAACATCATTGTTTGTTGAAAATTTACTGTAATACTTACGATGATAAACTTTTCAAATGAAATGGAAAATAAAGGCATAATTTTGGTGGTCTGGCACAAATCCTTAATTATTTTAAAGTATTATATGAAAGTAATCTTATTTTTATTCTCTTTAATTTTGTTTTTTATTTTCATTGATTTTTAGAAAGAGAAAGGAAGGGGGAGAGAGAGCGAGAGACACTGATTTGTTGTTCTACCCATTCATGCATTCATTGGTTGACTTTTGCATGTGCCCTGACCATGTATCAAACCTGCAACCTTGGCTTACGGGACCATGCTCTCACCAACTGAGCTACCCCACCAGGGCCATAAGAAAGTCATTTTAAAAGTAAGCTTATTGTATTTTTTAGGAAAAGGGTTTATTAATATAACAGTTTTCAAAAAGTATGCATTTTCCTTAAATCTTACAATTTCTAGTATTTTTTAAAAATGGCTTTGGAAGTAAATTCTAGATGTACAGTTTACTAATATTTGATTCAGCTTTTTCTTAGGAATAATAGACACCAGGATAAATTGTGTGTGTGTGTGTGTGTGTGTGTGTCTTGTTAAATTTTTATTCACTATCAATTAGGAGTAATTTCTGAAGACTCAAAAACTCTAAAGTTAACCGGTTTATTTTAGGTAAATGTTACATTATGGAATATTTATATTTTTTGAAGTCTGTCACCAATAAGTTGACCATTATGGAATTTCTCTATTAGCCACAAAGATTTGTTCTTACTTGTGTTAACTTTCTATGTCACAGACTTTATAGTTGAAAGTAGAGGGAAAAAAACGAGGAGTAGATTTTTGGCCAATAAATCAGCAGCTATATACTCTCACAGCCTTAGGCATCTGGCCTACTTGTTGGTAACTAGGTTGAACTAGGCCTAGAGGCTAAGCCCTTTTTTCAGTCAGTTCCTGCCCTAGCCTGCCCCAGACAGCCCTCAAAGGCTGATTCTACTCCAGAAGTAGTATTGAACCAAGTGACAAAGAGCTTTGAGCTCTGGAATTTTTTAATAGTTACCTTTCTAAAAACTTTTAAAACAGGAAACATCATAACTGGATTTTATTTGAGTTAGCAAGTTAAGAGCAGGTCCAGAAACAAATGTCATTGTGAGAAGAATCTATATTTGTCCTTTATCCCATACCTTTACTCATAGTACTTCTTAGAATATGTAGTGTTCTTACTTACAGAATTTCATAATTTGGACCTTACTATTTTTGCCTCTTTGCTTGAGGGTAAAAAAACAATGGTAATGATAAGGGATAGAAATACAGGATGGAGTAAAAGTAGGTTTATAGATGTGAGTATGTGAAACACAGAGTTTATATTCTTACTTATTTATTATATTATTTTCCATAATAACAACTATAAAACCTACTTTTGCCTCACCTTGTAAATGAAAAATATGTAGATAATCTGTAAAGCACTTTATCACAGACAAAGCCTATAAAATGCAATCTTAATTACTTGAACTGCATCAGATTACTGTTATCTAAGATAAATGTAAGTACTTTTGTATCTGGGCCAAAAGCCAGATGAATTTTCTTCGGTTCATAGGAGAAAGCAGACAAAAATAAAACAAGAAAAGGTAAATAGTTTAAAAGAGGATGTATATAAGAATTAGTGTAGAATGTGCTGAAGAATATTTATTGATATAGTTGTAGAAGGCAAGTTAGATAGTGATGTTTTGTGGCAGATGGAATTTTATAATGGCTCCTGGAATCTGTCATCCTCTGATCTTTAGAGAAATTTAATAAAATTGGCAATAATGAAAAGTTAACATTTCACCATTTTTGAAAAGGTATTTTCAGGAAGTATCTGTGAAGCAATCCATTAGTAATATGTAGAGACCATGCATTGAAATAGTGCCTCTGAGATATATGCATATGTTTTTCATTGTCAGAGCTAAAGAATAAGAGAAATTTAATTATTCATAAAGAATGTGATCTACCTTGATTCAGAGGTTATATTACTAGTAAGAGTGCACATTATAAAGGATTCTTTCTCATTCCGGTATTTCCATTTTGATAGTTCATCTAAGAGGATGGTTGCTCTTGGTAGAACTGTATGTTCTAAAGTTAGGTTTAGGATCTTGTGCAAGTAGATACAGCATGTTAAAACTCTTTTCTAATTACAAAAACAATATATTTGATGTAAAAACTTTGGGAAAATATAGAAAAATATAACAAAAACCACCTGAAATTCAAACACCCAACAATAACCACTGCTTTTTTGTAGATACACTTCTCTGTCATACGTTTTTTCCTAATTTTATAGCTAATTTTCTCATCGTTAAAGTTTCATTATCAATATTATTTTACTATAAAGTTCACTCATGAATTTCTACCATAGTTTATTTCCATTCCCCCGGATGTTTCAGATTTTACACTATCTCAGATAACAGAAGGAAGAAGATCTCTTTATATGTAATAATTTGTCTTAATCTCTGCTCTTTCCTTAGGATAAATATCTAGAATTGGGGTGGTTGTATCAGTATACCACTAACAGCCAGGACTAGGGTGAGGTGAGGATAGCAGTAGTCTTGGCCATGAAATTTAAGAGGACTCCAGAAACAAATAACACAATACTTTAATGTAACATTTAAAAATCAGAGTTAATGGGGGGGAAAAAAAACCTTACCCACAATGAACCAGATGGAAAGCCTATACTGTAAGACAGGTTGCTAGGTCAGATTTATTTACTTGAGACCTTTCTGATTAAACTTTTTAATTCTTTGTTTTTCAGGTATAAAATTGATTTTAAAATAAATTCATTCTAAACTTATTCTTGGTACAGGGTGGAAGAGTTTCTTTTTCATTCAGTAGCTACCTAGATAATGAGGATAGGTAACACTATTGTATTGGTGGTGTACAACAGCATTGGTAAACTTTTTCTGTAAAGGGCCAGATATTTTGGGCTTTGTGGGCCATAAGGTCTCTGTTGCAGCTACTCAGCTCTGCCACTGCAGTTAAAAAGCAGCCATAGACAGAATACAAATCAGTGTTGTTAATGGAAACAATTATATGAACTGTATATGTCCTATAATTTTCCCATATCACAAAGACTTTTTTTTAAAAAAGATATTTCAAATATGTAAAAATATAAAATCAATTCTCAGCTCTGAGTCTATACCAAAACAGGTAATGGGCTGGACTTGGACTACAAGCTATATTTGCTGCTTTTGATGTAGAATATAAGCTTTTCTTTATAATTATATATTTTTCACCGAACTGAACTTTATAAACATTTTTCTTAATATATTATAGCATACCCCATTTTTTTATGTAACAAGGATAACTATTTTTTTAACCTGAAGTTGAAAGTTTGTTTTTTTAAAAATCTTCTGAAAAGATACTTGGAAAGGAAGTCTCTATATTTCTACTCACATATTTAATTCTGCAAATTTAAAGAAAAATACACTTAAGCAAAAGGGAATTCTTATTAAGAGGCCTCAGAAATTATAACTCTATTGAATTACATTACTCTATTGAATTTTCTTTTGTTTATAGGTGGAGACATACTGCGCCTTGACACACTTTTAGAATGGTGGAGAGAAAAGAATGGTTCCTTCTGTTCCCGCCTTATTATTGTATTAGACAGTGAAAATTCAACCCCTTGGGTGAAAGAAGTAAGAAAAATCAATGACCAGTATGTTGCAGTGCAAGGAGCTGAGATGATAAAGACAATAGATATTGAAGAAGCTGACCCACCACAGCTGGGTGACTTTACAAAAGACTGGGTAGAGTATAACTGCAACTCCAGTAATAACATCTGCTGGACTGAAAAGGGACGCACAGTGAAAGCAGTGTATGGTGTGTCAAAACAGTGGAGTGACTATACTTTGCATTTGCCAACAGGAAGTGACGTGGCCAAGCACTGGATGTTACACTTTCCTCGTATTACATATCCACTAGTACATTTGGCAAATTGGTTGTGTGGTCTGAACCTTTTTTGGATTTGTCAAAGTTGTTTTAGGTGCTTGAAAAGATTAAAAATGAGTTGGTTTCTTCCTACTGTGCTGGACACAGGACAAGGCTTCAAACTTGTCAAATCTTAATTTGGAAGCCAAAGTAGAATATTGAGAGTTCATACTACCAGTTATCATTTAATTTGCCATTTTTCATACATTATATTCTTATTTTTGAAAAATATCCTGTTACTTCTGTAGCTGCTTTCACTTTTCTTCTCTCAAGTAATTATGGTATGTAAGATGTTTGGAATAACCATTCTTTCATACTAAAAGTATGTGGAGATTCAAAAATTCTGACTGTAAATGCGTAAGAGATGTTAAAAATAACAGTGTACTTTGAGAAATGTTTGCATTAGAAATAAAACACTTGCTCATAGATTAGAGGTTGTAGACCAGACAATTTGTTTACTATTATAAGAAAACTATGAATTTGCTTGCAGAAGGTTATTTTTTATGAGCAGTAGGTTTGAGTCCAAGACCATTTGAAGAATTACAAACTCTTTCTTTGGAAAGAAAAAGAAGTCTACCTGACATGCATGCAAAATTTGTTTATAGTCTGTCTATTCAGATGTCTAGGTATAACCTGTTACCAGTGTAGCAGGAACGTACAAATCACTGTTTAGTTCAAAACATTTTTTATGTTGGTAACAGTAAGAGGCTAGAGCCAAAAGTTGTTCCTTCATGAATTGTTGAGGGCCTCTGAAAGTACTGAAAAATTTTAAGAGTCTTTCTCAGGGTAACTATGATTTTTTTTTTCTTTGTTTTTTTAATGAACAATGTTTTCAGCTACAAATTCCTTCCAAAAAAATTACCTTCCTTTTCAAAAAGTAATCCTTAAATTTAGCAATTTCTTATTGATTTAGGCTATTTTCAGTATTCAGAAGTTATTTCGATCTCTATAAATTTAAAGTTCTAAAGTTCTACCATGAAAATTATTTTTCAAATCTCCATTAGTGATAATTTTTTTTTACTTAAGGTAAAAAGATTGAAAACAGGCGTATCCATGTAATGTATTATGTAAAAGTGTATTCATATGAATAATTTTAGATAAGCACAATGGTGTGGTTGTAATTTTTAAAACCTAATTCAGTGGTTGGACTGATTAAAGCAAACATTGATCAGATCAGGACATTTTCAAAGAGCTAATTTACCTCCTATTCCCTTCTAGTAATCCTTACATTCTAAATTTTTATCTCTGGGAAATAACAAGAAGGGAATATAATTACATTAGGGAAAATCTGATCTTTGCTGTTTAAATGGTGTCACTTCTCACATCAAAGCCATTTCTCCAGCCTCAGAGACACAAAATAATGCTTCCACCATTTTCCGTCTGGTGACTTTAAAACTGAAGTTTTAGTTAGGAAGAAGTCAGGGAACTTGTATTCCACTATCTATGCAGCATTGTTATAGTTGATTATTTCTGTGTTTTGAATATTTTCCTAATGCTTTGAATAAAATTTTGTTAAAAATTAATTTTCCATGTAATGTGTAAGTAACAGGTATTGTATATTTTAGTATATTACAAGTGATAATCAAAAAATGTCCATGCATTAGAGTTCATGGTTAGTAGCAGGTTGATTTGAAAATTTCTTAGTTAAGTATCTATATCAATATCATCCAAATGAAATATTATGGTGTTTTATTATTATTCTGAAAAAGTATAGCAGAAAAGCCAAATGTTAAAATTATGAACTTATAACTACAAAAAAGTTAATGTTAAGTAAAATCTCCCTTTAAATTTCTGAGCCAATGCTGAGCAAATTAGCTTTTACTAAAATATATGTCTTTACTCTGAGAAAGTCAAATATAAAGATATATGAGGAAGAACCCCCCCAAATGGAATTTATTTATAAAAAATTGTGTATTTATTCTTACATGTTTAAACTTCAGCCACTTTAAAAATATTCTCCATTTGATGCAATACACCTATCAAGACATTTTCTCTGCTGCTCAAAACACTTTTTGAACTTAGCAATTTTGATACCTTCTAGTGCTTCTGCCATTTTTTGTTTGTTTGTTTCCCCTCTTCCACATCAGCAAAGCGTTTCCCTTTGAGGACTTTTCATCCAGGGGAACAAAAAAAAATTTGCTAGGGGCATGATCAGTCAAACAGGGAGAGTGAGTTACAGGGGTCATGCAGTTTTTTATCAAAAACTGCTGAACAGTTAGCGCAGTTGGTGTGGGCAATTGCACTCATGAATTACCCATCATAAAATGAGCAAACATGTTGAAAGAATCTTCAAAAAAAATCACTGAAGCCAAAAGCAGCCTTTCACAACAACACCAGCTGGTACACTGATACTGATAGATTCCTAGAATGCTCACCAAGTGGGGAAAGCCTGTACTACAAGGGGCCCACCCTCTGGAAGATAATTCCGGGTTATTTTGTGGGGGGGGGGGAGTGGTCTCCTCATATTCTGCATTCTTTATAAAGTATTAAGATAGTAATAGAAGTCATATCAAAAGGTAGCACTTTTACAGCCAAAACACTGATATTTGATATACTTTATATGAAAGTACAACCCAAAAAATTATGGGCTAGAAATGTGATGAGCCAATTTATTAAAAAGTTATGGAATGTCTAGTTTGATGAATTCCCCTACACAAAGAAACAAACACTCTGAATGAGTCTTAGGAGATGGCATCCTAAATTAAAACTGCCAGTTTTTTAAATAGTAACTGATAATATAGAGAGGGGATTATATGGGAGGGATTAAGAAATAGATATGTAATTTTTATGGCTTTCATTTTATATTTCATGTTTAGGGAGGAATTACTTAAAATGATAAGAATTATTTTAGGGCAAAATTCTATTCCACTAAAGAGAAATAACATGGAGATATTTTTCAATGTAATGTTGACCTATTTTGTTAACATATTTTGCTAAAACCATGAAAGCACCACCCTCTAAAAACATCTTTTTATAAAATGGACACTTGTATGTGGTAAATTAAGAAGCTAAGTTCTTTTTCCATAACTTTTCAGTTAATGCTATTGTATTAGTTTACTCTGACTCAACTCTTCTTCCCTGAGACTCGACTTTGCATACTTTCTATCTTGCTCTTCTTAATAAATACAAAAGTCTACAGAAAAGAACTTTTTAAGACCAGTGTTTAAAAAGCTCTGTGCTTTAAAAAAAACTTACATTGTTAATTACAATTCATTTGTATTTAGTGCATTAGTGGGTAGATTTTGAGTAAAATATTTATTAGAATCTATATGCAGTTTATATTTGTAAATTGTGGCTTAAATATATTCACTGTTTTGGATACTGCCTTTTTATATGTATTTCACATTTGGTGCTTAGTCTCTTTTAAAGTAATGTTCTACATTACCTTTCCTCAGGTGATGTGATAGTTAATATTTTATGTGTACCAGAAAAAAATTGTTTAATTTTAAGAATGTGGTTAGGTATATTTTATAGAAAATGTTTTAAAAAATTACATCTGTATATTTGAACATCTCTGTTGGAAACTGCTGGAGTGTCATCTCTTTTCAGGCAGATGCTTACACATCTTGGTATTTCTGGTACACAGTTACCCAGAAGAGTGCCTTCCCCACAATAGGGGATATTTAAAAAATATTTTTGGCTGAGTGAATAGATTTAGAATCCTAAGCAGAAAGTGTAATAACTTGATTGTAAATTACATTTTCTTTAAAATTTTATTTTAAGTAGATATGATTTCAAGATCCCCATTAAGTTAATAATTACTAAAGGCTGTTACAGAGTCAGTAAGATTTTTAAAAAGTCACATTTATAATTAGTAATTAGTGTCAAGAGTAGGGAGGAAAAACTGAGACAGGTTTAAATGAAAACATAGCTGATGTCAAAAAAAATGACTGTGGGTTGAGTCCATTTTCATCATGACTCCGATATAATTAAAATTGAATCTTTTTATTGATTTATCCATTAGAAACAGATTGGAGATTTATTACAAATAAAAATTAATTATTGGAAGTCTGATAACTTCAGGCCAAGATGGAGGCGTAGATAGACATGCTTTGCCTCCTTGTGCAGCCATAGAAGGAATTACAACCAGATCTCAAAACAACACCCCAAATAATCAGAAAATCCAGCTCTATTGAAGTCCAATAATCAAGAATTTAATGAAGCCACATTCATCCGGATGGGCAGGAGGGGCAGTGTGGCAAGTAGAGGTGGCAGTGGCAGTGGTGGAACAGGTGGTCTCACATTCATGTGTTGTTGATAAAAACTGCAAGGGATACCTTGGGAGTGAGTGATCCCGGCCCCAGGCCAGAGTGCACAGCCCAGGGTTCCAGCACTGGAAAGATACCTCTGGCTGTAAAAATCAGGGGGAGTTGAGTTGGCTGAAGAAACTCTCAGGTTTTCCCAGCTGAAAGGGCCCACACAGATTTAGAATGTATGCAAACACACCCACTTTGGGCTTTACCACCAGGGTAGTAGTCAGGGTACCAGTTGCATATGGGAAGTGCACGAAGTGACCAAACAGGGTGAGTGCAGGGCAAACTTGAACCAGGCAGTGGCATTGTCTCCTCTCAGTCTTCTCCACACACACAGCCACAGAGTGGTAAAGTGGGTCACCCCACCCTGGAAAATGCCTAAGGTCTGTCCCATACAACTTAACAGGTATGTTAAGTCAGGGAGGCACACAGTTTTACCTAATACACACACACAAATACAAGGAGGCTGCCAAACTGAGGAGACAAATATAGCCCAAATGAAAGAACAGAACAAAACCACAGAAAAAGAACAAAATGGAGATAGCCAACCTATCAGATGGAGAGTTCAAACACTGGTGATCAGGATGCTCAAGAGAACTCATTGAGTATGACAAAAACATGAAGAAATGAAGATTAAGTGAAATAAAAAATCCACAGGGAAACAACAGTGAAGGGAAGGAAATTGGGATTCAAATGAATGATTTGGAACATAAAGAAGAAATAAACATTCAACCAGAACAGAAAGAAGGAATAAGAACTTAAAAAAAAAAAAAAAAATTTGAGGCTATACTTAGGAACCTCTAGGACAACTAGAGGTTTAAACTAACCAACGTCCCAATCATAGGGGTGCCAGAAGGAGAAGAGGAAGAGCAAGAAATTAGAAACTTACTTGAAAAAATAATGAAGGAAAACTTCCCTAATTTGGCAAAGGAAATAGATATACAGGTCCAGGAAGCTTCCATCTCTGTGCTTCCTGGACTTGGGTCCAAAGAAGATGGACCCAAATAGGACCTCACCAAGACACATCATAATTAAAATACCAAAGGTTAAAGATAGAAAATCTTAAAAGCAGCAAGAGAAAAGCAGTGAGTTACGTACAAAGGAGTCCCCATAAGAATATCAGCTGATTTCCCAAACTTGCAAGCAAGAAGGGATTGAAAGGAAGTATTCAATGTGATGAAAAGCAAGGACCTATAATGTAGATTATTCTATCCAGCAAAGCTGTTGATGAGAATGGAAGGACAGATAAAGTGCTTGCCACACGAGGTAAAACTAAAGGAGTTCATCATCACCAAGTCATTATTACATTAAATGTTAAAGGGACTTGTTTAAGAAAAAGACGACCAAAACAATGAACATTAAAAAGGCAACACATTCACAACCATCTACAACTGAATTAAAAAAAAAAAAAAAAAAGGAACAGAATTGTAAGTATGGAGATCATTTGGAGAGTTATCAGCTGGGAGGGGGAAAGGGGAGGGTGGGGGAAATGGTATATGGATTAAGAAGCATACTTTGTAGGTACAAAATAGATGGAGATGTTAAGAATAGCACAGGAAATGGAGACTCCGAAGAACTCACACCACCCATTGACATGAACTAAGGGGTGGGAATTCCTTGAGGGAAGGGAGGTACAGGGCAGAAGGAAGGAAATGGAAAATTTGGGTAACTGTAATAGCATAATCAGTAAAATAAAGAGTCTGGTAAGGAATTCGGCTATGAATAGGGACAACTAGATTGTAAAGTCAGAAAAAATTGGCCTATAAACATAAGCAAGTTTGGGACAACTTAGGGAAACTACAAGTATTTCTTTTTTTGAGTATTTCCCTATTCACTAGTTGCAATACATAGCTATAAAGTATGAAGCAGTGAAATTTAAGTAGTGATTGTTTTGAGCAACTACTTAGTGTATAATTTATGTTAGGAAATATTAGACCAAAACTGATGTAATTGAAACCATAGTCTAAACACTAATTTTTTGTAATGTTATTCATAAAATTTTTTGTTGACCAGGCAGGCAATAATTTTGTGTAATGACCTCACAGTATTTTATAAGTATTAACAAAATAATAAAGTGATAATTATAGTAAACATTTGTTGCTATTTGGTCTAGATCAAAAAGTATTGGTGTATCTTAAATCAAGGATATTTAGCAATGTGCCAAAGATAAGAGAGGAACATGGCATATTTAAACCCAAAAATGGTTATTCCATTTATTCCATGGAAAATAAAAATATTATATATTAAAACATACCAAGGTATTGATGAGCAAGATTTACATTAATATTTAGTGTAAGTCACAAAACTTGAAAGCATTTTTAATGTTGCAGTGGGGCATTTGTTCTGTTCTCACCCCACTGAAGTACATTGAAGATTCTTTAGATACAATATTAGATGTTAATCACACTCTATACAGAATACTTTATTTTTTATATCATTCTTTCAATTTTATTTTGTATTGGTTTCAAGTGTATAGCTTAGTGGTTATACAATCATATACTTTACATAGTATTTCCCTCAATATTTCCAGTACCTTAACTGGTACCATACATCTTTATCACGTTATTATTGACTATTTTTGCAATGCTTTATGTGCATTACCATGACTTTTGTTAACTACCAATTTGTATTTCTTAGTCCATTCACTTTTTCACCCAGTGCCCCAAACCACTTGTCAACCACCAGTTCTCCCTGTATGTCTATGAGTCTGTTTCCATTTTGTTTGATCATTTAATTTTATTCTTTAGATTCCACATATAAGTGAAATCAAATGGTATTTGGCTTTACTTGACTTATTTCACTTAGCATAATACCCTTTTAGTTCATCCACATCCATGCAGTTGCAAATGGTAAGATCTCATTCTTTTTATTGCCAGCTAATTCCATTGTATATATGTACCACAGTTTCTTTTATCCACTCATCTGTTGATGAGCACTTAAGTTGCTTCCATAGCTTGACTAATGTAAACAATGCTGCAATGAACAGGGTGCATGTATTCTTCAAATTAGTGTTTTGGATTTCTTTGGATATATACCCAAAGGTGGAATCACTGGGTCATGAGGCAGTTTCACTTTTAATTTTTTGAGGAAACTATACTGTTTTCTATAGTGTCTACACCAATCTGTATTCCTACCAATAGTGCACCAGGGTTACCTTTTCTTTATATCTTCACCAATACTTGTCATTTGTGGATTTATTGATGATAGCCATTCTGACATATGCAAGGTGATATGACACTGTGGTTTAATTTTCATTTCTCTGAAGATTAGTGACATTGAGCATTTTTTTCAGATGTCTATTGGCCATCTGTATGTCCTCTTTGCAGAAGCGTTCATTCAGGTCCTCTGCCCATTTTTTAATTGAATGATTTCGGGGGTGGGGGGGTTGTGTTGAGTAGTATGAGTTCTTTTTTTAAATTAACTTTATTGGGGGTGACATTGATTAATAAGATTACATAGGTTTTAAGTGTACATTTCTATGACCACAACCTAAAGTCAAATCATCCATCACTGTATATTTGGAACCCTTTACCCTTCACTGCTCCGCCCCCCACCATCCCTTCCCTCTGGTGACCACCATACTGTTGTATGTGAATTTCAGTTTTACAACGGGGGACCACCTAAAAAACAGGAATTATCTTCTGGAGGGTGGGCCCCTTATAGTACAGGTTTCCCCTGTTGGATGAGTGTTCTAGGAACCCTAGAATAGAGAGAGAGAGAGAGAGAGAGAGCCGACCCCCGCCTGGACAGGCTTTCATTGCTTCTCTGGACACATCGAGGATGGTTCTCATTTACTATGCACAGGTTCACCACAGGTGATTACCTTTTAAGGACAACAAAGGACAGAATACTGCTAATTACTTCAAAGAGAAGGATGTTACAGCTGAAGGGGGAAACTGCTCACACTCCATACTTGGGTGGTTTAGCACAGACTTTAGAAAGTTAAAGATACTCAGTAAACATTTGCTGCCTCAGGGTGAGGGAGTTTTAGCAAGAGCAAGTCTCATAGCAGTCAAGGTACAATGCAGGCCTGATTTCCCATGGAAGAACCTATCTATGGACATGGGTCCTGCCCGCCAACCTCGCTCCCCACTGGCTTTTTCCAAGTGGGGGCTGAGCCACATTTCCCACGCTTGGAACAGTTCCCCACAAAAATACCCTATGGGATTTACAGTGCAAATAAATAGTGAACAAACAGGAGTTCTGTTGGAGAAGTATATCAATAACCATAGTATTTTGCCCAACTAGGCACAATGTATAAAGGTAGAAAGGAAATAAGAGTATCATAAGAAGGGGAAAAGAATGTGAGCTGACTTGAGAAAGAAGAGTGCTTACGAGAGGTTACGTGGAGGAGAAATAGTGAAAATAAGGAACAGGAAAATGGCATAGTGTGAGAGAAAGTAAAGTTTACAACAACAGTAAGAAAGGTCAGGAAGTTGGCAAAATGGAGTAAGGCCAGGGAAGGGTGTTGTGTGAGATTTGAATAAAAATAATATGAAAAAATATATATAATCTATAAAAAGAATTTTAAAAAGACCAAGAATAGTGTTAGTTGGGATACGAGTGAAGTGAAAGAGAAATATTAGAATGCTATATGAAAGGAAGCAAAAAGAAGAAAAAAAAAACCCACGCAAGTTCTGAGGAAGAGCGAGGTGAAATTTGTCTCAGCTATTGTTCGTCTTCTGACTCCTTTCTGGATCCGTCTCTATTTTCTGTCAGCTCAAGGTCCCCAGGTGGGTCCATTCAACTTCTGGCAACACCACCTGTATCTCCTTGCCCTGCCTCTAGAGGGAGCTTCTGTTGCAATCAAGAGGGTGAGATCTCTGTGTCTCCCCTGGGAAGCACTGTTCAGTCTTCTGGGAAAATTGTGGATTTGTTTCCCCTGCCCCTACACCTCCTGTCTTAGTCTGACCCAGTTTACTTCCAATAATGTATAGTTTATAATTAAATAGCTGTCAATTCCGCATGGTCCAGAGGGCAATCTATGTAAGAGTGTCAGCTCATTCCTGCTTGGTATAGTCTGCCGCTCTGTGTGTGAGCCAAGTCTGGGCAGTGCCCTGAATCCTCCTTGTTGTACCCTTTCTTAACTTCCTGTTTTGATGGCCTCAGTGAAATAGGGCCCTAGAACCCCGTGGGGAGTTCAAAATGGACCTTTCTAGATGTTAATCTTGCTGTCCTGCTCTTTCAGAAAAGCCCCCTGAAGGTTATTAAGCCTGCCCAGCCAGTTTTGCGTATCTTCCCAGCTTCTGTCTGAGTTGGGCTGGGCTCAATCTTCCTTTCCCAGGGGTTCTGCCAAGGTAGAGGGCCCAGTCTGGCCTCGCTTAATCTCAGGTGCACAGTTCCTGGCCCACTGCCCTCACAGTACGCTGCACCCTGCACCCTCCACTCTGTGACACTGTGCTGGTCTTGGGCTAAAAAACCACCTCATTTTGAACCCTATTGATCACACTGCCTAGGTATACTGGTAGGGAGCAGATCATGCCCACAAACCTCCCTCTATTGGCTGGGCAGCTACATGCACGTGGGGTCCCTGCCCAGCACATCTCACCTCCTCCTATTTCTGGGCACTTCTGCTGTAGCTCCAAACCACTGCTTGGCTTTCCACACACTCCAACTCTCTGGCAAGTCAAGAGTCCATCTTAGTTATGGCCAGTTGCGGCCCTCCTCTTCCCCATGCTCCACCCAGGTGCAGCCAGAATACCCAATCTCTGGCACTGTCCTGGCTGGCAACCGCCTTCATAGTTAGGGTAGGATGCCAGCTGTGTGCATGTGTACAGCCTGTTTCTCCCTGGCAACTCTGTGTAATAAAGTCAGTCCCAGCACAGGTCTGTGGATTCCCCACCCTGGGAGTGGAGGGAACTGCTAAGCTGCTATTCCTGACTGGGCTCTCCTCAGATATTGTCCCAACAAGCTACCGTGGTTTCTGGCACCATGTCCAGGGACTTTCCCTGTCCACATATAAAACCTACTTACTGCCCATTTTGAAGCATCCTCTGAGCACTTTGGCTTCCAAACTTCATATCATTTTACATTCTGTTGACTGTTCACTTTGTTTTTTGGAAGGTCAGCTAAGTGTCCCAGTTGGATGCATGAGAGAGTGGGCTCAGCTCCCACCTATTTCATCATATACTCCACCTCCACAGTTTAGCTTATTGTTAATAATTCACTGCCAGTTCCCCCCCTTCCTGCATGTGTTCCTTTCTCTATTTCTTCTTCTTTAAAAAAATATTTTTAGAGAGGAAGGGAGGGAGAAATAGAAGGGGAGAAATAGCAATGTGCAGTTGCCTCTCGCACACCCCCAACTGGGGACCTGGTCCACAACCCAGGCATATGCCCTGACTGGGAATGCAACTGGCAACCCTTTGATTTGCAGGCCAGCACTCAATCCCCTGAGGCACACCAGCGAGGGCTATTTCTTCTTCTTTTTAAAGCAGTTCCTTTAGCATCTCTTGCAATGCTGGTTTGATGGAAATTTAGTCCTTTAGCCTTTTTTTTTTCTTCTGGGAAGCTAATTCACCTTCAGTTTTAAATGAAAGTCTTGCTGGATAGAGTGTTCTTGGTTGCAGTTTCTTGCTTTTTATTACTTTGAATACTTCATGCCACTCCCTTCTGACCTGTAGCATTTCTGTTGAGAAACCAGCAGACAGCCTTATTGGAGTGTACTTCTAGATAACTGTTTCTCTTTTGCTGCCTTTAAGATTCTCTTTTTGTCTTTAAACTTTGCTGTTTTGATTATGATGTGTCTTGGTGTGAGTCTCTTTGGGTTCATCTTGATTGGGACTCTCTTTCCTTCCTGAACTTGTATGACATTTTCCGTCACCAGGTTAGGGAATTTTTCTGTCATTATTTCTTTAAACAGTTTTCTATCCCTTCCTCACTTTCTTCTTCTTCTGATGTCCCTATTGTGTGAATATTGTTGTGTTTCTTGTTGTCCCAAAGCTCTCTGAAGCTATCCTCATTCTTTTAAAATCTTTCTGTCTTTTTGTTGCTTTGACTAGGTGTTTTTTTCTTTTTTTAAATATATTTTATTGATTATGCTATTACAGTTGTCCCATTTCCCCCCCTTCACTCCATCTCGCCCACCCCCTCCCTCCCACGTTCCCCCCCTATAGTTCATGTCCATTGGTCATACTTATAAGTTCTTTGGCCTCTACATTTCCTATACTATTCTTACCCTCCCCCTGTCTATTTTTTACCTACCGTTTCTGCTACTTAATCTCTGTACCTTTCCTTCCTCCCTCCCCCTCCCACTTCCCTGTTGATAACCCTCCATGTGATCTCCATTTCTGTGGTTCTGTTCCTGTTTTAGTTGTTTGCTTAGTTTGCTTTTGTTCTTGTTTTAGGTGTGGTGGTTAATAACTGTGAGTTTGCTGTCATTTTACTGTTCACATTTTTAATCTTTTTCTTAGATAAGTTCCTTTAACATTTCATATAATAAGGGCTTGGAGATGATGAACTCCTTTAACTTGACCTTATCTGAGAAGCACTTCATCTTCCCTTCCATTCTAAATGAAAGCTTTGCTGGATACAGTAATCTTGGATGTAGGTCTTTGCCCTTCATGAATTGGAATACTTCTTTCCAACCCCTTTTTGCCTGTAAGGTCTTTTTGGAGAAATCAGCTGACAGTCTTATGGGAACTCCTTTGTAGGGAACTGTGTCCTTATCTCTTGCTGCTTCTAAGATTCTCTCCTTATCTTTAGTCTTGGGGAATGTAATTATGATGTGCCTTGGTGTGTTCCTCCTTGGGTCCAGCTTCTTTGGGACTCTCTGAGCCTCCTGGACTTCCTGGAAGTCTATTTCCTTTGCTAGATTGGGGAAGTTCTCCTTCATTATTTCTTCAAATAAGTTTTCAATTTTTTGTTCTTCCTCTTCTCCTTCTGGCACCCCTATAATTCGGATGTTGGAATGTTTCAAGATGTCCTGGAGGTTCCTAAGCCTCTCCTCCTTTTTCTGAATTCTTGTTGCTTCATTCTTTTCTGGTTGGATGTTTCTTTCTTCCTTGTGGTCCACACTGTTGATTTGAGTCCCAGTTTCCTTCGCATCACTATTGGTTCCCTGAACATTTTCTTTTGTTTTTCTTAGCATAGCCTTCATTTTTTCATTTAATTTGCGACCAAATTCAACCAATTCTGTGAGCATCCTGATTACCAGTGTTTTGAACTGTGCATCTGATAGGTTGGCTATCTCTTCGTTGCTTAGCTGTATTGTTTCTGGAGCTTTGATCTGTTCTTTTATTTGGGCCATTTTTTTTTGTCTTGGCATGCCTGTTACATAAAGGGGCGGGGCCATAGGTATTCCCCAGGGCGGGGTTAACCCTTGTTGCTGCACTGTGACGCTGTATGTGGGGGAGGGGTCCAAGAGGGAGCAATGGTGTTCGCTCCTCTCTCTGTCAGTTTTCAGTCATTCCCCCCACTACCCACAATCTTATTGGGCCCTTCTGGTGCTGATTCCCGGGTGGGTGGGTTTGTGAACATTTTAGGACCCTGTGGGTCTCTACAATGAACTCTCCTGTGAGGCTTGGAGTTTCTCGTGCCTCAACCCCCACAGGTGCTTTCAATCAGTGGTTTGAGGCTTTATTTCCCTTTGCTTGAACTCTGACAGAGACAGCTAAACTGCGGAGACAAAGAAACTGGGTTGCGAAGTCTGTCGCTGTGCCCCTAGCTGCAGCCTTGCCTGCCCTGCTCCACAATCTGCCACCTCGCTGGGTCCACTAGCCATGGTCTTGCCCATCCCAGTCCTCCAGCCACCGCCTTGCTGGGAGTCCTCTCCACCTGCTGCCTGTCTCTGCCCCTCCTACCGGTCTGGATGAATGTGTCTTCATTATCTCCCTAGTAGTCAGGCTTCCATACAATTCAATTTTCTGGCAGTCTGGTTGCTTTTTGTTTTTAAATTGTTCTTGTCCTTTTGGTTGTGCAAGGAGGCACAGTGTGTCTAACTACGTCTCCATCTTGGCCAGAAGTTTGACTAGGTGTTTTTTCCATCTTGTCTCCCAAATTGCTGACTCGATCCCTCACTTTATCTACCCTGCTTTTAATTTTTTTAGTGTGTTTGTCACACTAAACTTCAGATATTCCATTCTTCATTTCCAATTGATTCTTATTCATAGTTTCTGTGTCCTTTTTTTTTATGCTGATGTAGTTCCAAGTTTCTTGTAGTTCTCACTAAGTTTTCTGAGCATCCTTATAACCATTACTTTGAACTTTATGTCTGATAAATTACTTGCTTCAATTTAATTTAGCTCTTTTTCTGGGGATTCTTTTCTTTTATTTGGAGGTTGTTTCTTTGTCTCCCCATTTGAGCTGTCTCTTTTTTGTTTATTTCTATGGATTTGACATATCTGCTTTGATTTCCATGAGGTGGCCTTAGGTGGTAGGATTTCAGTGAGACCCAGTTGTGTAGTCTCCTTGATGTCCTGAGCTGGATGCTTTAGGTATGTCCCTTGTATGGTTTGTTTGGTCTCTCCTGTTGCATTTGGGTCTTGATTGTTGTCCTGTTCATTGGCAGGATTACCCCTCTGGCTGACTGAGAGGCTCAGCCCCACCATGTTTTAAAGGCTGTTGTGCAGGTACTCACAGAACAAAACAAAACAACACCAAAAAATAAAAACAAAACAAGCAGACCACCCCAGAACAACAGCAAAATCCATGACAAAATAGCAAAGAATAATAAAAGTGGCAAGAGAAATAGAATAGTAAAAGAAAATTAAATATGAGAAGACCAAAAGAAAGAAAAATGATTATGAGAAAACAAAAGGAAGAGAAAAAATAAGAGTAATGAATAGAAAGGGGAAAATGGAAAAAGAACAAAGGAAAAGAAAGTAAAACAAAAATAAGGAAAGAATAAACTGGATTAAAAATATTGAGTAAATAAGAGATATGGAAAAAAGAAATATAGAAGCAAAAGAAAAAATAATAAGGCTATGATTAAAAAATAATGCAAATAGTGAAAAAGACCAAAGTGGAATTGGTCTGTGCAGAGTTTACTCCCTGAGTGCTGGGTTTTCCTTTGGCTACAGCTCTGATATTGTCTGTCACTGGTGTAAGCCAATGCCCAGTGTGCTCTGCCGTGTACCTTTTAAGTCTAGCCCTTGGCAGCCTGTTTGAAGCTACAAGCTATGTAGTTTATGGCTGTGTCTTCTGGGTTTGGCTGCACACAGGATGGGTTAAGCTACATTTAAAGGCTGGCTGTTAATCAGCACTGGGCCCACAGGTGGGTTAGCAAATGTCCTAATGCACTGCAAGATCTGCCTCTGCCTGCAGGCTTGCTGTCAATCTTAAACTAATTGCTGACTCTACTGTTTCTGAGAGGGCTTCTTGCAGAATCAGAGGGGTTGGACTCCTGATTTCCCATGGAGGTGCATTCAGACTTCAGGGAAAATGATGGGTGTGTTTCCTGACCACTGAGCCACTCGTCTGAGTCTGTCCTGGATTACTTCCCTGAACTTGTCAGGGCAGAGCCCCTAGTAGGCAATGGGTATTGCCTTCAGAGCCCAGAATTTGGGTCTTCCAAAAACCAGGACAATGTTTCTATATTTCTCCCATGAGGGTGAAGCACCAGTCTGGCTCCCAGGAAAGTGTATATAATGGATGTACCAGAAAGCCAGTCTCTGAAACCCCCTGAGTCTGTATGTTTCTGTCTGATCAGCAGTGGTTAACATGCAGGATGGGGGAAAAGAAAAGAAGTGATGCAGGATTAGCCAAGCAGGATTTCAGAGAGTGGGTTGAGTGAGATTCCAGAGGTTTGGGTGAACAGTATCCCACAGGGTGGAGTACTGTTTTTCTCTGGGGAGGGGCTTGCTTTTCTCAAGTAAGTTGGCTGGTGGGGTATCGATATGTCCAGGCACAGAAATCCTTGCAGTTATTTCCCCATGTCTTTCCCCAGTGCCTCCCACTCCAATCTCTGCTTGGGAAACTCCAGTCCATGCTGCCCTTTTTTTCTGGAGCCCCAGTTCAGTTGCTGCAAGAAAAAAAACTGTGCTTTGTCCCCTTTAAGAAAAAAGATAGTGGCTTTGCCCCCAGCAAACTCCATTATTCCCCGATATACAAAAGTCCCATAGCCTTTCCCCACCGGATGCTACATTGGTGGCTGATGCAACCACTGGCACTCAATTTGAGGGCCTGGTCTGGGGTCCAGGCTTCACTTCTCTCAGTGGAGAGCTCCCACAAAAATGCTGTTACCTTGGCCCACTACCCACGTGAATGGGGCTATCTCCTTTCACATCCCCACCCTTTCTACCAGTCTTGAGGGTGTTTCTACCTATCCTTGGCCAAAAGTATTTTTTTTCAGGTACTGTTCAGTTGTTCATTTTTGGGTGCATGTTCCTCTTTTTATTTTTATTTCCAGTTTGGTTCTGGGAGAGGTTCAAGAAAGTTCCTCCTATTCTACTGCCATCTTGTGACCTCCCCCTTAATTCTAAAACTCAGTTTTGAGCCTGATTTCATGTTCTAAGAACCCCCATATCCCAAGGAAATATGGTTTTACTTGAGTATAATTACCTACTTCTGCTTTAGAGAACTGTTTTGAGTATTTTGTCAAGGACTAAATACCTACCAACACACACATAAGCATAGAGGAGAGGGACAAAGAGACAACATGAAGACCTGTAATTATTAACTGTACCAATATTAGTCCCACTTTTGAGCCCCTCCCTTAATTTTCTGGCAGTCTCTACTGTCAGAGCCTTACTTGGGTTGTCCTGAACTTGTCAGACTCTCTTCCTCAGAATTTTTTGTTAGGCTACTAAGATACAGCTTGCTCCTCTTTGCCTCTTCAAATTATACTCTATTTTGTTTTCTGGATATATACTAAAGAGAGATGAGTTCTTCATAAGTAAGCAAAGGCTGTAGCTTCTATAGCTGGGGCAAATTCTTGTGAGTGTTAAATTAGAATTTAGGTGGTATAGACCAGGAAACATTACAGGATAGAGGAAATCAACTAAATTTTTAAAAACATTCTGAGATTGGTCTGCAAGGATATTAAGTGCCTGACCAAAAATTTCTTTTGCCCCTTTCCCTGGAATTTTATTAAGAAAGTGGCAATGTAGGAAGGCCTAGTAAGTAAAGATAACTCATGCAACTTAGGACATCACACTTAATTGTGAGTTGGAACCAAACTTGGATTCAAATTAAAACTGAGACCAAGCTCTTATTCCAGGTAAAATATTAAAAAAAAAAAAAAACAAAAACATCAAATGCTCAGTCTCTTGGAAGGTGAAGAATGGGAGGTTAGAGGTTGTGCTAACTGAAGGTTAATTCGATCTGATTAAGGCTGCAGCCTGCAACAACTCACTCAGTTCGTCTTGTGAGGGATCTGAATGTAAGTCCCTCAGCCTAAACATCACAGAATGAACATACCCAAAATTATGCTTGTTTCAAACCCAGTCCTCATGGTGTCTAGTTGTCCAATGCTATCACAGTTGTCATCGTGTGTAGTATTTCTTTTATCAACATTATGTGTCAGTTGTCAGCTGTTTACCAAACATGTGGATTTGTTTTCCACATCCTGTGATCAGATACTGTCCCTTGGAAGGACTATATTTCTTCCTCAATTCTCCAAGTATTTTTCTCTGTACTAATTCTGCTACTTCTACAATGAAGGCTTCAAAACTTGATTCAATAAATCAATCAGTGTCTTTTTAAAACAAATCAAGTAGATTCCTTTCATGAGTGGGTTTCCTGTGCACTGTTTTTAATTTGTGGAGGAATAAAAGTCTCCAGAACTTGTCCTCTCATGTCAGGGGAGGCCAAGGCTCAATAGCTCAGAGGGAATGTGGTGTCGCCTGACCTTTTGCAGTTCTCAGGACTGGCCTGCAGAAACTTGAGAACCAGTTGACATGTTTAAGTCTGTGCATTCCCATCCCTGCATTTGGGTTGTTTGTTGTGGAGTCACTGGGAAAATGCTCTTTATACAGACTATTATTAGGGTGGTCTTTTGCTCCTAAGCTAAAAATAAGCCTTGAAAAAAATGACCATATAATTTTTCTTGAACAACAATCTTATGATAGAACATTTAAAGGTCAGAAATAGTTTCATTTTGGGCACTCTGTCTTTATACATATGTCTCTGAAGAACTCTGAGTTCCTGCAGGAACTCCACATTGTCATTATTTCTGTGGTTATTGGTGATGTTGTTTACATTGTGCCCATTTTTGTTTAACTAAAAATGAAAGTGACATCTGCTTGTCAACTTGAGGCCCAATTAGAATGCATAATACAGAGGATTTTCATAATGTTCATGGCAGCAGACTACCTTGTCAAAACATTTTAAAAATGACCACCCACCTGTTCATTTGTCTGGTATTTAGTACATTACAACATATCCTAAACCAGCTTTACTATGCAAGCATTGGCCACCTCCTTGGTACCAGGAAAAGCTTCTGTACACCAGGTTTTGTCCTGGGAATATCCCATATCTCTCTGAGGCTCTGATTGTGTGCATACACAGTGCATGTTAGAAACCAAACATTGTATTATTTTGGTAGGATCAACTGGATCAGCCTTCGCAAGTGCTTACCTTCTACCTGGTCTTCCAGTATATACTACTGGATCTGCTGTGACTTTTCATCTAAATAAATTTCATTCACCCATGAAACCTTTCTGCCTTCTACTTCACTGGCTTGTGGACCTTGTCATTTTGAAAGATGTAGAATGCAATTTTTCAAGGAATTTGAGATGATTTCCACCTGGTCTTGATATTTGTCCTTTCTGTGGCCAGATTACAGATCTGTCAGGGAGTAGACAAGTGAACTGCCCACCGAGAAAACCGGTACTATTTTAAATGAAGTCCACTCATTCAACTAGATAATACATCTGGTGTGTTGTGACCATTAGAGGCCACACAGGTTCATGAGATTCAGGCAGACAGAATAAAATTCACAGAGTCGGTGGGATGTCTGACATGCCTTTATTCAAGGGTGGGCAATCCACACATTGTACAAGCTGTGTGTGCCCCTGCACATCACCTGTACCCTTTGTACAGCACCCCAGCGTGGCATGCAATGTGGCCTACTGCATGTCTCTCGTCACCCAGCATGGCAGCCAGTGGGCTCCTCTACATCCTTAAATACTAAATTATAGACAAAGCCAGCAAGCTGCCAACAGAATTATGCAATAGTGCTTCATACTATGCATGCTATGCATACTATGCATACTATGCGAGCCCACTCAAGGCAATGGGAACAGTTTTTCAGAAACAGTCTCAAGGCTATGAGAAAAATACTTATCAGGCCCATTCTCAAGGTTATGGAGACTGCTTTCTTTAATAGCCCAGACACCTGAGTGAGGAAACCAGACTGCCTCCATTTACCCTACATCTGGCATAAGTTAAAACACAAGGGAACTTAATCCTGACTGACATCAGTTGGAAGGCAGAGAACATAAGTAAGAAAGGTGTTAGGTGGCAGGCAAACATGGTGGGTGGATCTAGAATTATCTGTGAAGCATGGAGTGGTAGGGTGCTAACTGTTATCGGAAGGCAGGGAGATGTGGGTAAGAGAGGAGGAGGACTGGCATCAGTTGAAAATATGGAAGAAGTGGACGAGGTTGGTATCAGCTTAGGTTTACTTTTCAATATGATGTAAGAGATTATAGATAATCTGTTGATTATCTATATTTTGTTTTCCCAGGATGAGCTGTTGAAAAGTCTGTCAATTCAGCGGTGTATATCTTTACCTTCTCTGTTATACATTAGTTGTTCATATAAGAGGGTTTAATCCTGGACACTATACTATTCCATTGTTCGAAGGGTCTGTTTTGTGCCAATACCTTTCTGGTTTTATTATTATAGCTTTATAGTATACTTTGACAACATGGAAAGTGACATCTATAACTTAGTTCTTTCTTCTCTAAATGTATTTGCTTATTAAGGTATTTGTTGTTCCTTATAAATTTTAACATTTTCATTTCTGAGAAATGAGTCGTAGTTTGATAGGATTTCAGCTGAAAAAAATTAGTTGCTTTGGGAGGTACAATAATTACAACAATTTAAACTTTCCAATATATAGGAATCTTTTATCTTTCCATTTTTGTGTGTTAAGTTCATTTTCCTCCTTCAAGGTCCTATAATCTTGAGAGTACAGGTCTTTCACCTCTTTGTTGATGTCAATTCATAGGCTATTATTTCTTTTTAATATGTGGGATTACTTTCTCTTTCATACATTGGGTTACTTTCTTTACCTCTTCTTCCTGTGTTTATCATTCTATATCAATGTGACAGATTTCAGTACCATTTGCATTTTGTTTCTTAATGAATCATTTTGTTAATGCAATTAATTTTGTTGAATTCTTTCATTAATTCTATGTAGAGTACCATGTCATCTGCAGATACTGACAGTTTAATTTTATTCATTTACATGTGTTTTATTTATTTTCTTTTCTAATTGCGGGTGTAATTACTCCAATGCTTTTTCAAATAATGGTAATGAAAGTGGACATTCTTCACTTGTTTTTGATTTTTCAGAAGATCATTTTCATTATTCCACAGTTGAGTATATAGTTATTCATGAGGTGGTCGCATGTACTCTTTATCAAGCTGAGATTGTTTCCTTCTAGAAGCCTTCCTTGAAATATTTTTTATCAGTAATGCATATAGTATTCTATTTCATATTTTTAACTCTTGAATATTCATATGTTATTTTTGTTGTGGTGAATTACATAACTGTTTTCTGGATGTTGAGCCATTCTTGCAGCGCTGGTATAATTCACACTTGATCAAGGTGTGTATCTTTTTACTGTATCATTCAATTTCATTTGGTTCAGTATTGTTGAAAATTTCAGTGTGTACATTTATCAAGAATATAGGCCTGTAAGTCTGTCTCCTTTTTTTTTTTTTTTTTTTTGCAGTTTCTTGCATTAGCTTGGGTATCAAAGTAATGCTGGTATAATAAGATAAATTTGTGAAGGATATGTACTAAGCATTGTTTTCATATTTGTTAGAATTCCTCTGCAAATCACTGTGGGCTTCGGCATTTCTTTTTGGGTGTTTTAGTTACTAATTCAAATGTATTTCTAATAATTGCTTTGTTCAGATAGTGTGATTCATTATGACTTAGCCTTCAAAGGGAGTATGATTTAAAAAATTTCCATTTCATTAGATGGTCAGTTGTGTTGTATATAATTGTTGATGGTATTCTTTAAAACTTCTTTGTGTTTTTGTAGTGTTGATTGTTTGTCTTTTTTCTGGTTTTATTTATTTTTGTTTTCTCTCTTTACTGCTTGATAGGTCTTATTAGAGGCTTTTCAAATTTATTAATCATTTCAATGAACAGCCATCAGTTTTATTAATCTTTACATTTTTCTCTATTTTTTATTATGACACTGATCTTTGTTTTGCTTTTAATTCACCTTAATTTTTTGTTAATTCTTTTTTAATGTATTTAGCAATTCAAATGATGTTATTGAAATTTTTCTGCTTTTTAGTAAGAACTGAATAGTTATACTCTCTTCTTATAAGAGCTTTTCATAAATGCAGATTGTCTAAAATCGTATTTGAATTTATATTTGTCTTAGTGTAGTTGTGGTTTTTCTCTTTCTTTTAATATTTTATTTATTTATTTTTTTAGTCTGGGGAAGTTAGTGAGAAAGAGAGGGAGAGAAACATCAATGGCTGATTGCCTCTCACACACCCCATACTGGGGACCTAGCCTGCAACCCAGGTATGTTCCCTCATTGGAAATTGAACCTGCAACACTTTGGTTCACAGGCCAGCACTATATCCACTGAGCCACACTAGCCAGGGCTGTGTGTTTTAATTTTTCATTTTTTGAGTGTTTAGTAGTATGTTGATTAATTAACAAATGTATAGCTTATTTTTGTTTTCTTTCTTATATTTGATTTCCAGTTTCTTACCATTGTGGTCAGAAAATATGGTTAACATAGCCCTGGCTGGTGTGACTCAGTGGATTGAGCACCGACCTGTGAATGAAAGGGTCACCAGTTGGATACCCTGTCAGGGCACATGCCTGGGTTGCTGGACAGGTCCCCAGTTGTGAGCGCATGACAGGCATCCACACACTGATGTTTCTCTCCCTCACTTTCTCCTCTCTTTGTGCTCTCTAGAGAAATAAATGAATAAAATCTTTTCTAAAAAGCAAAAGAAAATATAATTAATATAACTTTAAAATTTTAAATTTGTTCAGGGTTGTTTTTTCTCCTAGTACAAGATCTGTCATGGAAAATTTTCCAAGTGAATTAGAGAAAAAATGTGTATCTTGCAGTTTTAAATGCAATGGTCTATAAATATCTATCAAGGATACCTGTTTTACAGTTAGTCTGATTTTTATTTTTTTTAATTTTCTAAAGCACAGCTTTTTAAAATAATAATATTCCTCTTTATTCATCTCATACCACATTTAATTCTCAAAAGGAACCTTTGAAATAAATGCTTTTTTACCTCAGCATTACAGATGAGAAAAAGTCAAAGGCATTTTAGTTACTTTAAATTCACAACACCATTAATAGCATATCCAATTTTTCATCCAACTGTCTGTTTCTCCAGCTATCCATACCATGTAATAACAGAGTAAGAAAGTTAAAATAGATTAGTAAGACAGATGGAAAAGAGAATTAGTTGGCTCTAGCAAGGGACTTTTAACCATATTTGTACTACAGACTTTGTAGATCTGAAGTTCACAGAGCCTAGCCACAGGTTGTCTATATGGGACAGGATGGAGATGATATAGTTGATCATGCAAAGGCATAAGAAGAAGGCCAACAGTTGAAGTGTAAAAAATAACAAAGTGGCAACAAGTTTAGAAAGGGTTTGGACCAAATCCAGTGTACTTACAGGCCCTTCTTACCTGCAATGCCACTCTCTCCTCCCCAGGGCATATACTTTAAAAATGGGAGCAACTTTCTATGGACTCAAAGATCACTAACCCATATCTATTGTCTTGTGATCCTTCACTCAAGTCCACATTTGAAAAATGCCTCCAGATACAAATAATGCTAAGGAAATAGCACATATGATATATGTGGAGGAGACATCAAGTGATGTGTATTTTGATTGCCTGATCCTCTGACCAAAACTGAAGATCAATTGTTGTGTCCGTTTTTTGTTTTTGTTTTTTTTTTAACTGAGTTATGATAAGTATTTCAGGGTGAGACTCTTTGAAATAGGTATATACGGTACAGAGTTGAAGGAGTGAACTGCATCCAAAATGATACTAAATATCTGAGTGGGCCTGGGAATTTTCTGCTTCTCCCAGAAATCTCTAAACAAGGCACACCAAAACCAAAAACCCGAACTAGATAAACAGCATCTGAAACTCCTTGGCAGTTTGCTTTCCAAGTGTTTCTTTCTAACTTTGGATGGCCAGAAGCAAGTGAAGATGGAGGCAGAAGGCCTTTTATGAGTGACTGGAAGGCCTTCATTTAGATCAATAAGCACAGGAGGTCCAGCAATATATTCTTGCAAAACCACGTACCAGGTAAACACCAGCCATGGATGACCCAATATATCCATCCAAATTTATATCAAATATATTTTCTAACAACAACTTTCACAGAAGCAAACTGAGGCTCAGAAAGATTGAGTTAGATCCAAGACACAACCTAGAAATGAGCAGAGTCACCATGTGACATGGAGTTGGCCAGTGCTCACCAAGTGAAGAACTGCTCCAGGATATTTTGGGTACTGTTGAATGTCAAAAAGGATAAAAGTTAATTGTAGTCATGTAAACGATGGTCCTACATGTGAAGTTTAGTACCATGGACACTGTGGGCACTTCAAGCATTATGCGATTCCTCAATGTGCAAGCCTCATCAAGGGACAAACTGATGTCATCACAATAAATGATACAAAAAGGGACATAATATCAGCCACATTGTATTTAACAAGCAGACGTATAAATTTCTGGTAGTCACCCAGGAACACTCAGCACTTCAGAGATGTTTTTGCAGGGACAGGTGTGCCCAAGATGAAAAAACCCTAAGCTATAAATATAAAATTTGAGTTTATTGTTAAGGAAAATTATTCAATTGTTGTTTTTGAGGCATTTTGTTAGCTGAGGTAAAACTGGCCACCCTTTATGTGTAGTCTCTATTAAGAGCATTGTATCAGGAGTTTCAGGCAAGATGGAGGCCAAGGTAGAAACCCTTTGCTTCCACACACAACCAAAAAGAGGATAACAACCAATCTAAAATCAATAAACAACAAGAAGCACCCTAAAATCAAACTTCATGGAACTCTGACAACCAAGCAATTAAAGATAAATCAATCAGAACAACCAGACCAGTAAGGCCATATACTGTGTGGGAGGCTAATGGGAAAAAACTCCAGCAAGTCACAGACCTTGGGGGCAGGGCTGCCTGTGTGAATGCAGTGGGCTACACTGGCTGCATGGCTGTACAGGCTGTGCGGGTTTGCAGGCTGCACAGGCTGTGTGGGTTTGCAGGCCGCACCAGCAGGGCTGATTTAAGAGGAAACAGACTCAGAATTGATATGGCAGTTGCTACATTGTGAGAAACTCCCATTCTCACACAAGAGTCAGAAGAAAGTCTGCAAGGGACAAGCAGGGGAGCTGGATTGTTCCCTCTCTGGCACCTCACCCACAGGAAGTGCTGCAGCACAGCAAATAGGATTGCCTACCTGGGTGAATTCCTAAGGTCTCACCCCCTTACAACATATCAGGGGTGCCAGGACAAAGAAATATGGCCCAAATGAAAGAACAGAGCATACTCAGAAAAAGAACTAAACAATGTGGACATAGCCAACCTATCTGATGGAGAATGTAAAGCCCCGGTAATCAAAATGCTCACAGATCTGATTGAGCTTAGTCAAGAAATGAAAAAGCAAATGAAAGATACCAAAAATGAAATAAAGCAAAATATTCAAGGAAACAACAGTGACAGGAAGGAAACCAGGACTCAAAGCAATGATTTGGAACAAAAGGAAAAAAAATAAACATTCAACAGGAACAGAATGAAGACAGAAAGAATTTGAGAAAGTGAAGAGAGTCTTACAAACCTCTAGGACAACCTGAAATGCTCCAATATCTTAATTATTAAGGGTTCCAGAAGGAGAAGAACAACAGCAGGAAATTGAAAACTTATTTGAACAAATAGTGAAGGAAAACTTCCCCAATCTGGTGAAGGAAATAGATTTCTGGGAAGTCCGGGAAGCCCAGAGAGTCCCAAAGAAGTTGGACCCAAAGAGGAACACACCAAGGCACATCATCATTAAGTTACCCAAGATTAAATAAAAAGAGAAATCCTAAAAGAAGCAAGGGGAAGTGAGACAGTTACCTACAAAGGAGTGCCCATTAGACTATCAGCTTATTTTTCAAAAGAAGCCTTGCAGGGAAGAAGAGGCTGGAGAGAAGTATTTGAAGTCATGAAAGGCAGGGGCCTACATCTAAGATTACTCTATCCAGCAATGCTTTCATTTAGAATGGAAGGGCAGATAAAGTGCTTCCCAGTTAAGGTCAAGTTAAAGGAGTTCATCATCACCAAGCCATTATTATATGAAATGTTAAAGGGACTTATCGAAGAAAAAGATCAAAAATATGAACAGTAAAATGAAAACAAGCTCACAACTATCAACAAATGAACCTAAAAGAAAGGAAAAACAATGAAAACAAAAACTAAGCAAACAACTAGAACAGGTACAGAATGTGAGATATGGACATCACATGGAGGGATTTCAGTGGGGAGTGGGAAGAGAGGAGTGGGGGGAAAATGTACAGGGAAGAAGAAGCATAGTTAGTAGGCATAAAACAGATGGGGAGAGATAAAAATGGTAAAAGAAACAGAGCACTCAAAGACTTCTGCGTACAACCCATGGACATGAACTAAACGGGGGGATTGCTGAAGGGTTGGGGGTCAGGGTGGAGGTGGGATAAAGTGGGGAAAATTGGGAAAACTGTAATAGAATAATCAATAAAAAATAAAAAAAAGAACATTGTCTCAATGAGTCTGAAGCTAACAATCTGATTGTAGAAATAAGAATAGGAGACAACTGTACTTGAACAACATTAAATAAATGAATAAAATAAAATAAATATAAAGAGTATAAAAATAAAAAAACTAATGGCTTAGAAATTATTAAACAAAGAAAGCAGAGGCCTCAAGATTTCAAATTGTCCCTCAAAGGCTTAAAGGCCAGAACTAGAATCCCCCTAAAGTCTAGATGAGCCACATTTGGTTTAAGCTCTGAACCTTCATCAACCAGTGAAATGGAGGGAAGTATCTGAAGAATGACTTTCCTTCCCAATCTAGAGACAGTGTGCAGGACCAACACACACAATGAGAACCTTCTTGATCTCAAATGAAGATACTGATTGCTTTTTGATTTATTTTACATTGAATTTGATCCTCCTATTATGGAGATTCCAAATTTCTAAAAGTGGTAAATACTTAATGATTTCAGGCAGAGAAATAGCACGTTCCAACAAAGAATCTGTATGATGACTCATGATGTAAGAAATCTGATTTGCTGGCAAACCAGTTTACAGGTGCCTCAAGGAATCAATAAAATAACTGCTCCTCAATTATCAATGGAAAAACACATTTGAGGACCGGAACACAAGGGTGGTTTCCATTTAAAAGAATGATAAATTCACAGTCAGTCTGTTTGCACTACAGTAGCTAAAATCAGAGAGAGATAAAGATAATATGACAGCTATAGTCTATTCAGTTTGGAGTCAGGGTATAGCTATAATATATATAAATATTTCACATGCCTATCTTTCTATCCACAGTCCCATTTCCAAGTGAATTTATTGAGACAACGTGGTGTATGATACCAGCCTTCTTATGTAAAACCATTGTTTACATGACTACCTACCTGAGAACCTGTCTGGCATAACACCAAACAATACATTCCGGACCTGCTTTTTAAGAAAGTGGGGACTAGGTGATCCCCTTGGCTCAAGGTGACTCTGCCAACATCTAGTTAGTGTCATGGGAGTATCCCTTCATCTGTATGAGACTCAGTTTGCATCTCTGAAAATTGGGTGGTATAAAATAAACCTTGTGTGATTTTAAAAGAATTAAATGGATCACTCATGGCAGGTTTCCTCTGATGCTTCCTCCTGCATATTATGCAGCTGGTCTAGCTGTGGTTGTTGTATTTCGTGAATTTCAATATTCCATAAAAATCACTTAAAAGTACATGAAAAGCAACCTTCAAAGAGCTTGTGATGCCATTTATGGGGTCCTGGTGTGTTTTTCTGTAGCCAGACTAGGCATTTAGGAAGGTGGCCAAACTACCAAGGCCCACTCAGAGTTTTCATGTGATTTTGAATATACTTCATTCATAAAACTATATATTATACACCTGCTAATAAAGACACATTCTGAGACAACTTGCAACACTAGTGAAGGATGCAGAACAAAATCTGTTAACTTCAATTTTAGTAAGAGTCAGACAGTTGTAGGAGACATTACCTGAAATCTCTTTGCCATAGTTTATTTACGCTATTTTCATAGCTTTGTTGCATCTGGTGGTATTTTTCAAATGGTGACTAGAAGGATGGATCAGGATGGATCACAAGACCATATACAAAGGGAGTGATTTTTGTGTCTAGAAGAAAAACCTCATGTTTCTACGGAGCATTAATTTGAGAACATTAGTTTGTGCCTGGCAGAATCCTGGATTTGCTCCAAATCCATCCTAACTTTTGTCTTCTATTTCTTGTCATTTCAGTTGCTGGTCCCGCTCTGGTGTCCATCACCATTGCCTTCACCATCATTGTTTTGTGCCATAAAAGGACATGCATCCAGACCCTGTAAAGTCAAATTCCACAGAGTCACTTGTACAAACCCAGGTAGAACCACCAGCAAGAAAACCCATTTCTTTTTCCAGGTTTATGCAAGCTCTCCTTGAGTTTTTCTTCTAAACTTACAGAGGATATGAAGAGCTAAAAGCATACATAGTTCCAAGTTTAAAATTTTGGAACAGCCAGAGATAGGTGGTTATTTTAATGTACAAATTATACCTTTTGTTTCTTTCTCTGTTTCTTTATCTGAGATTAAAGTGGACTTGACTCAAAATATCCTTGTGATAATAAACGTGGAGTGAAATTTTTAAAAGCAGTAATTTTAATTCATAATAGTACATGTTAATAAATTAATTATAAATAATGACCTTAAGTGCCACTTTGAAATACTTGACACCAGAGATATTTACAAAATATTTTCTTGCCCTGGCTGGTGTTGCTTAAAGGTTGAGCATTGGCCTGTGAACCAAATGGTCACTGGCACATGCCTGGATTGCATTCCAGGTTCCCTTTTGGGAGCACCGGAGAGGCAAAAGATCAATGTTTCTCTCACACACTTATGTTACTCTCCCTTTCTTTTTCCCTTCCTTCCCCTCTCTCTGAAAGTAACTAAACACAACCTTTTTTTAAAAAGGCATTTATTAACATTTTACTATGTGAAACACTATTTAAGTTTTATTGCCTAAAAAAACCCTACCTCACAACAGCTGGCATTTGACTTTCAATACAACAGCTTTTAATCTGCATGTCTCTAATGATTAGTGACATTGAGAATCTTTTCATAGCCTATTAACCTTTTATGCTTTCTTTGCAGACGTGTCTATTCAGGTTCTTTATCTATTTTTTAAATCGGATTGCTGCATTTTTGGTGTTGATTTTCTACATTCTTTATAAATTTTGGCTCTCAAACCCTTACCAGATATATTGGCAAATTCCATTCTTTTCCTTTTCAAACCACGCTGATGTGACCATGGACTAATCTGCACAATCACTTCGTGGACACCCAGTCACTGAGGGAATAGAGGTAAAGCTTGAGGGAGGGCAAAGTTCGCTGGTCTTCCTACCTCCCCCAGAGGCATCGTATTTCTCTGAGAGACTCTAAATTATTTCTCATCAAAACCTCTGGTGATCTCTTACACATCCATTTCTGTTCCCATTTCTTTGGTGGATTCTTTGCCCAGACAGGATAAGAATAAGGTCAAATTGCCATCTGGCTTTTAACTTGGTGCACACCCTCATGCCATGCAAGGAAGTGACCCCAGGGACAGACAGAATGTGTGATTCAGGATCAAAGCACAGTGATAGGGGAGAGTTATGCAAGGATTCCCCTAAAATGTGGTAATAGTACCTTCTCACTGCTTTATACCCAAAGCCACTGGGACAATGCCTTATACACTCTCTCTAGTCTGTCACAGTGCATGGGAGGCAATGAGGTGTAGGAGCAAGGATTGGCAGTTGGTCACCCCAGGCCTAGTGGGACTAGGCCGTTGGCCATATGCTTCATTTTTGCTGCTGTGTGGTTTTAATCAGATCCTTGCTGCACATATACATTTTCTAAAGTTTTTTATTTTATGAACTTAATGGTTTTGAGAGAGAAATGTAGAAGGAGAGTGAGAAACCTCAATTTGTTTTTCCACTTATTTAGGCGTTCTTTGTTCAATTTTTGTATGCCCTGACTGTGGGCATAATGCACATACAAAACCTGCAACCTTAATGTATAGGGATGATGCTGTAACCAACTGAGCTACCTAGACAGGGCCAGATCAATTGTTCTTTAAGTTTCATGGAACATTTCATCACTTATTTACCTTATTTAAAACCACCTAATCCACGCATTGCTCTTATGATGTTGTTGTTATGGTAAGTAATGCTGAAATGCACAAGCAACCAACATTGCACCAATGTTCCCAACATCCATCCACTTGCTGTCTTTGGGCTTTGTTGTGGTAAATGCAGAGACAGAATTCTCTGAAACTTTTAAAAAAGAATTTATTTAGTTTTATATAGGGGGGAAGGGAGGGAGAAAGAGAAGGAGAGGAACATCAATTTGGGGATTCCTCTTTTACCCCCCATACTGGGGACCTGGCCCACAACCTAGGCAAGTGCCCTTACTGGGAACCAAAACAGCTACACTTTGGTTTGCAGGCCATCACTCAATCCACTGAGCCACACAAGCCAGGGAAGATTTTTCTTAAACTTTTGTGTGGCCTGGTTTATGACTCTCTGCCTGTATGGCTTCTGGTATTGTTTGTATGCCTTGGAAAGACTTCCTACCTGTTCTGGATGTGGTAGATTTATAGTGGGGTGGGGGAAAACAAAGTCAACAAAGAAAAAATGTGGGGATAAATGAGGAGGAAAAGAGACCTTATAACTTGTGCAGTGAGGGCTAGATGAGGTTTCTTTGAGATATAGACTTAAAAATCTATAGGGGTTTTTAGTTTTCAGGAGGTCCATAGAAGGATTGTTTGTTCTGCTTTATTACTTTCTTTAAAATCTGTATGGTTTTATTAATTAATGTGCCCCAAAATAAATATTTAAGAGAGAAAAAAGTAAAAGGAAAACCAGAAAATGTTTCTTCCATCGTTGTCCCTTGAATACTCACCTCACTTAGCTTTTAGAATCCCTGGGCACAAAAATTTTCCTAGGTCCTCCTGGGAGCCCAGGAATGGCTGATGTCTCACTGGGAAGCTTGGGTCTGCATGCATCAGACTTCAGGGGAACCTTTCAAATCCCAGATGTCTGGTTAGTCTCCTGTTCTGGCTGCTGCTCCCAGAGAGCCAACAATTTATCATGTCCTCCTTTCTCTGCTATGGTCACAACGTGCCAGCGGGGAACTCCCAGGTGGACTCCCACGGGCTGAGAGACAGGATCCCAGTTGTTTGGGGACAAGATCAGGCTGCAAGGAGGGAGAACTGGTTCAGTCCCGCTGACTTTCTAGCCTCTTGTGGGGCACCTCCTATGGGCTGCTTGTATGTTTCTTTCCTCCAAAGCCTCAAAGGAGGGGATTTGGCAGTGATGGTGGAGGAGGATGACTTCCAGTGCACCAGTGGCACTGGGGTAATCATGCAGGTAGTGCAGGGAATCAGCACTTTGCCTGTGTTTCAGAGATTGGACCTGCAGGACTATTGAGAGAGTGGCTCTCCACATCTCCAAGGACACCTGTAAGGGTTGACCTGCACTCGTTCATGCTGCCCCTTCTCCCACAGGGACCCCAAAACCAAATGGTGATGCTGCCTGGAAACAGCAGATGTTGATGCTTGTAGTCTGCTCCAGAGGTGCCCACTGACTCTGGGTGTATGGGGTGGATGGACAGGGTGGCACACACCTGGCTGCCTTTTCTCCTGGGGTCATTCCCCTCCTTGGGAGTGCCTCTGAAATTCTTCTAAGTCCACATCTGAAGATGTGACAAGACAGGTGACCCTCTGCCTACATGGGTTCCAGCTGCTGTCTATCTGCCCATGTGTGTGTGTGTGCCTGGGTGCTGGTCACCAAAGCAGACTTTCTTGCTGAGTCTATTTGCAGAGGTGGGAATAGCCATGGACTCTGCATGGGAGCACTTATAGGAAGAGCCTGTTTGGACATGGGTAAGCCTGGGTCCCAGCCATTGGACTCAATTTTTCTGCACTGTTTTCTCCAAAGTCCCCAATTTGGGGAGTGTAGTGAGCTGTCCTGTGGGTGAGAAAGGCTGTTCTTGTCTTGCTTACTGTCTCCTCTGCTTCTCCCTATTCCCACTTTCTTCCTAGGTGACCAGCAGAGCAGGTGTCCACATCTGGTTCTCCAGTGCCACCAACCCATGGCTTTTGGTTTTACAAGGTGCTTCTCTGGCTGCCTGGATGACTGTTTACCTGTGTGCTAAGGTTGACAAATTGACCAGTCCTGGACTTAGACTGGTGGGCACAGAAACTGGATCAAGGAGCTGACCCTCAGTCCCATACTTGCCAACTTGCTCACTTAAAATACTGCACATAGGATGGTTAAGCTTTCTCCAAGAGGAGGGGGATGAAAGGCAGAGGCAGAAATGCTATGTAACACTTTTTATTTTTTGCACATATGGCTGGTATACAGCAGCCAGTTACTTCTGGATGTACAATACAACGAATTGACATTTACCTTGCCTATAGTGCAATCATCCCATAATATCTGTTCAGTTGTCTCCATGCACACTTATGACAAAGTTATACCTCTCTTTTTTTAAAAAAGAGTAAACACATGACCATGTATTATATCATCATTGCAATGATTAGCATTTGTGTTACTGCCTATCGTTTACAGATGTTTCACAGTGGCATTTGCTACTACAATACAAAGCAACTCCAGTCAAGTCTCTCTGCCCTAAAAGGACACCCAGTTGACCCCTTCCTTTGAGGAAATTTCTACATTGGCAAAGAACCAGTTGTCCCAGGTGGCAGCCCTGTGTGAATTTTCCAAGTTTACCAATTGGCCTTTAGTTGCCACTGTAGAAGCACAGGGGAGGATTCATTCCTTGACATGGTGAACACTCCAGTCCCAGTTGTGTTGGAACAGAAAAGGAAGGAAGAAAGGACAGAGAGGAGACAGAGCAAGGAGGAGAGAGGAAGTGAGAGAATGAAGTTTCCAAAGTCCCTTTCTGATGCCATGATACTAAAGGAGGCCTAGCTGCTTAGAGGCCAGCCATGTTTCCAACATGGAAGACTCATTGTGGAACCCAGTAGTCAGTCCCACCAGACTAGTGGTCACTTTTATAGCTTCCAGAGGAAAAAGGTGGACCACATGGCTAGGCTGAGAGTGACAGGAGATGTGGAGGGCTGATGGAGGCAAGCAGGGAAAGGGCATAGGGAATGAGGGGAGATGGGAGCACACATTGTGCAGAGGAGAGCTGGAGACACTTTAGAGATTCATGGCAGGTATTCATAAAAACCATTGCCATTGTTTTCATTTATTTATAACATTTAGAAATAACACATAGAAATATTTCAAATATTAATTTCAATCAAGTACATGTGAAGTGAGGTCACATCACTTTCAAATATATTGATGCCTGGTGACCTACAGAAATAAAAATATGTGAATATTTCCCAATCCTGCACCTGCCTTTATTTTTATTTTCAGCAACATTCCAGTGGCAGTGTACGGGATGATCCCAGTTTAACTCTAAAGGTTATTTTTTGGGAGGTTCTGGGACAAAAAAACATTAAAAAAAAACAGCAAAGCACTCAGAATAATACATATTCATAATGACATGAACTACATAGCTAATGGGGTGTTTTCACTCTGCTTCCATTCTTGCCTTTTCTCCTACCCCATCCCAATCCATTCTAAAACAATTCACAACACACCATCAAGAACCACAACAACAATGAACAATCACAGTCCCAAATTCAGATAAATGAAAATACTGCTTGTTCTCTGTTTCACTTTAAACTGAATTGTGATTCTCTCTTTCTGGACATTCCAGACTAGGAACAGTGACATATACTTGAATTTTAGGCTAACAGCCATTTCTAGGAGACAGAATACATTGGAGGAAACTACTACAGAAGCTCACTGGACTTGAAAGATGACACAGTCTTATGCACGTGTCCACTCATTGGCTGACCCAAAAACGGTCTCAGGAGCACTTTCGCTATCAAAGTCTCAACAAGAAGGTGATCGTTCAGAATGGTTCTTCCACCCGAGTGTTCACCGAGAGTGCGTATCGGAAGAGACACCGTTCATTTCTTCTCCTGAAGTGAGTGCGTGAACCTAGCTTGGAATCTCGGCACACAGAGTGTCCCTGACACGCACAGCTTACGCTACATTTCATTGGCGTGAGATTTGGAGGGGGTTAAAGGATTCCTTATTGTTTGATCAGAGAGAAATGCGCTTGCGGACAGACAATGGACCATTGGATTCACAGTCACACGGACAGTCACAGAACTCTCCGGTCCCCTTCTGGTAGTCGGCTGCACATGGATGCCTCAGCTGGGCTACACTTTTCTCGTGGAAAGACTACACTGGAGGAAACCCTACCACAGGAGCTTCCTGTACTTCCAAGATGAAATAGTCTCATGCAACCGTTCATGGACTTGCTGACAGAGAAGCGATTTCCGTAGCTCTTTCCCTAGGACCTTACCACGAAAGTGCTGTTTTGGAAAGATACTCTGACCGAAATGCCAAGAGCAGTCCGTGTCATCGGAGACACTATCCATCCCATCTTCCACTGAAACGTGGGGAACATGACTCGGCGTTGGACACCGAGGGAGGTTTTGGTGGAAAACCCACTTCGTACGAACTATTTTCATTCCCCGAGTGATTTGGAGAGTTACAAAGCCTTCCCCACTGTGTTCTCCAAGAGAAATGCCCTTGGAGCACCGAGAGGGGACAGGAATGTTCACATTCACTGTGACATTTGGAAGCCCTTGGACCCCAAATTGGGCCGTGGACAGTACACACGTGTCTTCCCTGGGTTTCGCTTTTCCCCTCCATGGAGTACACTGGAGAAGACTCTGGTAGAGGAGCTTACCCTGTTTCCTAGATCACATAGTCCAACGCCCGCATTCCCTCACTTGCTGACAGGAACATAAATTTGGGTAGTACCTTCACCCTCACACTTACTAGGACACCGGCCGTGTCTCACAAAGATGCCTTGGCACCTGCGCTTCCTAGGTACCTATCCTTCTGAGACACCACTCAATGCGTCTCGTACTGGAAGGAGTACGTTCACCTGGTGTGAGGCGCTGCAGACCATTCTTGCTGCAATCCCTCTTGAGAGAATTACTGCCACTCGCAAGCGTTTTGCAGGGGTTCCCCAAGCCCATAGCTGTTGTAGCAGGGTGAAATGCAGGTGTTGCGCGTGAAGTGCGCCGTTCAGTTGGTGTTCGCTCGGACTTCCACAAGTATTTTGTCGTGTTCTGGTGTGGATGTCCTGGCTGGGCTCCACCTTTCTACTGGAAAGAATAGGCTGGAGGTAAGTGTGCTACAGAAGCACATTGTACTTCCAAGATGACACGGTCTCAGGCCCCTGTTCTCTCATTTGCTTACCCGAAAGTGATCTCAGCAGCTCCCTCACTATCAAACTGACCGCGGAAGGCATTGTTCTGGAAGAGACAGCAACCCACGCGCTGGGGACAGCACGAGATTTCTTTTGTGAAGGTCTAAGGGAATATGAATCTCAAAGTACCCTGTGGGGCTCCCAGTGCATTCCACTATGATAATCCATTACTGAAGATTTTGTTCTCCTCAAAATCACTCAGAGGCAAACCTATTTCATAGGAAGCGGGTTTTAATCCAAAGCCGTCTTAGTATTGAAAGTCTTCTCAATGTTCTCTTTTCAGTAGTAGATGTAATGGGAGAATAAGAGTGTAGCCTAGGAAATGCATGGAGAGTATACTACATCCCTTGGACTCCACACGTTCATGAAGCACTGAAGGAGGAAGAAGCTAAAAGTACCACGTGGGCCTACAAGGGCATTCATTCCACTCTGAGAATACAGCAGTGAAGAGTTGGCGCTCGTCTACATGACTGAGGAATTACATTATGCCATTCGAAAAGTGTTTTCAACAAAAGCTATCCACACTGTTTGGCACGTTATCAATGTACTCATTTCAGTAGAAGATGAAAGCAGTGCTGTCTCACATGGTACATACTCTTTTCAGCATTCTGTCAAAGTAACTTCCTGATATATAGTATCCCTGGCTTGAGTCATAGCCAAAGAGCTACTGAAATTATTTCCCGTCAGCAAGTGAGTGAATGTTAGCATAGCTCTATGTGATCCCTGAAGGAGAATGAGCTTCCTCAGTAAAGTTTTCTCCTCGGTACTTTTTCCATCAGAAAGCGTAGCCCCAGTAAGACATGCAGCTACAGCCTACTACCACACATTGACAATACAGTGTTTTCAACGTAGAAATACATGTGCAGCTAGCCTTCCCCTTACTCTATTCGAGTGAATTTCTCTCAGATAGCACAAAATGAATTGTTTGAAGGCTTCCAAATCACTCGGAATGAACATGTTCCATAGAAGAGGTTTTAAGCACACTGAATCTGCATGAACCCACCACTAGGTCAATGTGCTCACATCAGTTTTACTTGAAATTAGTGCCATGTACCAGATTACGTACACCCCTTACAACTTATGATAAACTATTCTTCTGTGTTATCAATTTCGCTGTAAGTGTTTGTGTAATGAGCTACCACATCACTTTCCGGCCACCAAAAGACAGAACGAAAGCACAGGAAAATGTCCATTATGAAATGCACTATTCTTCTATGAAACAATATTCTCTAACCCGAGCCGGATCCTAGCCCTAGCTCTGGTCCTAACCCTAATCATGACCTAACCCTAGCCCAAACTCTAAAACTACACTAGCCCTAAACCTAAAAGTAACCCGAGCCTGGATCCTAAACCACACCCTGTCCTTAACCTTAACCCTAGCCCGAACCCTAACCCTAATCATAAACCTAGCCCTAACCCTAACCAGAAACCTAGTCATCACCCTAACCCTTGCTCTAACCATATCCTAACAGTAGCGCTAACCCTAACTCTTAACCTAACCTAACCCTAACCCTAACCCTACACTACTCATAGCCCTAACCATAACCCTAACCATACCCTATCACCTAACCCCAAACCCTAACCCCAACCCTAACTCCTAAACCCTAAACCTAACCCAAACCCTAACCTTAGCCCTAACATAACCCAAGCCCTAACCCTAACCCTAGCTGGAACCCTAACACTACCCCAACCTAAACCTGGCCCTAACCCCGAACTCCAACTCTAACCCAAGCTCTAATGCTAAACCTAACGCTACTCTTATCCCTAACCCTAAATCTAGCCCAAACCCAAACCTAGCCCTAATCATAACCCTAGCTCTAATAACAACCCTAGCCGGAACCCTAACCCTAACCCTAACCTTAACTCTAACACTACTCCCAGCCCTAACCCTAACTCAAACCCTATACCTAGCCCAAACCCTAAACCTAACTCTAGCCCTAACCTTAACACTAGCGCTAACATAACCCTAGCTCTAACCTTAACCCTAGCCAGAACCCTAACCCTAGCCATAACACTACTCCTAGCCCTAACCCTAACCATAGCCCAAACCATAACCCTAATCCTATCCTTAACCCTAGCATCAACCCTAACCGGATCCCTAATCTTAACCCTAACCTTAACATTAGCCATGTCCTTAACCCTAAGCCTAGCCCTTACCCTAACCCTAACCAGCCCCAACCCTAACCCTAACCCTAACCCTACACCTACACACTAAACCTAACCCTAAACATAACCCTAACATTAACTGTAGCCCCAATCCTAAACATATCCCTAACCCTAAACTTAACCCTAGCACTATCCGTAAACCTAACTGTAACCCTAGTCCTAACCCTAACGCTAATTCTAAACCTAACCCTTCCCCTAAAACTTACTTTAATACTAGCCTTAATCCTAACCCTCACCTTAACCTTAGCCCTAACCCTAACCCTACCCCAACCCTAATTCTACCCCAAGCCCTAACCAGGCCCAACCCTAAAGCTAACCCTAGCCCTATCCCTAAGCCTACCACTAACACTAACCCTAACCCTAGCCCTTATCCTATCCCTAACCCTACCATAACCCTAACCCTTGCCCTAAACCTAATTATATCCCTAACCCTAACCCTAACACTAACTCTATCCCTAACTCTAACCCTAATTCTAAACATAACCCAATCCCTAACCGTTACCTAGCCCTAAATCTAACACTAACCCTATCCCTAACCCTAACCCTATCTCTAAACCTAACCCTAAACCTATCTCTAAACATAATCTTAACCCTAACCATATGCCTAGCCCTAAACCTAAACCTAGCCCTTTCCCTAACCCTAACCCTAACCCTAAACCTATCCCTAATTCTAACCCTAATCCTAACACTAAACCTAACCCTAAGCCTGGCCCTATACCTAACGCTAACCCTAACCCTAACCCTAACCCTCTGGCTAGTCCACCCCACCACGGCCTTGCGCTTGGAGGCTAAGTCCCGCCGGGCCGGTTAGTAGGTAGCGCTTTTCCCCCACAGCACCGAATGCCCACCTTGCACTCCGTGAACCAAGTGGGAGGGACCGGGGCGGGAGTGCCGGTCGACCGTGCGGAGAAAGGGGGGAGGGAAGAAAAAAAGGGGACAAGGAGGTACACCCGTGGACCAGGGAAACACCCCACACCCGAATTGACCCCCCAGGGAGAGGGGGCCATTGGGCGCCGCCCCCGGCCTCCAGCACGCAACACCGCTTCTCCCCAGTCCCAGCCCACAGGGATTCAAGAAGGGACCGTGCCCATATGACCAACCGATTTAGAAAGTCATTTGAATTGCTTTTCTCTGTGATCACCTTGGCGGTAACTTTGCTAGCCAAAGAGTTCCTGAATCACATTCCCAAAAACAAAGGAGTGAACCGAGCAAAGTTCACTGCTATGCCAACAATGAAATTGAGTAAGCTTGCCTACCACTATTTTCGCCAAATTATGCGTTCTGGGAGGAAAGCTTATCCGGACGTTGGAAGGCCGCTAGGCCATGCTACATAACTTGGACTACAAGTCTCTGAAGATCTAAGGCAATATGGATCTCAGAGTACCCTGTGGAGCTCCCAGTGGAAGATAACACATCAGTGAAGATGTTTTTTGCCTCAAAATCACTCGGGAATAAACCTATTTCGTAGGAAGCGGGTTTTTATCCAAAGCCGTCTCAGTGTGGAACGTCTTCTGAATGTTTTCTTTTCAGTAGTAGATGTAATGGGAGAAAAAGAGTGAAGCCTAGGAAATGCATGCAGAGTATACTACGTCCTGTGGACTCCACACGTTCGTGAAGCTTTAAAGGAGGAAGAAGCTAAAAGTACCACATGGGCCTACCAGGGCATTCATTCCACTCTGAGAAGACAGCAGTGAAGAGTTTGCGCTCCCCTACATCATTCAGGAATTCTATTCAGTCGTGCAAAAAGTGTTTCCAACAAAAGTTATCCACACTCTTGGACGTGTTATCAATGTTCATATTTCAGTAGGGAATGAAAGCAGTGATGTCTGACATAGTACGTCCTCTTATCAGCATCCGTCGAAGTATCCTTCCTGAAATATAGGATCTCTGGCTTGTGTCCTAGCCAGAGAGCTACTACAATTATTTCCCATCAGCCAATGAGTGAATGCTAGCATAGCACTTTGTGATCCTTGAAGGGGGATGAGCGTCCACAGTAGAGTTTTCTCCTAGGTACTTTTTCCTTCAGAAAAGCGTAGCCCCAGTAAGAAGAGAAGCAACAACCTACTACCTCACTTTGACCATACAGTGTTTTCAACGTAGAAATGCACGTGCAGCTAGCAGTCCCCTTACTCTATTCGAGTGAATTTATCTCACACAGTACAGGAATGAATGCTTTGAAAGCTGCCAAGTTACTCGGGAATGAACATGTTCCTTAGAAGTGGCTTCAACCATGAACACAACACTAGATCAATGTGTGCATATGAGTTGAATTGGAAATGAGTGCCTTGTACCATATCACATACTCTCTTCAGAACTTATGATCAGCTATTTTGCTCTGTAATCATTTTCATTATTAAGTTTCTGTGCAACGATGTACAGAATCACTTTCTCGTCATCAACGGACTCAATGAAAGCACAGCAGTAAGTGCAGTATGAAATGCACTATCCCTGTATGAAACACTGTACTCTAGGTCTATCTGTATTGCAGCTTTACCCTAGCCCTAACCTACCTGTAACATTAAGCCTACCCCTAAACCTCTCCCTATACCTAACGTTAACAGTAGCCCTAACCATAACCTTAACCCTACCCCTAACCCTAACTCTGTCTTAGCCTTTATCCTAACGCTAACCATTTCTCTAACCTTAAACCTAACAGTAACCCTAAACCGAACCCTACCCTATACCTAACCCTAAACCTAACCCGATCACTAAACTTAACGGTAACCCTAATCCTATCCATAACCCTAAACCTAACAGTAACCCTAACCCTAACCTTACACCTAGCCCTAACCCTATCTCTAAACTTAACCCTAACCCTAACCCTATCCCTAACCCTAACCCTATCCCTAACGCTAACCCTATCCCTAAAGCTAACCCTAATCTAACCCTATCCCTAACCCTAACCAAATCCCTAATCCTAAGCCTAAACCTATCCCTAACCCTAACCCTAACCCTATCCGTAACCCTAACCCTAACCCTATCCCTAACCCTAACCCTATCTCTAACCTTAACCGTAACCCTAACCCTATCCCTAAACTTTACCCTATCTCTAACCCTAACCCTAACCCTAACCCTATCCATAACCCCAACCTTAACCCTATCTATAACCCTAACCATAATCTAACTCTATCCCTAACCCTAACCCTAACCCTAACCCTATCCCTAAACCTAACCCTAACCCTAACCCTATCCCTCACCCTAACCCTATCCCTAACGCTAACCCTAATCTAACCCTATCCCTAACCCTATCCCTAACCCTAACCCTAACCCTATCTCTAACCTTAACCCTAACCCCGACCCTATTCCTAACCCTATCTCTAACCATAACCCTAACCCTAACCCTATCCCTAACCCTAACCCTATCTCTATCCCTAACCCAAACCTAACCCTATCCCTAACGCTAACCCTAATCTAAACCTATCCCTAAACTTATCCCTAACCCTAACCCTAACCCTAACCTTAACCGTAATAATAAAGTTAATCCTAACAAAACCCTAATGCTAGCCCTTACCCTAACTCTTTCTTTAAACTGAAAGCGTCTTATATATCAGAGCAGTGTTTTGTCCTAAGCAGAATGGTACTGAAATCATTTTCCATCAATAGTGAAATAACAGGAACATACCAGTATCTGAACTTTGCAGGACAATGAGCTGCGAGTGTGGGCTTTTCGCCGCTCTATTTTTTCCAGCAGAAAAGCGTAGCCTGACGAGGAAGTGCAGGTACTGACTACTATCTCTTGTGGACAAAACTGTTTTTCGAACGTAGATATGCACATGAAGCTCACAGTCCACCTACTATATTCGACTGAATTTCCTTCTGATAGAACAGCAAGGAATTCTTTGAAAGCTTCCAAACAACTAGGGAATCAGGATGTTTCACACAAGTGCCTTATTAGCAAATTTCATCTCCAGCGGGTAACACTAGGTCAAAGGACTCGTTTCAGTAGAGTGCGAAATATATGGGGTGCCGATATCACCGACCGATTTAGCAAGTCATTCCAATTGGTTTTCTGTATGATCACCTAGGCGGTAGCTTTGCTAGCCAAAGAGTTCCTGAATCACAGTCCTGAAAACACACGAGTGAATGGAAGCACAGGACTATGCCAACTATGAAATAGAGTAAGCCTGTCTACCACTGTTTTCGGAAAATTACGCTTTCTGGGAGAAAAGCATATCCTGAAGTTGAAAGGTCGCTAGGCCATACTTCGTGACTTGGACTCCAAGTTTCTGAAGATCTAAGGCAATATGTATCTCAGAGTACCCAGCGGGACTCCCAGTGGAAGATAATACATTGGTGAAGTTTCGTTTTCTTCTCAACATCACTCGGGAAGAAACCTATTTCATAGGAAGCGGTTTTCTTATCCAAAACCGTCTCAGTGTGGAACGTCTTCTGAATGTTCTCTTTTCAGTAGTAGATGTAATGGGAGAATAAGAGTGTAGCCTAAGAAATGCATGCAGAGTATACTACGACCCTTGGACTCTACACGTTCGTGAAGCTTAAAGGAGGAAGAAGCTAAAAGTACCACATGGGCCTACCAGGGCATTGATTCCACTCTGAGAAGACAGCAGTGAAGATTTTGCGCTCCCCTACATCATTCAGGAATTCTATTCAGTCGTGCGAAAAGTGTCTCCAACAAATGCTATCCACACTCTTGGACGTGGTAGCAATGCCCTCATTTCAGTAGGAGATGAAAGCAGTGCTGTCTGACATACTACGAAGTCTTGTCAACATCCTGTCGAAGTACCTTCCTGAAATATAGGATCTCTGGCTCGTGTCCTAGCCAAAGAGCTACTGCAATTATTTCCCATCAGCCAAGGAGTGAATGCTAGCATAGCATTTTGTGATCCTTGAAGGGGAATGAGCGTCCACAGTAGAGTTTTCTCCTAGGTACGTTTTCCATCAAAAAAGCGTAGCCCCCGTAAGAAGAGACAACAGCCTACTATGTAACTTTGACCATACAGTGTTTTCAACGTAGAAATGCACGTGCAGCTAGCAGTCCCCTTACTCTATTCGAGTGAATTTCTTTCAGACAAGCACAGGAATGAACGGTTCGAAAGCTGCAAAGTTACTCGGCAATGAACATGTTCCAGAGCAGCGGCTTTAACCATGAACATAGCACTAGATAAATGTGCGCATATGAGTTCAATTGGAAATGAGTGCCTTGTACCAGATCACATACTCTCTTCAGAACTTATGATCAGCTGTTTTGCTCTGTGACCATTTTCGTTGTTAAGTTTCTGTGCAACGATATACAGAATCACTTTCTCATCATCAACGGCCTCAATAAAGCATAGAAGCATGTGCAGTATGATGTGCACTATCCTTGTATGAAATACTGTACTCTTGGTCTATCTGTATTGCAGCTTTACCTTAGCGGTAAACGTACCTGCAACATTAAGCCTACCCCTAATCCTCTCCCTATCCCTAATGCTAACCGCGGCCCTATGCCTAACCTTAACCCTAGTCTTAACCCTACCTCTAATCTTAGCCTTTACCTAGCGAAACCTATCCCTAACCCAAAACCTAAGAGTAAACCTAACCCTAACCCTAAACTTATACCTACCCCTAACCCTATCCATAACCCTAACCCTTACCCTATCTATAACCATAACCCTAACCTTAACCCTATCCCTAAACCTAACCCTAACCCTAACCCTATCCCTAACCCTGACCCTATCCCTAATCCTAAACCTAACCCTATCTCTAACACTAACCCTATCCCTAACCCTAAACTTAACCCTATCTCTAACCCTAACCCTAACACTATCCCTAACCCTAGCCTTAACCCTAATAATAAAGCTAATGCAAACCATAACCTTAAGGCTAGCCCTAACCCTAAATTTATCTTTAAACAGAAGTATTCTCATATATCAGAGCAGTGGGTTGTGTCCTAAAGCAAATGCTACTGAAATCATTTTCAATCCGTAGTGAATGAACAGGAGCATAGCAGTTTCAGACCTCCGCAGGACAATGAGCTGCGAGTGTGGGCTTTTCGCTGCTCTCTTTTGTCCGGGAAAACAGCAGAGGCCGAAGATCTCCTGCAGCTACTGACTACTGTGTCTTGTGGACAAAACTGTTTCTCGAACGTACATATGCCCATGAAGCTCACAGCCCACTGACTCTATGCGATTGAATTTCCTTCTGATAGAATAGCAAGGAATTCATGGAAAGCTTCCAAACAACTAGGGACTCAGGATGTCTCATACAAGTCCCTTATTAGAAAACTTCATCTCCAGCGGGTAACACTAGGTCAATGCACTCGTTTCAGTAGAGTGCGAAATGTGTGGGATGCCGCTAGAAGCCACCGATTCGGAACGTCATTTCAATTGGTTTTCTGTATGATCACCTTGGCGGTAACTTTGCTAGCCACAGACTTGTGGAATCACGTTGCCCAAAACAAATGAGTGAACGGAAGCACAGGACTATGCCAACTATGACCCAGAGTAAGCTTGGCTACCACTGTTTTCGCCAAATTACGCGTTCTGCGAGCAAAGCGTATGCGGACGTTGGAAGGCCGCTAGGCCATGCTACGCGACTTGGCCTCCAAGTCTCGGAAGACCTAAGGGAATGTCAATGTCAGAGTAGCCTGTGGGGCTCCCAGTGGAAGATAATACATACCTGAAGATTTGTTTGCTCCTCAAACGCACTCGGGAATCAACCTATTTCGTAGGAAGCGGGTTTTTCTCCAAAGCCGTCTGAGTGTTCAACGTCTTCTCAATGTTGTCATTTCCGTAGAGGATGTGATGGGAGAAGAAGACTGTAGCCTAAGAAACCATGGAGACTATACCACGTCCCTCGGACTCCACCCGTTCGTGAAGCATTCGAAGAGGAAGAAGCTAAAAGTACCTCCTGGGCCTACCAGGCCATTCATTCCACTCTGAGAATACAGCAGTGAAGACTTTGCGCTCCCCTGCGTCATTCAGCAATTATATCAAGTCGTGCGAAAAGTGTTCTCAACAAAAGCCATCCACACTATTGGACGTGTTATCAATGTTCTCATTTCAGTAGGAGATGAAAGCAGCGGTGTGTCACATAGGACGTACCCTTGTGAGCATCCTGTCCAAGAACCTTGCTGCCATATAGCATCTCTGGCTCGTGTCATAGCGCAGGAGCTACTGAAATGATCTCCTGTCAGCAAGGGAGGGAATGCTAGCATAGCACTTTGTGATCCTTGAAGCGGAATGAGCTTCCACAGTAGAGTTTTCTCCTAGGTACTTTTTCCATCAGAAAAGCGTAGCCCCGGGAAGAAGAGAGGCAACCGCCTACTACCTCACTTTGCCCATACAGTGTTTGCAACGTGGAAATGCACGTGCAGCTAGCAGTCCCCGTACTCTATCCGAGTGACTCTCTCACACAGCACAGGAGTGAACGCTTTGAAAGCTGCCAAGTTACTCGGGAATGAACATGTTCCTGAGAAGTGGCTTTAAGCATGAACGCAGCACTAGATCAATGTGCTCATAGCAGTTGAATTGGAAATGAGTGCCTTGTACCATATCACATACCCTCTTCAGAACTTATGATCAGCTCTCTTGCTCTGTTATTTTTACCTTGCTGTGTTTCAGTGCAACGATCTACAGAATCACTTTCTCGTCCTCAACGGACTGCGTGAAAGCACAGGACTAAGACACCTATGAAATGCAGGATATTCTATGGCACACTGTCCTCTACCTGTGGCCGTCATCTAGCTTTAGCCCTAGCCCTAAACCTATATGTAACATTAACCCAAACGCTAATGCTAAACCTATCCCTAACGCTAACCCTAACCCTAACCCTAACCCTATCCATAACCCTAACCCTAACCCTATCCATAACCCTAACCCTAACCCTATCCCTAACCCTAACGCTAACCCTAACCCTATCCCTATCCCTACCCTCATGATAAAGCTTATCCTTTCCATAATCGTAATGCTAGCCCTAACCCTAACTCTATCTTTAAACAGAAATCTTCTGATATATCAGAGCTGTGGGTTGTGTCCTAAAGCAAATGCTACTGAAATCATTTTCAATCCGTAGTGAATGAACAGGAGCATAGCAGTTTCAGACCTCCGCAGGACAATGAGCTGCGAGTGTGGGCTTTTCGCCGCTCTCTTTTGTCCGGGAAAACAGCAGAGGCCGAAGATCTCCTGCAGCTACTGACTACTGTGTCTTGTGGAAAAAACTGTTTCTCGAACGTACATATGCCCATGAAGCTCATAGCCCACTGACTCTATGCGATTGAATTTCCTTCTGATAGAATAGCAAGGAATTCATGGAAAGCTTCCAAACAACTAGGGACTCAGGATGTCTCATACAAGTCCCTTATTAGAAAACTTCATCTCCAGCGGGTAACACTAGGTCAATGCACTCGTTTCAGTAGAGTGCGAAATGTGTGGGATGCCGCTAAAAGCCACCGATTCGGAACGTCATTTCAATTGGTTTTCTGTAGGATCACCTTGGCGGTAACTTTGCTAGCCACAGACTTGTGGAATCACGTTGCCCAAAACAAATGAGTGAACGGAAGCACAGGACTATGCCAACTATGACCCAGAGTAAGCTTGGCTACCACTCTATTCGCCAAACTACGCGTTCTGCGAGCAAAGCGTATGCGGACGTTGGAAGGCCGCTAGGCCATGCTACGCGACTTGGCCTCCAAGTCTCGGAAGACCTAAGGGAATGTCAATGTCAGAGTAGCCTGTGGGGCTCCCAGTGGAAGATAATACGTTCCTGAAGATTTGTTTGCTCCTCAAACGCACTCGGGAATCAACCTATTTCGTAGGAAGCGGGTTTTTCTCCAAAGCCGTCTGAGTGTTCAACGTCTTCTCAATGTTGTCATTTCCGTAGCGGACGTGATGGGAGAAGAAGACTGTAGCCTAAGAAACCATGGAGACTATACCACGTCCCTCGGACTCCACCCGTTCGTGAAGCATTCGAAGAGGAAGAAGCTAAAAGTACCTCCTGGGCCTACCAGGCCATTCATTCCACTCTGAGAATACAGCAGTGAAGACTTTGCGCTCCCCTGCGTCATTCAGCAATTATATCAAGTCGTGCGAAAAGTGTTCTCAACAAAAGCCATCCACACTATTGGACGTGTTATCAATGTTCTCATTTCAGTAGGAGATGAAAGCAGCGGTGTGTCACATAGGACGTACCCTTGTGAGCATCCTGTCCAAGAACCTTGCTGCCATATAGCATCTCTGGCTCGTGTCATAGCGCAGGAGCTACTGAAATGATCTCCCGTCAGCAAGGGAGGGAATGCTAGCATAGCACTTTGTGATCCTTGAAGCGGAATGAGCTTCCACAGTAGAGTTTTCTCCTAGGTCCTTTTTCCATCAGAAAAGCGTAGCCCCGGGAAGAAGAGAGGCAACCGCCTACTACCTCACTTTGCCCATACAGTGTTTGCAACGTGGAAATGCACGTGCAGCTAGCAGTCCCCGTACTCTATCCGAGTGACTCTCTCACACAGCACAGGAGTGAACGCTTTGAAAGCTGCCAAGTTACTCGGGAATGAACATGTTCCTGAGAAGTGGCTTTAAGCATGAACGCAGCACTAGATCAATGTGCTCATAGCAGTTGAATTGGAAATGAGTGCCTTGTACCACATCACATACCCTCTTCAGAACTTATGATCAGCTCTCTTGCTCTGTTATTTTTACCTTGCTGTGTTTCAGTGCAACGATCTACAGAATCACTTTCTCGTCCTCAACGGACTGCGTGAAAGCACAGGACTAAGACAGCTATGAAATGCAGGATCTTCCATGGCACACGGTCCTCTACCTGTGGCCGTCATCTAGCTTTAGCCCTAGCCCTAAACCTACAAGTAACATTAACCCAAACGCTAATGCTAAACCTATCCCTAACGCTAACCCTAACCCTAACCCTAACCCTAACCCTATCCATAACCCTAACCCTAACCCTATCCCTAACCCTAACGCTAACCCTAACCCTATCCCTATCCCTACCCTCATGATAAAGCTTATCCTTTCCATAATCGTAATGCTAGCCCTAACCCTAACTCTATCTTTAAACAGAAATCTTCTGATATATCAGAGCTGTGGGTTGTGTCCTAAAGCAAATGCTACTGAAATCATTTTCAATCCTTAGTGAATGAACAGGAGCATAGCAGTTTCAGACCTCCGCAGGACAATGAGCTGCGAGTGTGGGCTTTTCGCCGCTCTCTTTTGTCCGGGAAAACAGCAGAGGCCGAAGATCTCCTGCAGCTACTGACTACCGTGTCTTGTGGACAAAACTGTTTCTCGAACGTACATATGCCCATGAAGCTCACAGCCCACTGAATCTATGCGATTGAATTTCCTTCTGATAGAATAGCAAGGAATTCATGGAAAGCTTCCAAACAACTAGGGACTCAGGATGTCTCATACAAGTCCCTTATTAGAAAACTTCATCTCCAGCGGGTAACACTAGGTCAATGCACTCGTTTCAGTAGAGTGCGAAATGTGTGGGATGCCGCTAGAAGCCACCGATTCGGAACGTCATTTCAATTGGTTTTCTGTAGGATCACCTTGGCGGTAACTTTGCTAGCCACAGACTTGTGGAATCACGTGGCCCAAAACAAATGAGTGAACGGAAGCACAGGACTATGCCAACTATGACCCAGAGTAAGCTTGGCTACCACTGTTTTCGCCAAATTACGCGTTCTGCGAGGAAAGCGTATGCGGACGTTGGAAGGCCGCTAGGCCATGCTACGCGACTTGGCCTCCAAGTCTCGGAAAACCTAAGGGAATGTCAATGTCAGAGTAGCCTGTGGGGCTCCCAGTGGAAGATAATACGTTCCTGAATATTTATTTGCTCCTCAAACGCACTCGGGAATCAACCTATTTCGTAGGAAGCGGGTTTTTCTCCAAAGCCGTCTGAGTGTTCAACGTCTTCTCAATGTTGTCATTTCCGTAGCGGACGTGATGGGAGAAGAAGACTGTAGCCTAAGAAACCATGGAGACTATACCACGTCCCTCGGACTCCACCCGTTCGTGAAGCATTCGAAGAGGAAGAAGCTAAAAGTACCTCCTGGGCCTACCAGGCCATTCATTCCACTCTGAGAATACAGCAGTGAAGACTTTGCGCTCCCCTGCGTCATTCAGCAATTATATCAAGTCGTGCGAAAAGTGTTCTCAACAAAAGCCATCCACACTATTGGACGTGTTATCAATGTTCTCATTTCAGTAGGAGATGAAAGCAGCGGTGTGTCACATAGGACGTACCCTTGTGAGCATCCTGTCCAAGAACCTTGCTGCCATATAGCATCTCTGGCTCGTGTCATAGCGCAGGAGCTACTGAAATGATCTCCCGTCAGCAAGGGAGGGAATGCTAGCATAGCACTTTGTGATCCTTGAAGCGGAATGAGCTTCCACAGTAGAGTTTTCTCCTAGGTCCTTTTTCCATCAGAAAAGCGTAGCCCCGGGAAGAAGAGAGGCAACCGCCTACTACCTCACTTTGCCCATACAGTGTTTGCAACGTGGAAATGCACGTGCAGCTAGCAGTCCCCGTACTCTATCCGAGTGACTCTCTCACACAGCACAGGAGTGAACGCTTTGAAAGCTGCCAAGTTACTCGGGAATGAACATGTTCCTGAGAAGTGGCTTTAAGCATGAACGCAGCACTAGATCAATGTGCTCATAGCAGTTGAATTGGAAATGAGTGCCTTGTACCACATCACATACCCTCTTCAGAACTTATGATCAG